>NW_024609846.1:194331899-194791842 GCF_016920785.2 Ixodes scapularis | reverse complement strand
TAGGTGTGATGTTATGAACGAACAAATTGCCTGATGTTGATGTACTATTATTTCTAGCCTCAGATAAAATGCAAGCTAAACGTTCATTGTCTATCTCCTCCTCGCGTTTTGTCCCATAATCAAAAGAGACTGTTTTCGATATATTATGTATACAAAGAACGATACTTTCAGGAAATGCAGATAGACTCCTTGCGCTGACTATATGCTTGACGCCTTCCGATCCTAGATGTGCGATATAAGTATACGCGCTTTTTACTGAGAATGTTCCGCCACTAGTAGTAAACAAACTTCAGTGTCATAAGGACCTTTCAACCCTTGCAATGTCTTAGTCGTCGAGTAGACGTATCAGACTACAGTTTCCGAAGTAAGGCAAAAAAGCGCGGTGAAACGCGACGAAAAACACGACTACAACGCATCCGCCAAGGCGCGGAGGGGAGAGTGGAGCAGCAAGTTGAAGCAACCTAATGGCCGCCGCGTCACGTGATTTCAAGATGGCAGCGCCCATGCGGGGGAGGATGAAATGGTCTATAACATTTAATAACGGCAATCGTAAAACATGTTTTTTAACGCAATTGCGAACGTACTACGGCCCTTCTTTTTGAAATACCAAAAATCGGGAGTTCGTTGTGGTGCCGTCTCCTGGATTTGTATCCTCCAACGGAAAACAGGCGACACCGCTCAAAACCGGTCCGCCGCAACGCCGCCGCGGCCGCCGCTCACTCCTTTCCTCCTCGCTTTGGGTCGCCATGGCAACAGCAGGGAGTGGTGAAAGACAGTCGACTCTCAGGTCGCCGCGATTTTTGACGTCAAGGCACCGGCGCCGATCGCGCGGGAACTTCGAATTCGGCATTTGGAAATTGTTTTTTTACTTCCCAAATACTGAATTCCCAAATTTCAAATTTTGAGGGTAATGTCCCGGCATCGTTATCAATCGTTTCGGATAATAAAAAAAAATATGATTTTGATGTGTCAGTGCCAGAGTGTCGAACCGAAATTTTTATCGGTTCGGTTCGGGTTCGGGTTCACGGCTTTCGGTTCAGTTCCGGTTCAGCTCCGGGGAGTAAAAAATAACGGTTCAAACCGGTTCGAACCGGTTCAAACCGGTTTGAACCGCTAAATTGAGAATTTGTTTTCCGCGGTTTTTTGCAATATGCACTATTTCCGCCGTGAAACGAGTAACTGTATAGTTGTTTATCGTTCGTACAATCTACTTTTATTTTCAGGTACCAAAAATAAGAAATTGCGTTATTTATTTTGACACAACAGTAAAATAAAATCTAGATTAACATAAAGAAACGCCGTGTTTATACGACTGAGCATTCATCTGTTTACCTCAGTTATATATATTTTACCTTGATCGAAAGGTAGTCACGAAGTACTGTAGGCCACCTAAAATACCCGTGATTGGTACAGCTTTGCATCGCAGGATTAAAAGCTGAATCGTTATTGTGTTCTTGAACTAGGGAATTAATTGCAGTGCCTAAAATCATGGAATGGGTCTCTCGTCGCCGTAAATATCATAAAATATACTTTACAAAATACGTTTTACAATATACCGGGAGCGGCCGTAAAGAGCAACATATTTTGCACGCCTGGCAACATTCGAATTCCAAGCGTACATATCTGAAATTGGGCGCGTGGACGTAGTTTTTTTTTAAGAAGTTGTATCTCCAATTTGTTTCTTTAGAGCTCAATTTTAAGGTCGTGAAGTATAAAAAATAAAGCAAAATCGGAGACCGTGCATTTCCTGTGTCCTATACCAGCCTGTTTGTCGTCTGCACACTTGTTTCTGAGGTCACTCCCAGGTTGCTTGCTGAACGCAACAACGCCGAAACTCAATAGCAGAAGTTCCAGGCTTCCTTTCCCTTCAACACTTCTCTCTCTCAATAGCAGAAGCTGGCGATGAGCAAGATAATCGCGATAATTAATACTTTTAACGAAAGATATAAACAATGCCTACTTGGGAGCAATCTCACAGACCAGTGTGAAGACGATGAACATCCGGTACAGGGCATAGGAGATGTACGATCGCCAGTTTTGCTATATTTTTAATACTTTACTATGGCCTTAGCTCTAAAAAAAAATCAAAACTTTTCGCGAGATTAGGTTCGCATGCCCAATTTCAAGTATGTACGTTTTGAATTCGAATTTCGCAAGGCGTGCCAAATGTGTTAGTCCATATGGCCGCACCCTGTTTATGATGACGACGCGACTGAGCTAAAAGCAGTTAAAATATTTATGACAAACGCATGCATTTGTAGTAACTCTGGATCAGTGACATACCTTTTATAAAAACGGTGACAATCACAAAAGTCGTTTTCGTAACTAATACCCTTTACACTCAGCGCCGTGATGCAGGCGAAGAATCATGCCGATAAAAGGGATCCGAAATGGTGCACTATCATTTATACGCAGCTTCGCACTCAGGTCGAATCTGGCCTAAAATAGCGCGTACTCAAGTGAACATTTTTCTTATGTAGTATAAAGTGGCATAGCCGGGGTTTTGAGGTTTGTTCTTGAGAAGATGCCAGGTCAATTCCATTTGAAAATAAGAATCGCACTTGCTAATTGATATTTTACTTATTTATTTATTTATTTATTATATACTGCAGGCCTTGATTAGGATCTTGCAGGTGTGGGGTACATTTCCAAAAGATGTAATTAATAAAAAAGGACACATTTCAATATTTCAACTATCGTTTTACATAACTAACAGTAAAAAGAAGAGCAATGACTGTCGGAAGAAACGATCAACGTACCGATCTAAAAGATGCATATATATATATATATATATATATATATATATATATACGGTAAGAAGGTTCAACGGGCCGGTTGGACGTAAAACGAAAGTGGAGGAGATCCAGGAAAGGCCTTTCTTTACTGCACCGACGTTTCAAGCGGGGACCGCTTTTCTTCAGGGTGAATGGTTGTGAAATGTGAATGGTTGTGAAATTTCACAACCATTCACATTTCACAACCATTCACCCTGAAGAAAAGCGGTCCCCGCTTGAAACGTCGGTGCGGTAAAGAAAGGCCTTTCCTGGATCTCCTCCACTTTCGTTATATATATATATATATATATATATAAAAGGCACATTTGAAAATTTCAATCGTCGTTTTACATAACTAGCAGTAAGGAGAATAGCAAAGAGTGTGATATTATGCAATCAACGCTCGAATTAAAAAATGTGACAGAAAATATAAATATAAACTTCAGTTGCCAGTCAGCGTTGTGTTCGGTCACTTCTCGTTCTTGTCCCTTGTTTTTTTTTGTGTTTTGTTTTGCGCTGTTTCCAAGTTTCTATGATTTAGTGCTTTATTGAAGTCAGGGAGATAAAAACATTATAGGGCAGTGTGTTCAAATTAGATAGAGTGCGTGGAAAAAATTACAACTTGAAAATGTTAGTTCGAGCTAACATAAGCTGGAGAGAAAACTCATGGTGGTTCCTAGAACAAAATAGTATTTTATGCTCTACTCGACATGACAGCCCTGACGTTCTGCGTGCGTAATCGTCATAGTTCCGTCACGCTTCCCTGTTGACTTTGTTTTTGTCCTGCCCAAAGACACATAAAATTGCTGTTCATGACATAAAGGAGGCAATAACAGATTTCTATATGTTTGGCAAGTTAGATATGCGTGAGGAACAAAGTAACGCTATTGCAAATCGCTTCGGGTCTATCGAGGATAAAAATGCCAAAAAAGATTTGCAGAGCATCTTTCAGATAATTTGCGGGTGAATTTACTAATGATGTATATCTTCAAGGTGATCGACCTTTCATTTATGTTGTGAAACCTTCAGTCAGTAATTCAATATAGTTTTATTATCATCAATAAATGTGACTGTATTAAGTTCACATAACTGAACATAATAGATTGACGGGCTCGCTAGTTGTTGACATATGTAATCAAAGAGTAGCGCATAGAAGACGAAATAAACCTTTTAGTTGCAAGTTAGCGCTGGTCCTGTGTTTTACTTCTTCTCTGTCCCGTCTTTTATGCGGTACTATTTTACCATGTCATATAACCGCTTGAGACCGATACGGAAGGACAATACTCGAATACACCAGCGGTTGAGGGCTGTGGCAACATTTTTTATTTTTTTTATTTCGCCGTTTGGAAGTGTGAAACACCGGGTCGCCGGATATGCATAATAGGACTTTGTGCTAATATAATAGATCTGAAGTGAAATACGCGAAATGAGCAGAAAGAGAACGAAAATAAATGGTAATCTTAAAAAGAATCTGATGCACAACGCATTAACGCAAAAAAAAAAATTGTAGAGACGTAATGATATACCCATTACACATAAATAGCCCAAAGGACAGACGAAGATTCTTATATCACTAACTTAAATTACATTTGGCCATCAGTTTGCATAAACTTGAAACTTCGGGAAATACCGCCTCGGGAGGTTAATGTTACATTCGGGCTTGACGTGCTCTTGTTTTTGGCACTCACTTTACAACTTTGTGCTTTCAGTCATGCGCTCTAACATTTTGTTTGCCTACTATATATCGTCGCAAGACTGATATCTATACTGCTGAATATACAATTCGATTATCTGCTTTTGCTAGTTTTGCGAACATCGCATTTCATAAGGAAACTCAACTGTTTAACATGGTTTGCACGTGACGTCATCGCACTATGCTGGCGGTAATAGACCTTTCCGGAAATATGTGGCGCCCCCATTGTATGCTTGACGCATTGTGACGTTCCGATGTACGGCACGTGAGATTCATCAGGAGGTCGGGACAAAGTTGACGTTGGTTTAATGTTCTGTGGTTTAATAACACAGAGAAGGCAGAAGGAAAGCAAAACAGAGAATGCGATGAGCTCTTTTTGTGTTTGCATTATTTTTTGGGCGTTCTAAGCTCCTAATTATAAAAGAATGAACCTCGTCGCTACTAAAATATACGAAGCGTTCGAGCCGGCACGAGCGTATATCGGAACAGCCCCACAATTCCCACTGCAGCGAAATCTTTTGGGATTTTCCGTAAGGCTCTATTGCAATTGCTCTTGGTCAGAAAATAAAAACAGGTAATGCAAAATGCACGCTGCAGTAGGTTTACTTTGAGTGTAAGCCATGTATTTGAGAGACACAAATTATTCTTGCTTGGAGCAGCGCCGTGAGGAACGGCGCGAGAACCTGACACCACGAAATCGCGCTTTCTGGTTAGAGTATCTTTTGCAAAGATGCTTGTTTCCGGGGCCACGCTTTCTTGTCTATGCCGAAAATGCGGAGCAGAGAAACCGTTACAACACAGTACGCTCTTAAAAGTACCCCTCCCCCGCTATTTTTTTTTCTTACTTTTTTGTTGCTCCTTTAGAGACTACTTTTTCTTACAGAGGGATTCCCTACTCCGTTTGTGGGTGTTAATTCGGCTTATTAGGATAATTTTCCATCGCTTTTATTTTGCACCCAAAAATAAACAAACTACGGAGATGGTCGAAGCTTCGGGGGAAATGTCCCTCCGAGGCCACTAGAATCTTTCTTTTCCGATATCCCTCTCGTACACAGTTGTAGTTCTATGCAACATAGGATTAATTAATAATACATTTCGTAAATGCTTCACGGGGACAACTATCTGAGGCATTTCAGGAACAACGAAAACATGTTTGTGTGCCTCAATGATGTATAGGCGTAAAATAGGTCGTGCAACAGTTTTTGTACTTTCAGTAAATACCGTAAAAAGCTAATCCCTGACTTTGCTAACTTGAAAAAATAGTAATACCGATGAGACGCAGAAAAAAATGAAGGAGAGAAACGAACCCCCCCCCCCCCCCTCACCTCGCAATTAGAACAAGCGGTCGCGTGAACGTTCGCTAATTAGAGTAAGGGGTGAGCTTCAGACATTGTTAAGGTTCTACTATTCTTATCTTTAGTTGACCACGACCCATTACGCGAGAGTTTGGTGATGCTGACTGTCATAAACCCGAGCACTCGACTCCGGCTCATGACAAGCGAGTACGCTAGGGTGCAACATGACTTGCAGTTCGAAGTCGTGATGTCATGTGACGTCACGATGTCAACAACGCCAATAAATCTCATGACGTTCTAAATTTAAATCAATTTGACGAAGTGAGTCACATGACGTCACTGGGCCAAGTGACGTGACATTACTTGACAGCATGTCTTGACACTAGAGTGCCTGGAGCGCGTTTTTGACTGGTGTGTTTAGTGTCCCATCTCTCTTAACAGTAGTCCCAAAGTGTTACAAAATGACGTCATAAAAGCTGGAGTATTCTGCTGTCGGGTGACGCGATTCTGGCGGTTCGTCGTAGGAATGCTGGCGAAAAGCACGAGCGAACGCGAGTGTCGCGGTCGTCATGGCGTCCCAACTTCTGGCTGCCGAAGCTACCGTGAACTGCCGCACTGGAGAGCGACCTGCAGCAGAATAGGCGTCTGCCACATCAACCACCGCTGCTGGGACACCGCCAAGATCGCGACCGGCGACAGCACATTTCTATGATGTCATCAAGCGGACATTGAGGGACCACTTTTTTGGCGCGGTAAACACACCAGTCGGAGACGCGTTCCAATCATTTTACATGACACTATGCACGTCAAGTGACCACGTGACACATGATTAATCCTACTGCCAAAACAAAAGCGCTACGAGAACCCATAATTTCTCGCACATAGCAGTTCTGAATATGACGATTTGATCAATATATATAGAAATTCAGCTGCCATTTTCTTATTCTCGAATATTTATTTTGTGATACTAACAAAAAAAAAAAAAAATCCGTTAACCCTTTTGAACCGGTTACCGTTATATTTTTTTTTCGGTTCAGTTCCGGTTCAGTTCCAAGATGGCGGCAAAGATTTCGGTTCGGTTCAGTTCCGGTTCGGCTAAAAATAACGGTTTGGTTCAGGTTTTCGGTTCGGTTCGGTTCCGGTTCGACACCCTGGTCAGTGCCCCTTTAAGTTCCTGTAAAACATTTTAAGCGTACAAATCGAAAAATGTAGCGCCACAATATTACTCAGTTTTTTTATTATCTTTCTAATAAAACCAATCCCAAGTCAATCCGTCCGGTGGTTCCTGAGAAAAAAATACTGAAAAGTTGCTATTGGAATTGCATAGGGCTCGGGAGGTGCGATATCCTCTTAAAACTGCGTCAGCGGCGTTTTGAAACTTTCTGGTCGTAGCGCAATCGCACCAATGCCAAAAATTCTGCACGTACTGGCTAAACTTCTTCATCGAAAGCTCGTCACGTTTTTCCAAGTTCAAGTGTAACATAACTGATACCTTTGTGGAAAATATGGTGCACTGTCAGCGCATGTCCGGGCACTTAGCGGCATCCTAAGCGCACCCGCGCGGTGTGAAGTCAACCACCAGTATGGTGCGGGGCCCTGTTCTACCCTAGCATGACGTCACTTGCAAGGCATGTATTGGATGGTTCTGATCGATCATCACGAGCCAAGCTAAAGAAAAAATAAGATACAGAGGAAGAAGAGAACTCAGTTGAAGTCGAGTGTGTTCTTCACGAAGAGAAAGAAGAAGACACAGAGGCGATCGGACGTGTCTCATCGAGCTCTTTTCACTCTATCTTTTCGGTTTTTCTGGCGCTTCTTTTGGCGTCAAAAGCTTCTACGAAGGATTGGAAGCTTCAAGGATCTCGCTGATAATCGATTCGTCGAAATCGGGTGAGAGAACTGTCATTCATAGACCAATAATTACGACTACCAGTGATGGCGGCAGGCCATTCCAGCGGCCGCCAGTACTAGGCCTAACCGGAGGAGGCGAAGCATCGTCCACGGGGCCGGTACCTGACGACATCATGACCTCGAGTCAAGTCAACGGATCAATCGCGGCTTCCGTGAGCGGCGGCCCATCGCGCATTACAGCGGAAACTTCGAGAATGGAGATAGAAGCCGGGAATCCGCTAGGCAAAGCCAGCTGTGAAGAAACCCGAAGAATACGGGAATCGTCGGTGTCAAAGAAGCGTAAAGGGGAAGACTTGACAAAGGAAGACGCCATTATCGAGGCAAAAGAAGAGGACATGGAAAGAAGCGACTGCAATGACGAATACGGCAGCAGCAACGAGGAGTGGCAAATTCCTAACTATCACAAGCAAAAGTTTCAGCGCGGAAGCCGGCCCAGCCGGCGCCAGCAACGACAGGACGGACCAAGGTACACTGTCATTATCAAGCCTACCGCGGCTGTGAATATCACCAATACGGACTCGTGGCTCCTGTGGAGCACTTTTCGAAAAATCCTAAGTTCGCCGTGCGAAAACGATCAGATCGGATACGCTGTCAGCAACGGGAACAACTCCATCGCAGTTACCGTGCGAACGGAACAACACGCTCAGGACCTCATGGCGCTCAAGGAGCTACCCACTGAGGATCCCGACAAGAAGATCGAAGTGACGGTCTACAGATCCACAACCGGCAGCCAACCGAGAGGAGTGATACACGGCGTTTCACCCGGCGACGCGGCACGCGGCATTGTCGAGAACGCCATAGCGGACTACCACGACATCATCCACGCCAGACCCATAGGCAAGAACGGAACGTACTTAATCACATTTGAAGGTCAAGGTATTCCAAGGAGCCTCCGACTTTTCGGAAGGTACCATAACGTGTTTCCCTACAAGCCTACAGCAGTCGTCTGCCTACAGTGCCATGGACTGGGACACAAGGCCACGGTCTGCACGCGCAAACAACGCTGCAAAACTTGCGGTGAAGTCCACCCCAACAACCAACCCTGCCAGGGCAAGTACTGCCCCAACTGCAAGAAAACTGGCCACACGGTTTTCGAAATCGAAGCGTGTCAAGCCAGGAACCGAGCGGACGACAAACTCCAGAAGAGAGCGGCGGACGGTAGACGCAACCATGGCGGCGGCCCGGTGTTTACTGCTGCAAAAAAAGGCGGAGCCTCCAACCGGGCTCCATATAACCCGGACGACTTCCCCTCCCTCACACCGCAGGAGCAGCAACAGGCTGAACAGCGAAAGCCAAAACCGACTTACAGACAAGCACTAGATTCGAAGGCAATGAACATGGACCCTGTCTCCCATTTAGGCACGCCCAGCGGCTGCAGCAGCAGACTGGCGACGGAACTAGCCCAACTTAGAGAGAGTAGCAGCAGAATACTGCAGAAGATTCAACAATTGGAGATGGAGTACGAAAATCAACTCCGTCAGGAACAAGAGACCCGTCGAGCGCAAGCCAAGGCCACGGCCGAAGCTGACCGAAAACGTAAACGAGAAGCCGAGCAGCGGCTCCGAATTGAGCAACAGAAGACCGACGAAGCACGTCGCCGGAGCCAACGCTGCCCCGTAACTTACGAACAAGTCCTGGAACAAAAGAAGAAAGAAGCCGAAGCCGCAGCCACCAAGGCAAAATCAACAAACAGTGAAGCCGCTGTGGCCGCACCACAACAAGATCGACAACAATACCCGCCGCGGAACGTGCCGCCGACGCAACCTAACCCGCGAGACTCAGGCAGCCTTCCCGGCACGACCCCAAGCGGCGGTGATCTCCTACAACTCGTAGAGAACAGAATACAACAGTGGCAACAACAGCTCCAGCAGCAACTTCAGCAACAGCAACAAGTCATGATGCAGCAGATGCAGCAACAACTACAGATTATGTTTACCCAGCATGGGATAGGGACGGCGGCCCCGGCCCAATAAACCAATTATGAGCCAACACCAAAGACGTTACAAGAACGAGAAGACGTTTACCGCCCTTCAATGGAACTGCCGGGGGCTGCGCGGCAAAAAGTCCGAACTCAAGCTACGATTACACGAACGAAAGATTCCTGTAGACGCTATTATGCTTCAGGAAACCCACGAGGCCGATATAAAACTGACGGGCTACATCAAGTACGACCAACCGAGTGTGACGCTGACCGTTAAAGGCAAGACCAGAGTGCAACCGCAAGTCGCTATTTTGGTTCGCAAAGACCTACCCCAACAGCAAGTGGACACGCGGGAATGGTGCACTGACTCGCAAGAGGTAGTGGCCGTCCTGGTGGAGAGCGAGTGCGACGGCCCGATCCTGGTGGTGTCAGTGTACTACCGGCCTAGGACTTCGACGGCAAGGAAGACGAGAGCGGAGATCGACCACGGCTGGGTGGAGAAGCTGGTACGAGAGTACGGTAAGAAGAGAAAGCACGCGATTCTCGTCGGAGGAGACTTTAATGCCGAACACGAAGAATGGGGCTACGCGAAATCGTCAGCACGAGGTGCCGAGCTGCTGCGCAGGGCCACCGATATGGGACTCGTACTGATCAATGAACCGGGCACCAAGACGCGGACCGCGCCCAGTATCAACCAACAAGACACCACGCCCGATCTAACTTGGGCCGACCCTCATACTGCAAGGAACATCGAATGGAGAGTTTTCGAGGACGCGTGGGGCAGCGACCACCACCCTATTGAGACTTGTATCGTCGGCAGGGCAAAGCGACACAAGAAGCATAGGACGGCAAAGACTACAGTGTGGGACGACTTTCGCACCATTCTAGAAGGATCCAGGGGCACCAAATTAGATGACCTGACAAAACTGATTAGGGACGCGGCCAAGGCCGCAACAGTCGAAACCCTAATCGAAAAAGAAGCGCCCATTCCGGATACCATGGTATCCGGAATGGGCGCTTCTGCAGATTACTATCCCTATGGCGCAAAAGAACCAACCACCTGAGACGCTACCGTCGGACTCGCAAACGACGGGATATTCGCAAGGCCAACAGGTACGCGAAGGAGGCGCAGCGACACGCCAGCAGGCTGTGCAGGGACGACTGGATCAAGTCTTGCGAAGAGTTCAACGAACGGACGTCACTCAGACGCATGTGGGCTGTCTGTAACGCGATGCTGGGCAAGAGCAAAGGCGGCAACACAGCACCAAACATGGCCCTCGCGCAAGGCGAGGAAATCACACAGATACTGGACGAGATCGGAGATGTCTTCTTCCCGCAGCCAGCCACGAGCCCGGACCCCAAAATTTATGAACCCGAAGAATCGAAAGCCGAAGAGTACGAAGCAGATTTTACTATGTGGGAAATGGAGGCAGCCATCGACAGGGGCAACGAGCGGAGTGCGGCGGGCCCTGACGGGATTACCAACTCCATGCTCAAAAACCTCCCGGAGGTGGTCAAACATAACTTGTTGAAATCGATCAACAACGCGTGGCACGAGGGAAATATACCGGACAAGTGGAAACTGTCCTGGGTGTGCCCCATACCCAAACCAGGGAAGAAGCCGGACTGCGCGAGCAACGTGCGCCCTATTTCGCTTACATCTGTTCTCAGCAAACTGATGGAGCGTATGGTGCTCGCGCGCATCGATTGGATAATTGAGCATAAAAGAGAAGTGTTGCATCCCGCCCAGACGGGGTTCCGCAAGAACCTTGGCACGCAGGACAGCTTAGTCCTCATTCGTGAATACTTAGTGAACCGGCCAACGCATTGCCACCCACAACTCCTGGTAGCAGTGGACATTAAAAAAGCTTTCGACACCCTACCTCACGCGACGGTTATTGACACGGCCCGAAAACTGGGCGTGCGGGGCAGACCCCTGAATTTCATCAAGGCCTTCCTGAGCGGACGAAAGTACCTGGTCAAGACCGGCAAGCACTGTAGCAGCGAACAGAAGACGAATGAAATAGGCGTGCCACAAGGAGCAGTGCTTTCACCGGTGCTCTTCAACCTGGCGATGGCGCCGCTCCTATGGCGGCTCGCCGTCATTCCGGACTTGGCATTCACAGTCTACGCGGACGACATCACGGCGTGGACTATGGGAAGTGACAACGCGCCCCCTCCCGAGACAACAATCCAAAGGGCCCTTGACGTGGTGAGCGACTTCCTGAAGGAGGTCGGTCTACACCCGTCACCTGAAAAGACAAGATACTTAGCCTTTGGCAAAGGCTGGGAAAAGATCGACGCGGACCTGCGCTTTGACGGTCAGAAGATCGACAAAGTGGCCGAGCACTCCATTCTAGGGGTGAACGTCCACTCGGGCGGCAACCCAAGCGCCTGGATCGAACGTATGCGAAGCACGTGGAAGAAAGGACTTTCGATCGTCCGACGCTTAGCGACACGGGCCGGGGGCCTGGGAGAAAGATTAGCGATGACCGTGGTCCAAGCCGCCCTTATATCCAAGATCTCGTACGGCCTCCGTTTCTACAAATTCAACACCGCTCAGCGGGCCAAACTGGAAACATTGATTAACGACGCACGACGCTGCATCTCGGGCTTGCCGAAGTGCACACGCCTGGACCTACTGCACGAGGCAGTCCCGATGCTCTCCCTTGAAGAGATCGAGCGGAATCAGGAGCGAACCTACGGTGCCAAACTGGCGCACACCCGACAGGGCAGGGCCCTATTAGAACTCATGCCTCCGTGGAGCTCTCTGTGCGCGCAGACCGCTCAATCACTAATACCGGACCCCATCCCACCATGGCAGAAGACGATGGTCACCCCGGCCTGTCCAATCCCGAGAAGGATGAATTCAACGACTAACGCCGGTAGAAGACGCAAGTTTGCCCGGCGGCACGAAGAGAAGGGAGGCGACGGCGACGACGAACTTCGAGTATACGTCGATGCCGCGTTCAAGGATGGAGTGGCGACCACAGCGGCATGGCATTATAAACACGTGACGAAATGCAAGGAACTGCAACACTGTGGATCCGCGCAGGAAGCCGAAGTAAATGCCGTACTCGAAGCCATCAAGGACACGGCAGTGTCATCAAGCGATGTATTTCACAAATTGCGCGTTTTCACGGACTCCCAGGCAACCGTGAGGGCACTTAGAACGGGGTCCATATCACAAGAGCGAATGACATTTTAGCGAACGGCGACATTTGAGCGAATGGTCGTTTTAGCGAATAACGGGGGCGCGCGTTAACCCATCCGTCGCGCTGCGCTTTACGCCGCTTCGCGGCGACAGTCTGAGGCAACTCATTACAAAAATATGAACTCCCTTGGCCCACCCGAAAACGCCGCTTCGCGGCGTCCGACTATTCGCTAAAGTGTCATTCGATGAAACGTGGGCGTTCGCTAAAACGTCATTCGATCAAGTGAGTGCCTCCCCTTAGAACGCAGGTCAAGGCACACGCCGCAGTCGGAGAGATCTTCCGGCTAGCGCATGAACTGGAGCGACGCGACCCGAACCCACTCTCCATAAGCGTAGAGTGGATTCCTGGTCACGCGGGCATAGACGGTAACGAGAAGGCGCACCGGGCGGCGATCGAAGAGCTTAATCGTATCGACCTTCGACGCCAGGACCCGATTGCGGCCCCCTCTGTGCTACCGCCATCGTCCGCTTTCAATTTATACGACCCCGAGGGCACCGTCCTCAACATTAAACTGGCGATGAAAAAAGAAGTAAAGATGAAGCTAAATGCCAAAGGCGAGCTCCCTGAAGCGAGCATTCCTTTGGGTTTCTTTCGACGGCATCAGACGGTCAAGCTGCGAAGACTCAGGGCCCACGCCGCCATCACGCCGGCCCGCACCCAGCGATGGGAGCCGGCGGCCCGCGAGAGGAAGAAGAGAGCTGACGGCGCTTCGATTGCAATAGACCACGACTACAGCTTGTTATCAAGAAAGCTGCGGCGAGAAGAGGAAGCCTGCTCAAAGGGCTGCATCTACTGCACAAATCGCGACGTAGAGTGCGACGAGCATCACCTCGTATGGGAGTGCCCAAACTTCCACGAGGAGAGAACGAAAGCCCTGGACGCGTTAGACCAACAACTCCGCCCCACCTCCTTCGAAGCCTGGTGTCGACCTGAGGGAGAAAGGGACAAGCGCGTCGCGGTCCTGTTCGGCCTGCTCAGTTACCTGAGCGAGACCGGGCTCGACATGCACATATAAGGGGGTCGTTCCCCCACGGCGGGACCACAGCTGTACCGTAGTTATGTAAATCGCCAATGTCCCGCCTAACCAACCATCCTTAAACTTGCCAATAAGTTTACTCCTCTATCCACCAGTGTCAATAAACGTCTTTTCACTCACTCACTCACTCTTCACGAAGAAGCCGTTTTGAACACGGCACTAAAATCGCCCGTTCACAACCCCCGACGTCCAGCTGTCTGCAACAGTTATTATAATGTGGTCTGGACCAGTGGCCTGTGACCGGAGCGTTTTTACCCCGTTTACACAAAACGAAGGCTTGTTAACAACGCTCCCGTGTTTTAGTATTGTTAACAATTCTTGTATCAAGCGCTTGCGACACTATTTTACTCGCAATTCTAGAAAAGTAGAACCCCACAGCGCTCCGCGATTGTCACATTCAGCTCCATGTTTGTAGAATTCTGTGAACATACCCGCAGTCCGGGTTTTTGTCGGGCTCAATATTCACCAGCTCGTTGCGACCTCCCATTAAATTCGTGTAGAAATCTGCCCGCAATCTGCAGCGTGCGAAGTCCTCTCGAAACGTTCTTCACAAGTTCACAGCCCAGCACGACGATCTTCCCTTCGGAGAGCGAAGCGAGGCGAGTAGAGCCAGCAAAGCGCGCGCCATATGTACGAACGCCGACGCCGGCCAGCCTTTCGCTAGTAGACTTAAATAAAAAAACAAAAAGACCTTTGTGTTAGAAAAAAAAAAATCAAATGAAATGCACGCGTGGCCCTTTCGTAAAAGACGCACGACAAAAAAAAAAAAAAAAAAAACAAATAAAAATAAAAAAAGAAAGCAGTAAACGCAAACCTAAGTCCGAGGGGAAAGAAAAAAAAGAAAAAGATCGCCAACAGCAGCCGGCAGCCGAGAACAAGCGTTTCGGAAGCAACAACACAACAGAATAGAGATAAGACGCCGGCACCTCCACAGACAGCGAAACGAATCCTCCTTCGCTGTGGACAGCCAGAAGGAGAGTCTGGGCAAAGGCGGATCCCTCCGCTGCGCACCGTCCCAGCTTAAGGTGGACCGCGGGGAACCCCACAGGCCGTCGTCTCAGAGCCAACCGAATGCCCAGCGCTTGATGGGCGCCTAGGCTCTGTTGCGCTCCATCGCACGGTGAAACGAAGTGCAGAGAGGAAACGAGCTGCTTGCCCCGCGCCCGCTGTCACCACCGCGATGCCTCGAAGGACCGCCAACGCTGTTCGTGACGTACTGGAATGACTCAAGGCCATGTTTACTCTTCCCTAATGGGGAGAGGACGTTAAAAAGCTGTCGAAGGTCGAAGCAGCAACGACGATACCCCCTCGTTTTAAAATACCCTTTCCCCTACACTTCTCGCCTCGTGGTTTCCTGCTGTCTTTGCCGCTGACATCTTCTTTTCCGCTGTGGAGCTTGGCGCTTGGAGTGCGACGTCCCGCTTAGGTACGATTTTGATGATTTTGACGCGTCGTGATGGTTGGTCACGGATTGTTTGTTCATCGGCCGATCACGCGCCCTCGTTCGCAGGTTCAAGTGCCTGAGCCGCTGGAACGCATTTCGTCGCGTTGTTACACGGATGATGGAACCTTCTCGACGGTCGGGCGAAGTGGGCCTAAGGTGAGTCAATTTCAGTACTTCTTTTCGTGTAGCTGTCGGTTAGCGGTGTCTATTATAGTTCAAGATAACCTTCTTTTTCGCTTGTCTTGTGTGTTGGCGTTATTGGGGGCGTCTTTGGTATCGTGGTGGTAGGACGCGCGCCAGTTCGTGTTTTCTGCGGCCACCATATTCGGAATATAATCACTGGCTAGCTGCGGGCGCCGGCTACGTTTCATGTGGCGTGATGTTTAATTAAATGTCTCGTGCGTTGTATTACAGTATCTCTAAGCGGGAGCGCGCATTCGTAACCAGTACTAAAACCGCGCGAAGCTTTCGACCCTTTTTCGCGCCTTTTTCTGCCGGTTGTTAGGTTGGAGATTAAATTTCTTGCGTTAGAGGTTTTTATTGTTCATAAGTGCTCATTGAAAGGCTTGCGACGTTGAGGTAGTAGCTTAGAGTGTTTATGTCACGCGAAAAAGCGTGTTTAGGATCTTTAAACGCCAAAAAGACAGTCTGTTACCGCGGTTCAGTGGGGCACTAGCGACATCCAGTGGACGCGAGGCGAACTTTTGCCTTGTTGCGATGTTGCCATCTCGCGCAAGACCGTTTCGGCGTGAGCTCGCGTCCACTAATATCGCGATTAGTTTGCTTCTTTTGACAGCGACTGGCTTTTGATTTTGAAGCCCCCTTTGGCGCCTTTTCTGTCTGACAATCCGGCGAGTTCGTTTCGTTCGTTAAAGGTTTTTAACATTCGAAAGTACTTGCCGAAGTTTAGATAGACGTTCCGAGAGAATGATTTTTTTTTCGTTTCACGTGAAAAACGAGATCAACCAGTTATACTGCATAGTTATACTGTTATCGCGGGTGAACGGGGCACTAGTGACATCTAGTAGACGCGCAGTAAAACTGGACCTTTAGCGGCGGTGTCGCCATCTCGCGCGAATTCAGGTAAACTGGATTTGCGCTACAATTTGGCGATGTCTGCTCCTTGATTCTTCGGTGATCGTGATTACGTTAATTTGTCTCGATTTCATTTTCAACCTTCAGCAATGATTTTGCGGTGTTCTTTCTTTGGCGAGTGATATCTTTTAAAGACGTTTCTAAGCCGCCTGAAATGTTAGGCGGTGCTGTGTTTCTGCTTATAACGTCTCGTAAACGTTGAACGTTGCGCTGCTGTCAACTGGTTTGGGGAGACATTGCAGACCGAGTTTGAGGGATGGGTTTGCCCGAAACATAACTGCTGATTTTCTCGCGGTGGTTTTCATACTTTCGCACCGCCATTGCAAGACGAAAGCGGTTTAATAACAATTGTTTGTTGGTATCCGACATTGAGTTACTATCAGTCAGCAAGCGAGCCGCCCTTATGTGTGATTAAAGCAGACGAAACTTCACCGGAACGACTTGAGTGGAGATCCGGTTTTAGTATCATCAATTGTTTGGTGAGTGGTATTTTTGCAAAGGTTTATAAATAGCGTGGGACTATTTTTATTTCAAGTTCATATCATTTACTACGATTTGTAGTACACTGTAGAAGTTGACATTAGGAGAGATGGTGACGAGGATTTTAGTACCTCTTCACAGTGCCCAGTTTGCGGCTTAATTTTACTATTTTCGATTTAATTAGGCAGTTGCGAGTTTAGTTCACATTAGAGACCGTTATTTAGCCCCAAGAAGCCGCGACCAGCTATCTGGTATGGACTCTTTCGCCGCAGAAGCCATGCTCATTGGTGTGCATCACTCATGGGGGTCTGTGCTCTTGGAGTTCAAGTCTAGAAAGACTTGAAATTAAAGGACAATTGGGTGTTATCGCTTCTCGGCCTTTTGGCTAAGATCAAAGTGTAGTATCTGTTCTTATCAGCTTAATATCTGATACGGGTCCTATTTGGACCCAAGATATTAATCTTATTTTTGGAATGCGGCGTAGTGCTTGAGGTTTACCTCACCTATGCCACGGGTTGGCCTGGTATTGCACTGCCTCCAGGATCGGCCCACCCCCCTCACGGGGGGAAATGAATAAATACAAAGAAAGAATCAGCCTTTCGTGCCCTACACGGACACCGGGGACCGAACTGCTAGCGCTTGCAGAGTGTCCTCTGGAGAATTCCTTCTCCACGCTCGATCTCCACCTAAACGTAGGACTAGAGGTGGGTGTCAATATATATCAAACTTATGTTATCATACTAGCTGCAATTTTCAGTGGGGGAAGGGCGGCTGACGGAGCTCTCCAATACATGGAGCTCTATGGCTTCAGAAGCCAGAAATGGGCAAAAATTGGCCCCATATATTCCCAGTGAAATTTTCAGAAAATTCAATGATGTAGAGGGGCTAGAGCGATATACAAGTACCATATTTTCCGGACTATAGTCCGCAGGGGCCAATTTGAGCTCAGAAAGAAAAGATTTTGCTTAGATAGTCCGCACCCGGTGTATAGTCCGCAGGAGCTCATTTCGGTAAAAAAAACGTTTCCTTTAGATAGTCTGCACCTAGCACATAGTCCGCAGTTATATCGTTACACAGAACACATTTTAAAAATACCTATCCCCCGAAGAAAAAAAAAAAAAACTGTCCCCTGCGGGGACGTGTGAGATCCATCTTGCATCCGTGCTTCCCGATATTACTCTTAAATGCTCGGTTGACTGAAATGTTCAAAGGCTGGAGATGTTTTGTCATGCCGTACGACGTACTGAGAAAGCGCAAGGGATCATTCTTCAATCCAAAATGTCTTCTGATAATGGATTCAGTGCGGGCACACCTCATGGACAGCGTAAAAGAAAGATTGGAAAAGCTGGCCATCTCCCTTGCCATAATTCCAGGTGGCATGACAAAACATCTCCAGCCTTTGAACATTTCAGTCAACCGACCGTGACTCGTTGGAAGCGTCGCCGAGGGAGCTCCCGGACAGGCGCATATTTCTCAATTTTCTTCGCCCTCGCCTCTTGCATGGCCACCCGTCTGTTTTCGAATGGGCAGCAGACATCAAGGACTATGGCCTCCTCCCCTCTTACCAACACGAGGTCGGGTCGCAAGCCTGTGTCTCCCACCGACTGGTCTTCGTGGGTGGCTGTGAAGCGGCTCGTAGCTGCGGCCTTGATTTGTCGCACAATCTTGTTATGGCGCTCGGTGATGTCACGGCTTCGGGGCATGCAATGGCAGAGGACATGCGGCAGTGTTTCCTGCTGGTAGCCGCATGTCCTGCACCGTTGGTCCACTGCTGCAGCCCAGGGTCGAGCACCGTTGAGGGGTAGGAGGTTCAGTCGCGCCCGATGGATGAATCTCCAGTCTGCAAATCGTGTGAACTGACCGGATCGGATGAAGTGTGAGCTGGTCCGGTCAGCTGCTACGCATTCCATTGCCTTGCCCTGGCTTGGCTTCTGTTGGAGGGCTGCGTTCTTCTCCGCCATCAAGACCTCCCGCAGTGTGCGAATTACCTTGTGGCGGTGCTTTGGAGACAGCGAGGTCTCCCCGAAGGCGATCCGGGCTCCATCTGGTCGGAGCTCCCAGCTTACCCCAAGCCGGCGAGACGCCTTGCGAGCCTCCGTCCACACCGACTTGAGCTGGGTGGCGGTGGAGCGGAAGTCGCCTTCTGTCTTGCCCGTCAGGTAGGCCTCGATGTCTCCTTCGGCAGCTGGTCTTCGAAGTTGCTTTGCGGTGATGTCTGTCACCGCCAGCAATGCCATGCTGCGTATTTCGGGGTCTGGAGAAGACAGCAGCTTGAAGGCCCCATCGATGCGGCAGGCATCACTGATGTCGGCCGCAACAGGTATGCCTACTGCCCCGCCGGCTGCACCTCCGTACAGGTACTCGTTTGATGAGTTGCTCGGGAGGTACAGCGTTCGCTTGAGAAGTGGCCGTAGAGTCTCGTCCAGGCGTCGCCAGTCTTCCTTCCCCAGCGTGCCCGCCCGCATGGCAAAGTTGAGTGCAGGGAAGAGGAAAGTCTTCACCGCATCCAGCCTTTGCCACGGGGCAAGCACCGAGGTCAGAAGGCGCTTGCCGAGGTTGATGGCGTCCCGGATGGTGGCATTGTCGGCCAGTACTCTGTAGCCTACTGGCCGCCCCAGGAAGCTGTGCCCTGCGAAGTCCCCGATGGTTGGGATAGGTGACTCATCAATGGTGAACGTGGTCGGCCTCGTGCCCACGGGGTGCTCGCCGGTGAGGTGGATGGTGCGGCACTTTGCAGGGTTCAGCTTGAGCCCCAGCCGACCGGACAAGGCTGCCACGGTGTTTATGCGCTGCTGGAGCATGTCTGGGTCATCAGCCAGTGGGGTGAGGTCGTCGGCATATGCGAGGATGTTGTGACGTCGCTCGCCTCCGTGCACCGCCCGAATTACAGGGTCGAGGACCAGATTGAAGAGGAGCCCACTCAGCGGGCAGCCCTGCCTGATTCCCGCAGCGATGGAGATGGGCTCGGTGGTCCCTTCCTCAGCGGCGACGGTGGTGGTGTTGTCTTGGTAAAGGTCTTGCACTACGGAGGCAAATGCCTCCCCAGCACCAGCACCCCGCACCGCCTCGATCAGGGCATTGTGTGCGACGGAGCCAAAGGCATTGGCAAAGTCTAGGAAAGCCACGCATAGCTGCCCACCACTTGTTCGGGCCCTGTCAAGGCGCTCCTGTAGCACGAAATTGTGCTCAAAGACCCCGTCGTGTGGGAGGAAGCCCTTCTGGCACCTTGACAGGACGCTGTGCTCGCTCATCCAGTCCTGCAGCCGGGAAGCGAGGCAGCCAGCATACAGCTTCGCAATAGTGCAGCCGAGGAATATCGGGCGCCAGTTCGTGGGGTCTTGGCGATCTCCCTTCTTGTATATCAGGATTGTTCTGTCTCCTTCCATATAGCTGGCACACGGCGGTGGCGAAGGCAGATGTTGTATACCGCCGTGAGGAAGCAGGCATCCGGGTCGACAGTCTTCCAATGGTGGTAGGTCAGACGATCTCCTCCAGGGGAAGTGCTTTCACAGCGCCGCAGGCGGGCTGCAACCTCTTCCTCGGTGAAGCTGGCCATGGGCATCTCCGCAGTCGCCGGCGTGCGGGACGTGAGCAGGCTGGAATCTGCTTCTTTCGGGGCCCAGGTGTCCATGAAATGTGCCTCTATCTTTTCCAGCGGGATTGGGCATTGTGAGGACGACCCCTCCACAATCAGGCGCACCGCTCGACGCCGATTGCGACGGTACAGTGCCTGGATTTGCTGGGGGCAGTTGGGATTCACCTCACGCCGTGGTCTCCTGCCCGATGATGCAGCTGGGAGCTTCACCGCCCTGGTCACCACCTCCAGAACCTCTCCAAGGATGGCAGTGTAAGTGGCCCATGCCGCATCAGAGGTCGTCTCGCCTAGTAGCCGTCGCAGATTCCTTGTGTGCTCGGAGAGGACGGATCCTGTGTCCAGAGGCTCCACAAGTTCAGTGCTGTCAGCGGCGCTCGCATCAGGTTTCGTGTTATCTGCGACAGCTGGGCCAGCTCCCGTCGCTCGCCTCCCTGCACCGCCCGAATTACTGGGTCGAGGACCAGATTGAAGAGGAGCCCACTCAGCGGGTAGCCCTGCCTGATTCCCGCAGCGATGGAGATGGGCTCGGTGGTCCCTTGTGCATCACATCTCTCATCCAACCCTTTTCATTGCATGACACATGACAACCCACAGGAAAATCCTCTTTTGGAATGGTTTTGTGCTTGAAAATGACTAGCGGAGGAAGCTTGTCACCTGATATACTGCATGCAAGAACAACAGTAAAGCAGCTTCGCTCGTTTCCAGTTGTTTTGATGCTGATCGTCTTTGTTCCCACGTCGTCAATTGTGCGATTTGGTGGCATATCAAACGACATTGGCACTTCATCCATGTTGTAGGCCTGTTGAAAAAGTTAAGTGCATTAGTTTTATGACAGCTAGCGGCACATGCAAGCTAATGAAATATTATATCTACAAAAGTTTGTCACATAAAGAAAGCTTATCTGGCTTTCCAGAATGCCATTTTCTTCCATAGACCGTAGCACAAACTCGAAAAGTTTGCTTCATATCTCTCCATTGTTCCGGCTCACTTTGGCCAACAGTCGTGCGCTGTCGAACACTCAGACGATTTTTCTTCATAAACCTGGAGCACCAGGACACACCACCTTGTAATTCCTAAAGACCTTCCTCCGCAGCCATTGAACGAGCAACCAACCTGACTCGTACCGTTGATACTGTGCGCCCAACTTCACGCTGCAGTCGAACCCACGCTGCAACTTTTTCTTCAGGCTTCGGCCAAGCTGGTGCCTTGTGTCTTCGTGCTTTTTTCTTGGCTGACATTTCCTTAAGAAGTGCTTCGGCAGACCCCCACATCCTTACACTCTTCTCATCAACGTCAAACTCCTTTGCTGCTGCCCTATTTGAGTTGAGGTCTCGTGCACGCTCTATCACAGAGAGCTTAAAAGCTGCGCTAAATGCCCTTCGTTTCTTCGGTGGCATGGCTATAGCTGTTCCAGAGAGAATGACTGCACAGTCACTTAGGTATTTTTCTGGAACTTCTTTAGAATCAAAGCTATTGGCTGTTTGGGGTACCTTTCTGCCCAATCACAAAGTTTGTGCAGAACGTCGTGCCCGTTCCTTTGTCCCTTTGGGGGCAAAGCTCGGACTTGGGTGTGGTCTAACTTTGGGGTGATGTATGTGTCGCCGCGGTCACATAGGGCAGAAAGGGCAATGAAATACACTGTCTGTATGACCTTGAACTTGGGTGTGGTCCAACTTTGGAGCGATGTGTGTGTCACCGCGGTCAGCATCCAAGAGAAAGGCGGGACATACGTATACACGATACGCATGCTGGCTTCTGCAGCTGTAACTGTTTGAAAGCAAAAATCTAAAACAAATGGCACTATAGACGCACGTTCCACAAATGCTCTATTATGGTTATTTACTTGAAATATTTTATATAGAGAAGGCAAGCGCGTGCAGCCGATGTACCTACGTTCCGAGCATTGTTTGTGATGTTTGAGTATCTTGGTGCAAGGTCTACTTAGAGTTCCTGTAAAGGCTCCCTACAGGAGCCAGAGTTGCGCGTCTGTTTTCCAGGTGCTGCCGCGCCGCTATTCGCTGAGATCCGATCACGTGAGGAGCCAGATCAAGTGCCGTGCAGGAAAGCAGACGTTGCACGGCGCGCCCCGGTGTCAATACCCTGCTTCTGAGTGTGCTGCGCGCCTCGAATGCGTAGCACCGCTATTCGCCGAAGTCAGTCACATGAGGAGCGGGATCAACATGCCGTGCAGGAAAGATGGCGCTACGGGGATGATTGTGCAACTCTGGCTTCCGTAGGGAGCCTATACAGGAACTCTAGGTCTACTAGTGGCGAGTTGTTTTGGTGGCTCCCTCCTTTAGTTCCCTCTCGTGGCGTCGTTACGTTGCGAACAACAAGTTTGATGGTTTGTGTAAAGAGCATAGTGGAAGCTTGAAATAATAGTGCCAGGAAACCAACACTGCCAACAGCGTCAAACTCGAAGGTCTTTCATTACTTATTTCTGTCGATGAGAAATCCTTTGCTGACGTCATAGTCAGCATTCGGCCAACCGTGTACCACAGCGACGCTTTCAATCGCGCACTTCGCCAATACCGACCGGTCTTAGGAAGCGTTCTACGCATGCGTGCCGCCGCCAAAATTGTAATCCACAGCGGGCATGCTTGACAGTGCAAGAGACATCTCGTGCTGTCTCGTGCTTTGCTGGCGCAGACTTGCAGCGGGGTGTTCGTGCGTGCAAAGGCTACTGCTCCCACGATGCAAGCCAACAGAGGCGGCGTAACGAAACAAGCTGGAGATATCAATCAAATGTAACCTCCACTTAACATTGAAAAATCGACTAAAATTAAGCACGCGAGTTCGTCTCAAGACTTGTTTAAAAAATGAGTTACAACGGAAACAATGGAGTGATATGTTCAAACTGCCCAACTGAAACGACAAGGTATTCGCTGGACGCCATATTTGAGAGCGATGTTTAGAGTGCATGCTCAAAATGAGTTGGCATTAATAGCCTGCTAAGACCAGCAATCTTTATGGTGCGGAATGCACGTTTCAAAAGAACTGCAGAAGTTTGCCGTTAGTATGTGCTCTGCAGCCACACACAGATATGGCCGCCAGTGAATGCTCTCTATAACGGAAGGGTATGCAACATTGCATAAGTTGCATTAAGAGTGCGGCATGCTGGCTCCATCGCTTTTTGCGAGTCGGCTAGTTCTGCTCCGGTCGTAATTTGAGATCTGTACGGAGGTGATCGCTTGCCTAGTTGTTCATGATTCATTCCATGGCGCTTTGAATCTCACTGGAGAGGTTCTCTATAGTAAAACATCCGCAGGTGGCTGAGAGTTGATGGACGCCAGTTATAACAAGAACTTAGTCGATGGTTTTGCGGCCGAAATGCCCAACGGCGAGCACCACCACCTATTTCTTCATGTAGGGCGGGGGGGGGGCACGGGGGCGCCCCTTGCGATGCGGTTGTTTTTTGTTTTTGATTTTATCCCCTCGAGGTTTGAGCCCTGCATGACCTGGCGGCCCTTTCGGTGCCCCCTATGAATGGCGCCCTGTGTGGCTGCGCAGGTTGCCCACCCCAAAGGCCGGCCCTGAGGCCCCCTTTAATCCATGTTTTGTTCGAGTCTTCTACCACCAGCACCCTCTAAGTCTCTGACTGCCTGTCTTCACCTCCTCCAGCTATCTGCACTACCTCAGTTCATACACACTGGAGCAAAATGTACAAAGGGAACACAATACACATAGCTTCGCACGCCTTCGGGAGAGCTGCCGCAAACACGTCCGCTCTGCTTGACACTCGATAGTTTGACTCCTGCGTTTTCTTATGCCCATGAAGTTTCTCACCATCTCACCATGAACTCGTCACGGTCATGAGGTTTCTCACCATCTCATCAACTCATCAGACTCACAAAGTCACTCATATTTCATCATGAGCTTATCACACCCATAAAGTCACCTATCATCTCATCATGAACTGATCAGAGTGCACGAAGTCACTCATTAGCACATTATGACCTCTTCAGACCTCACAAAGTCATTTAAAGCCACTCACAATCATGCGGTGAGTGTGAATGAGCGAGTTCATGAAGAGTTTGCAGAGGTTTGGATGGGACTGATCTGACGCATCAACCAGAGTGGGCGGAAAAATTACCATGGTGCATGACGTCACTGCCATGGCCAACCGACGCGGCACATATACGCTATCCTAGCGGCAGTTGGTCTTGCCGTCACTCCAGATGGATTGAAAAATGGCGCCATGAGACAGAGACCATGCATCCCCAAGGTCAAAATGATGCACCAGGTAACTTTTGCACATTCTAAATTGATCGCCCTGGCCTGGGCCCCGATGTTCGTATTCGAATTAAAGATGCAATTGAAATCCCCTACGATACAGCAAGAACACGCATCAAGAATATGGACATCAAGGTCAAAAAGGAATGCCACAAAGTGGGGTTTGTGGGATCATAAACATTAATAACCTTATATTTTATTTTCTGATAAACAAGATCAAAACGGATCACTCAGTCCTTTGCGTTGAACAGTAAAGAGTCATGACAGAGCAGTTCGTGGCTCGCAACTACGATGCCTACGCTGCACAAACATTGGGAAGCGAAAGGAAAAAAAAAAAGATGCCGCAGAAAGAGCAGTCTCAAATTTTGCACCCTCGCGCCAACTAGCAAAATTAGTTTAATGAAGGCAGACGATATTGCTAGCTAGCCCGTGTGGCGATATGCACAACCTCCGTCTGTTTTGCCCCGTTGCAGAAGCCATGAACGTTAAGCCATGAACGTTAAAGTCATGAACGTTAAAGCCATGAACGTTAAAGCCATAAACCCAACCCAACCAAAAAAAAAAAAAAAATTGATAAAGTATTTTGTATTGTTTACTCGCTAAAAGCCCTCAACCTAGCTCAGCGAGGTGTCGCGACGTGCTGGGGAGCCCAGTTGCAGCCTTTTGGGGTGATGACCAGCATTGCCTCGACTTCGAGGGGAACGAGAGCCGCTGCTTGAGATGATGCACTTGACCTCGTGGGCATGCCCCGGCATGTCGTTGCCGGGGCATGCCCTGTGTTGGCCGAGGAATCTGTGATGTTCGAAAGGGTTATGCTTTCAGTCGAGTCCTCCGTGTCTGCCGTCATTGGCGCTGGCAATGTACTTGAAACTCCCAAAGGAGAATCAGGGGGGCCCTCCACTGCAGGGGGAACATCCTCCGCGATGACGACGTGCTCACAGTCGCTAGAAGCCTCGGGATAGTTCATCACCTCGCTCCACGCTGTGTAAATCTACACAGCAGGCAGAAGGCTCGACGGCGGCGTGGTGGACTCCGACTCGGGTGATGTCAACCCCGCCGGGTCCAGGGCAGGTGGCCCCCGACAGCTCGAGCTTGGGAGGTCCGAGGCCGAAAAAATTGTGCAAGATCTAGCTCTATAAATAAAAATATAGTAACCGAAGCAGACAACTCTGTTGTCTAAGAGGCTTATGACGTCCTAAAATAGTGCTCTCGAGAAGCATTTTTCGAAGTTGCGCAAGGAATGATGGTTTCGGTAAATAGGCTGTTACTTCTTCAATATCTCTCCTCACTTTATAGTAAGCAGTGTTCTCATAGCAAAGAATTTTGGTGTTACCATTTTAATTGTTTTTCAACTAAGTATGCAGTCCTTATCACATACATGTGCAAATATCTGCTTGTGTAGCATGAAATGTAGAGGCCTCATTCTTACAGTTAGGACAAAAATTAACAATTAAATACCCATATGCACTTTCAATAACAAATACCTCGGGTTGTTCATTGGTATGTTTTTCAGGAGCCACGAATAGCGTTGAGTGCAGTGGTATACTCACATTTGTGGGTACCTGGGCTGCCTGCGCGGCCTCAGCACGACGCTGCTGTCACGGTAGCCTAGTAGATGTATGCAGCTTTTCCGTTCGAGCAATTTTCTGGGCGTCGTGTGTTGAGGGCACAGGGAGAGACTTGCTTGGCATTGCTGTCATTTTCAGACGTCGCATCTAGCATGCTACACCTGCGGCAGAACAGCTTCGCATTTAATGGAAAAAGCATACGCCAGCACAAAAACTAGCGGAAAAGCAAACAACTTTTAGAAGTGCAATTGATCTTGTGCGTATGCGTCAAACGGTCGTGAGGCACGCCCGCTCGATGATGGAGCAACATCGAGGTATCGTGCTTTGATAATCGAAAAAGTGCCCAAACTGATTCGGAGCGCTTGATGATCCTTTCAAATAGAGGTGATTCAAGAAATGAGTCACAATGGTGGTCAACTTCGATGGCTTAATCGTGCTACCGTAATCAGACCCAGGGAAGGCCAACACATAAATTAGATGAAGCGTGCAAACAGACGCACGAGCTAAAATGTCAAGTGCAAGCACTTCATACTTTTTTTCCCCTGAGCTCTACGTGTTGCATATGACATTATTAAGCCGTTTCTACGAACCCACCACTATGTTCGCGGTTGTTTCAGCAATATGGTTTGACGTAAGGCCATTTAATAGTCTGTTATTGGTCACTCCTTTTTTTACGTCCTTGTAAATCGTTCTATGTGTGAAACTAATCACTTGCCAGGGGAGAAATAGTCATCTTGAAAGTGCTTCGAGCAAACAACCATCGTCCTTGAGACTTCTTCTTTGATCCTTAATCGGGAAATGCAAAATTTGCGACAGTGCGTCCGATTAGGCGGACTTCCGGACACTTCGTTCTCTCTGGGGAAGTGGTGAAAGGATAATGCACTGCCTTTCCACCGCATGGATGACTTCTGGGGAATGCAGCAGAACTCTTTTGATTTCTTTTGCTTTGCTCTGCTTGTCACCATTTCTGGAAAGACGGTTAACAGCGCAGTGCACAACCCAATTGCATGAGAACACTGGGCCCAGCTTGGGTGCTCGGCTGACTCAACTCACGAGACAGCAAGACGACTTGTTGTAGCTAGTTCCCAGTTTTCCCGCTAGGTGCCATCTGTTTTATTGGAGTCATGAATACCAATGAATTAATTGTTACTATGATGTTTTATTGTAAACTTTGAAATAATGTTGTCAAATAGTTTTTTCAGTGTTAGTATTTGAAATAACTGAAATGTTCAAAACCAAACATTATTTTAGTATTACTAAACATTATACTATCTTGGATTGAACATTATGTTTCCTTGTGAACTTCAAAGTAACATTGGAAATATATGTTATCAAAACATTGTTTCAATCTTGTTTCTTTAAACATTATTTTATTTTTCTGCCTTCACTGTTATTTTGTTTCATTGTAAACTTCAATAAAATGTTAGGAGCATAATGTTATCAAATGTTACTTTAATGTGTTCATAACATTTCTTTACAGTTGCATATTAAATGTTTTTTCTGTTTTGTACGCAACAATGTCATATGTTCAATTTGAATGTTATAGCATTTAAAATATACCTAAAACATTGTGTTCATTTTGAAAGCTGCCGTAACATTTACACCTAACACATAACATTATTTCAACTTGCACAACAAAAAATGACGCTTAAGCTTCGTCCTTAAAGGCCGGCCCGCAAGAGAGGAAGAGGAGATGCTCCAAACTTCTACAAACTTTGGGGTTTTCACAATGCACAGAGAAGTAATGCTTGCAGAGTTCAAGCGGTCCCCCTGCAGTACGGTGGAGCAAATTAAACATATTGCACTATTACCACAGGCCCTGTAGCGCGTTTTCTTCCCGGACCTAGACTGAACTTTCCGAACGCTGCTTTGGTGCCCATTGTGAGAATCCTTAGCAGACTTGGGAAGTAATCTGTTGCAAGTAACTGATTAATTGTAATCAATTACTTTTTAAGTAATTTTGTAAATGCCACATTACTTTTTTGCGGGAGCGATTTGTAATGTAATTTTGTTATAAAATATTGGTAACGGATTATTTTAATTACTCGTTACTTTTTTTTATAAACAAAAACATAGTAGAGAACTTAGATCAATATAAGCAGGCAATTCAGCAATATAAAGATAGCAAGTTCAACAAAATAGAAAACATTGTGAACAGGATAATAACCGAAAAGAAAAGACTATTCTTTGTATGACCGGTCACTAGAACCACTAGAAAAACGTGTTAATGAGGTATATACTGATGTGAGAAAAAAAATATAGAGAAGACAACACTGAGTAGGCTTTGCCTTCTTGATCTCCCAGAGGATGCAGACGCTGCTGCTGAGCATGCACATGGCTAGCGTTGTCTGCAGTATTCCCGGGATCCTTTCTGGTCGCCATAAGCTAGCGAGATGGCGGGTGTGGTTGCAGCTTTCGCTGCCTTGGCAGCTCACAGGTGATCGAAGTGCACCTACACTCTTTTTCTCTTAAATACAATATTTTATTTCTTCAAGGACTTTTTTACATGTACTACACTGGCCAAATTACTCTTCGACAGCGGGTAACAATGTCGCCCTCTTCTGGCAGACTAAACTCCTGCTGTATAAACAACTAACGACAAATCTTTTTTGTTTGTACCATAATGCATGTGTATGAGAACTAGAAAGTAGTTTTGCAGAACATTTTTGAAAACATCACAATTGTTTTTGTCAGGGTGTTGAACCGGAACCGAACCGAACCGAAAACCAGAACCGAACCGGTATTTTTTCCGGAACTGAACCCGAACCGTTATATTGTTATGGCGATGAACCCGAACCGGAACTGAACCGGAACTGAACCAGAAAAAAATAACGGTTATCGGCTCATGTCAGAACGGTTCGGCCACGCGCTGTTGACAACGAATGTGCTATCAATGCCATTTGTTTTTTAAGTGCCATCAACTGACACACACCTCGCTTACATGTTTTTCTTCTCCACTCAGTCCTAGGAATATAAACGCTGCATCCACGAATCTTGACAAACGCTGCATCCATGAATCTTGACATAGGAACCAGTATTGCGCTGGTCGCGGCTTGCACGGAAGAAAGAGAGTTGGAAGGCTGTGCAAAAAAAAATCGCGTCACGGGATTTCATTTTCCTACAATCTCGTAAATCCTAAATGCTGCTGTGTGCTCATTTCATAACACGTTTCTAGAACGCGCGAGTTCTTGAAGCTTGCT
Source organism: Ixodes scapularis (assembly GCF_016920785.2). Lineage (NCBI taxonomy): Eukaryota > Metazoa > Arthropoda > Arachnida > Ixodida > Ixodidae > Ixodes > Ixodes scapularis. The sequence goes on along the minus strand of NW_024609846.1, from coordinate 194,762,382 downwards.
TCCATCGGAACGAGAAAAGAAAAGGCTGTGGAGTTTGATAATAATGCATCCGGTTTCGTATAGGCACTTAGAAGCTAACATATTTTTGAGACAGCGAACTCTTCTATTTTAATATTTATCCTATTACGTCCTTCTGGCGTTGCGTTCAGTGAAGTGTTTTTCATATTCCGTATCTTGTTTAATGAAAACTTCTTTAAGGGTCTTATTTGAGTTACCGAAGGCTAGTGCAAATAAAGAAAGCTGTATTTTCTCCCCACTGTTCCTTCAATTGCTTACACGCCGAGGTGGCGGGATAGTTAGCGAGTTCTACTCGTAAGTGGGTTTGTAAGGAGGTCGCGGAATTTACAGCTACTGCGTCAGACCCAATTAGATGAAGTCCGAATGCGTAAACGTCGGTGAGGTAACCTTTGAGTGCACATAAATAAACCATTCCTGGTAGAAATCCCTGAGCCTTACACTACGATGTATCCCGTTTCGTATGTGCTGATTTCAGATGTTTTATTTGTAATTTATTTTGATGTTGCAATTTGTCATTTATAATTTCCGAACCGGTTCGCGAACCGGCTCAGCGCCCCGAACCGGTTCGCGAACCGGTTCGCGGATCGAATTAATCGAACCGGAACTGAACCAAAACAAAATAAATTTACCTGAACCTGAACAGTAACCGAACCCGTATTTTTTTCGGTTCGACACACTGGTTTTTGTTGTATTCTTGATAAGCGTATGGGAAAAGTAACATGAAAGTAATTTGTAACATAAGAAGTAAAGCAATCTTACTTTTCAGCGAAAGTAATTTGTAATGGTAATTCATTACATGTGGGGCTTGGTAATTTGTAATTGCAATCTATTACATTTTTAAAGTAACGGGCACAAGTCTAATAAGCATGACTAATAAGCACTTTTTAATGCCACAACACCAAAATTATTGCCTTAATAACATTAAATAAAATAGACTGAAAGAGTATACATTAGGTACTTGTATTATCTGACTAGGACATTGTAGTCATTATCGAAGACCTTAAAAAACACTCAAATATTGACTAAACCTAAAATCTGACCATGGGTAAAAAGACCCTAACAAAATATACACCATAAAGTATTATGTAAATGTAAAATGTGACTAGCATCTTGTACATATCGGTAAAAAAGAGTCATAAAAATGCACTACAAAACATTTAAATCACTCAAATCTGACTTGGTCCTTGTCCTCAGTAATAGGAAATAGCATAATAAACAATGCACTTTCACCACTGGATGTCGCAGGTGCAAGTCTCTAGAGTTTCAGTGGCTCGGGCGTCTCGCAGGTCACACGTCATGTGACTTGAAGGCTCTTCGTCACGTTTTGTTTTTTTCTCGAGTGTTTGGCATGAACAAGCAACAAGGCGAGGTGCCGTGCACCGAGTTGCCTCACACGACTCCTCAAATTTCCGCCGGATGGTCCTTCATTAGGTTGTTCCTGGTCGCTCTGTAAGTCGGCGGTCATCTCGGCCCATGGAAGCATCTCGCATGTCTTTCAGTATAAATGTGAAAAGCAAAAAGAAAAAAAAAAAAAAAATCGGGCAGTCTTCATTAGTACAAACCTTGGAGCAGTATTCCTGCTGCAACACTCCGCAACTAAAAACAGCGGGGGGTCACAACCTGCCCGAACATGATGACCAATTATGCTTACTGAACCAAGCCAGTGGTGTGCATTTTAGTCTTTTCCATTTGTCAGTTGGCATTGGCATCTCTCCTTTTTCCACCAGGAGCCTCAGGTTTCCACCTGGTGGCCATGCGCATTAGCCATCCTGGTACCATGCACCAGGAACTACTGAGACCTGGTCAGCTTCGTCTTCGAATTTGACAATCGCGAACATTCCTAGAAAATAAAATAAATTTGTAGATTAGTTTTGTTCAGATTACTTACCTAGTCCGTTGCAACCTAAGAACGAAGGGCGAGGGTAAGACGGGCCGGGGAGGAGGAAGCAGATGGATCACTGGAGAAGAGAGGAGGGAACCTCCTTCTCTCTTTAGCGCTCCGTCTGCTTCCTCCTCCCCGGCCCTTCTTACCCTCGCCCTTCGTTTTTAGGTTGCAACGGACTATAGGCACTTCCGTGAAGTCCATCGCATGAGAGGGGACAAAGAAGCAAATGAAACATAATCAATTCCCAATAACAGAATGATGTTCATCAACATGATGCATATTACAAAGAATATCCCTAGCAAAAATTCCTATAGAGAATTCCCATAGCCTATCGGTTTATTGACACCTATGGGTGTATGGGCCTATGGGTGTATGGGCCTATAGGTGTATGGGCCTATAGGTGTATGGGCCTATAGGTGTATAGGCCTATAGGTGTATGGGCCTATTGGTGTATTGGCATATAGGCCATCTGCAAGAGCACACAGGGTATGGTGGTGCCTTTATACATTTTATTATGCGAAAAAGGGTCTTGGGATACACTTGCTCGTTATGAAGGCATCTTGACGCTGAACACTGTCACAAACTGAGTGTTGAATGTGCCGGAGCATAATGGCATACTTGCTTGAAATCCTGAAATGAACAGCAGAACGAACAAAAAGAGTTAATCGGCGGCATGGCAAAGGTGGAGGATGATGTCACCACAGAAAGTGATTAAGGCTAAAGCCATTCGATAGATGACTCGAGCATTTTTAAATTTCAGACTGAAGAAAATAAAATTAAGAGGCTGGATTTCCTTTGTTTTCTGTCTTCATCATGAGCCTAACTGCCTTCAAAACTTATTAAGTGTCAACCTTCTGAAGAACCTTGAAATTAAATAACGTAAAATTAATATCAGCTTTATGTGTGTGGGATTCCTAACAACGCTTCATTTAGTTCGGTCAACAAATACATAGTAGGTATGTAAACCCAGATCAATTCGGGAAAGTCAGGGGATCGAAGTTTGCCCTGTTTGCCTTAACAGTACCATCCAGTCCACTTTCATAACTTCAAAACTAGTCGCATGCTGTCACGCGTTTTATAAAGATGGCTATTTTTTAACCATTTTGACTGCAAAGGCATAGTGGCTCTGCATGAACCGAATACTATGGAAGTGCAACTTCTCAAATGAAATTAAGTATGATCAATGTAATCAATATATAGTGGGGCCACTTCAGTCCACTGCTAGACCAGTGAGACATTTTCTAAAGAAACGAATTGAAGGTAGCATTAAGGAACTTAGTAAGTGTGCTCTGTTGACATAAGCTACACTTTCTCGGATCATACCCGGAATGAGTGACAACTTTTCTTTGTGCGACGCACAGTTACAAACATAAGAACAGGTAAAGCAAGCACAACTAGCTAAAAAATAACTTAACAAGCAAAAGTGAGCCGAGAAAATAGGGAGCTTTAGAATAACGGGTGCTAGTTTATCTCGAGTTACGGACGGCAAAAGCGTTTCTCTGCCGGGCACCCAAAACGCAAGCATTTGACACTTAAAGCGCCACCAAGATGTTGCGATAGGTTTTATGTTGAAGTTAGAATGTTATATCTTAAAAATTAAACAAGCTCCTCGTTTGGAATAACATTTTTATAGTTGTTTTATACTCAATGCCGCATGTTTCTGTCACTGTCAAGCTGCTCTGTTGTACTTCCGAGGCCACGACGATCCACAACCCCGGCATGTTTACATTTCTGCCGCGATCGCAAGTACACGCGCTTTGATAGCTTTGAGCTCTGAATCCTACGGTATGTGACATTTTCTGTACGCTATGACTATACCAACCGCGGTCGCCAAGTGCGACTAACGCAGTCCCAAGCGGGCGGCGGGCGTCCAAGACGCGAGCAACGGAATGTCGTGGGCGCCGCCATTTGCGGTATCCACGATATTTCCGAGAAATAACGGGCCCCAAAGCCCAAGCCCCAATGCTCGTTTTGGGTCTGCGCATTCGCACTAGCGACGACGTTATTTATTCGAGGTTGCGGACGTCATTCTGAAACTCCCTAATGTTCAAACTTCCACGCGTCTACAGTAAACAAAGACCAAAAGCATGCTTACCAACTGTGTTCAGGTGCTCGGTAGACTCGCGTCGTGGGTCTTCCAAGCACTTCTTGACCATAATCAACATAAGAGGAGACTTCACAGATAGGTAAACTTGAATAAATGAGCACATTTCCATGTCTAAAAGCATTTTCGTCCCCTGACAGAAACCCACCCGACGCACGAAAATTCAACGTCGGGGAAACAAAAAGTGTGGTGTCGCTAGCGATGGGGTGCTGTAGCTAGTACGAGCTTGATAGGAATAGATAACTGGGCAAGTTGGTGAGAATTCATGTTGAGAGACAGCGCGACCGGGACGAGGACAAAAAGATGGAGAGAACACAGGACAGGCGCCGTCCTGTGTTCTCTTCAGTGTTGCCATTTAAGCGATTTTGTCGCTAGATTTAGCGGTTTTCTATAGACCGTTTTATCGTGGGTAGCGCCATTTTGAGAGCGAGAGAGAAAAGGAGAAAGGGCTACCGGCGCTTTCCCCCTTTCTGATTGTGTAGAAACAGTAAAAGTCCCGGATGAGAGGCTTGGCCGGTGTTGGGTGTCTGCTGTGCCCCAACTTCTTTCGCGCTTTCTTTTCTGTTTTAGACTCACAAACTTAATTAGAGCCACGGGCTTTGATGGCAACAGTCCCCCGGTCATCGGGACACCATCGCTCGGTCATAGGGTGCACGAATCACGACAGAAAGCGTCGAATACCGCCCAAGGACCCCGTAGCTTGGATGGAATTCGTCAAGGCACGTGCGGCTGCAATGTTTTGAAGCTCCACCGCTTTCCGCGTGACTGGAAATGATGAACCATTCATAAATTTTTGTTTGCAATAGGCCCATTTCAACGCAGCCGTTTTTAGTAATGAACAAGCGATACACGAAACGGGAACCTTAATTAACTTTTGTAAACACCCGGAGCTGCTACCTATCGTTTTGCGGCGCTACTTTTATCTTGCGTGTCCGTGTTCTCATATTTCATTGTGGATGAACGACGAAGACGTTCTAGATGTGCTTATATCGAACCGCAGAAAGCGTCAAAGCAGCCACGGATTATTTTACTATTTGATGCAATATTTTGAGTACTAACCTCCAATTTCTATCACTGACACGTTCGCTGCCGCTGTTCCCCCCGTTGCCGCACTGGCGGATGCCATGACTCGAACATAGAAACGTACACACTGTGCTCGAAGACGCAGATCGCAACACACGAGTCGTGCCCTGGAGCGACTATCCAGCGCTTCAAAGCGTCCAATCAACGAAAACAACCCAAAAAACCCACCAGCGGCACTCCAAGAGGGGATCGCTATTCAGGAAAACCGATAGAACTACCTTTTCAACAATTTCTAGCCTCACCCGGCGGCGGAAATAAGCCTTCAACTAAGTGTTGGAAATGATGAAATCGAGCCAGTCACAACTGCAAATTATCCATATTAAGATAAATTCAGTTACAAAATTTTACAAGCTGAAACAGCAATTATCACGAGAAAACTGGCACGCACCTTGCGAGCGTATACCCCATGTTCATCGGCGGTACAGCGTTCGGTGCGCGCTCCATTCACAAGCTGTTCCGAGCACAGTCGAGAAGATGGTGTTCAGGAAATGTCTTTTCGGTTTACGAACGCAACCCACTGCCGCCAAGACCGGGGTCATGTGGAAAGCGATGGAGCTTAAAGACATTGCAGCCGCTCTCGCCTTGCCGGATTCATTGTATTCTACATAGGTCCTCGGACAGTATGCGACGCTTTCTGTCGTTATTCGTGCACCCTATGACCGAGCAATGGTGTCCCGATGACCGGGGAACTGTTGCCATCGAAGCCCGTTACTCTAATTAAGTTTGCGGAGTTCAAAACAGAAAAGAAAGCGCGAACGAAGTTGGGGCACAGCAGACACCCAACACCGGCCAAGCCTCTCATCCGGGACTTTTACTCTTCCTACACAATCAGAAAGGGGGAAAGCGCCAGTAGCCCCTTTCCCTTTTCTCTCTCGCCCTCTTTCAGTAAAACGGTCTATACATTTAGCGACGGATTTTTTTAATTTAGCGGCTAGCGACTTTTTTAGCGACTTCGGTGTTCAACCGTAATCTTGTTATTTTGAACAATTTTAGAGATGCTCGCGGGCTAAACACTTTTGCTCCTCTAGCCGAGTTTGCTTTGGATATATGCTCAATTTAGCGGCGCGCTTAAAAACAATGTCAACACTGTAAACAATGCGGACCTGCGGACCTGCAGACCATCTCTCCCGCACCCACATACCCACGTGCTCTCCGCCAAACGTTGAGAAGATTCTGGAACTGTTTAGGGAGGTGTCAAGTGGACTTAATTTTACCTGGGAATTGCCAGTTTTTAGACATTTTGATCCTTTTTTTTTTTAGGAACATGGCTGTTGGCAGTATTGTCCGTGCACTATGAAAAGCCTGGTTTTGTTTGAAAGTGCTCACTCTAAACTGGTAAAGAGGGGTATAGCCTTGACAAGTGCGGCTCTGAAAGAAAAGTTGAAATCACCAGATGAAAATCAGTCTTGACGACCATCAAAAAGGTTAAGAGACATTACAAATATTATTACAAATAAAAACCGTCCTAGTTGTTTTTCAGTGTAAGTTTGGCCTGTCAAAATACCTGAGATATGGTTATTTGAGGTGCACTTATTTAAAAAGGTTTAATAAGCTTTTGGAATTCAGCGAATATTTCAGCGACTTCCTGGCGAATCTAGCGACTGTTTAGTGACTTCCTGGTCTCAATTTAGCGACGCGCGCAAAAAAACGATGGCAACACTGGTTCTCTTCGTCTTTTTGTCCTCGTCCCAGCCGTGCTGTTTTTCAACAATATGAGCTCCTAACAAAATCGAAACCGAAACTGGCCGAATCGCGATGGAGGGGTGCCATAAAAATGTTTTTACAAACTTAGGAATAAAAGAAGGTGAATACAACTATTGTATTTTATATTATAAGCACATGAAATAAATGTGTAAATCGTGACTAGTACCGACTTGCCATTTGTTTTGGGTGAAATGGAGTAGGAAGTAGATTTCTTCGTTTCAACCCATCAAGATATTTTCTTTATTTTTCGTGGAGATTACTTTTATTTACACTTTCCTTGCAGTATTTTATTACTAAATTATTTTGACGCACCAGGCTCCCAAGATTTATTTAGAATATTGCCCTAAAATTCATTCAGAAAAGCAAGCATTTCATTTTGCTATTTTCCTCTAAATTGTGACTGTGTGTGTCTCTTATTCTAGCATTATTTCAAGCTACTAAACTATATGAATTTTTATAACCCATTGATTTACAATGATGGTGTGTTATGTAACCTGGGCTTAAACCATTTTTGCCATTCGAAAATATTGAGGAAAAAAAAAGCGTAACATTGTCGCATAATTAACTTGACTGATGTACTTTTATGCATGCTGTTCTAGTGTGGACACATTTTTTGCATTTGGAATAGATATTTGCACCACACAGCCCAGGTTACATAACACATGCATCAAATGGGCCGGTGTATTTCTGACGCGGACTATTCTGACAGACATATGTCTAATTTATTCCTATTGCTCAAATATAGACATGCACAATTGGTACATTCCTATTGAATGATTCGAGGTTTCCACTAGTCAAGGAAGCATTCCTATTTGGCGAACAAAACTTTTGGTTTGACTGATGAAGATTCCTAATCGTCCGATAAAGTCCTTATGGGACCAGTCTAAGTTTCTATGGGACCAATAGGAATGCCTATTGGACCGATCGAAATTTCTATAGGCCCAATAGGCATTCCAATGGGACCGGTACACACTCCTATGGGACCGATACACACTCTTATGGGACCGATACACGCTTCTATGGGATTGACACACACTCCTATGGGACCGATACACACTCCTATGGGACCGATACACATTCCTATGGGACCAATAAAACTTCCTATGGGACCAATAAAACTTCCTATGGGACCGATACACACTCCTATGGGACCGATAGGCACTCCTATGGGACCGATACACATTTCCTATGGGACCAATAGAACTTCCTACGGGACCGATACAGATTTTTATGGGACCGATAGAAATTCCTATCGGACCGATAGAAATCTCTATTGGTCCGATACAAATCTCTATCGGAATTTTTGCTAGGGTATTATATAGATAGTATAAAACACAGGCAAATCAGTAAGAAAATAGAAATTGTAAATCAGGCATTTCTATTAATGATAAACACTTCTGGAGTGTACCTTGAAACAATATCTGAATTTAGCTCAGTCAGTTTCAAGTGTAACTATTTTGGGAAGATTTTTTTAAATTAATATTGCTGGAGGATGAAATTATTCGTCCTCACGAGTAGTGGTTGTGAGTAAAAGTTAAAAAAATTAGGAAAAGGAGTAGTATAGTTTGTGGAAAATAACAAAACGGGTAAACTTAGTTCTTCCAGATGGAGAAAATGTCAAGAGTAGATTGTACCGCAGTTATACTAGGCGAAGAAGAAAAGGCCTAGGCTGGGATGAGGAAAAAGTAAAAGTCAGTTGTTAGTCAGCGGTGTGAATGTCCAGTCCTTTCCTTCGTGTTCTTGTTCCGTGTTCAGCTGACCTGATTGCCAACATTATACTAGACGTCTGTGAGTATTTTGTACTCATTCTAATTTACTTATGCAATATGCTTGATGAGGTCACCAAATGAGTTTGGCAACTAGATTAATATGAACATACAGTTATACAAGACTTGTATTTAAATAAAATATGCAGAAAGGGCAACACTGCTCTTCTATCAACTGTTACCCCCCCCCCCCAATCTAACAATGACCGTTCGGTCTTTGGCTGTAACTCCCACGTTAGTATTTCCTCTTTTGCAAGTCTCTCTTTCCAAGTGCAACACTGCTAAGGCGAACAAGCAATCACCGTTTATTGTTGCAAGTCTTCTCTCTCTTTCCAAGTGCAACACTGTTAAGGCGAACAAGCAATTACCGTTTATTGTTATGGAAAGTGCTCATACGGGGCTCTTTAGCAGTTTAGCGGTAAATGTGCCAATGTTGCATTTGCACTAACAGTGCCACAAGGTGTAGTTCATATGGTACAGACTTAATGTCACTGAGTGAGGAGTTTGGAGAGAGCCTGATGGTGAGTTCTATTGTTGACACTCCACTCTCTCAGACCTTGTGGAAAATGTTTGGCAGTGCCTCCGTTGACGCGGACAGTAGAGGTTGCCTTTAAACTCCCTGCTGTAATACGGGATTCATTCAGATCTCGAGCGGGAGCAGGGGACGAATGCGAGTCACTGCTAAACCTATCTGGACTTGCCGTACCGTCACAGGACCCTTCAACAGTGCTCGATAGTTCCTCTTCGGAATCGCGTTCCTCAGACCAATCACTTTCTGCATTTTCGACATAGTTCCATTGTTCTCCAACGGTGGAAGGGGTGCTGACGTCGTTGCGGTAACCTTCAGAAACGGACGAACCTACCCTTGAGAGACTTCTTGTCACACTGTCATGCAAGCGCTGTTGAAATGTCTGCGATTTTTTATGTTTTGGCATGTCTGCTAAATATCGAATAGTGTTACCACGACCGCTGCACCACCGAAAAGGGGATACACGATGAGGCGTCTCAACCGGTTGTCAAAACCTACCGCTTCGTTCATCCCATTTTTTTTTCTCCCGCCAAAAGTAGAAACGCAAGTAACCGCGCTTAAGTTTACCGCCACCTCGGAACCATTTGGAAAGATATTACTGATTACAATTAATACTCCAAGTAAAATGATGCTATTTACTATTGCAATTTGAAAAAAAAAAAAAAAAAGGAAGCTTGCGCTCACCTCTGAACGTCGTTGCGCTTCTTGAGAACGATGAAGACATAGAACCGAGCTGGCCGAACCGGCTGAACTCTCCCAATAACGCAGTTGACGCATCCAACGCAGCTCTGAGCTCTGATCCGCAGTTTCGTAGCCAAGTAAAAATATATTTTTTGAAGCAAACACATTAAAAGTAGAATCTTCTATTTTTATCATTTACATAGTAATATTTTTCATACCTTTTTTATTGAAGCGTGTTGTTATTTACCTCCTTGATTGTAATAGATTTGTTGGTATAGTGTTGTATTTCATTGGTTGAATCCAAAGAGGTAAATGTCCCGTAGGCTTTGCTCCAGAAATGTGCTCGGAACTCTAATCGAAACGTGCCTTCTGTAGAATCTCCCAGAGGCTTTCCTTTCGGGATGTTCTGGGGATCACGGTCCCAGGTATGTCCTCAGAACTTTATCTCCTGAACAGGAGATTGGGATATTCTGGGGATTTGTTCGGGATTTTGTGTTCTGTCGGGGTATCCTGAGGTAGTCCTCGACTCATCCTCAAGCAGTCCACCTAGGATGCATTTGTCAGTCCAGTGTTCATCCTCGAAATGTTCTCTGGATGATGCCAGGGGACTTTTTTTTGTACATTCTCAAGGCATGTGCCAACAATTCTTTGTGATAACTTGAAGCTAATGTATGAGCATGTAACAAGAATTAGTGATGGAATTCATTTAGCTATGGTTCTTGCCTGCACTAAAAGCTTGAACTGCTGTATCTGCAGCACTACAAATGTAGAAGTTTGGGCTTTTAGTGCAGGCAAAAACCACATTTAGATCCAATTTCCTAACACTAAATCTTGTTACATGCTCATGCAATTCATGCTTTATAGCAGCACTTGACTTTTATCAAGTACTGCAATAAAGCATCACTTGTGCAATATGTTACTGTGTAGAGAAATCTTGGGGAGTGATGTAACAAAGACAGTCTTCAAAGTAATCGCTGAATACCATGGGTCATCAGTTCCTAACATGAGCAAAAAAAAAATTTATGAAATAAAAAATGTATTTTTAGAAGATACATTTCTTGAAGTATAAGACAGCTTTGAGGAAGTAAACAAACACAACTAGAAAATGTAAAGGTAAACTAAATGTAAGAGGAAATTTAGGTACTCCTCATGGACTTGTATGAACTAGAAAAAACCAAGAATGCACACATGGTAGTGAAAATCTATCTTGTGCAGTCTAAAAAAAAACAAAAAAAAACAACAAGAATGACGGACTGAAAGGCTCCCTCTTGTTGCGCCACTCAACGGACTTCAGCAGAAGCTCTCGCGCAACCTGTGGCGTGCTTCGAGCAGTGACGGTGCCATGTGGCCGGCCGTTTAGGGTAAATGAAACTTGTGCCGATTTGCTTCTTTATTCAACTACATTCGGCGCTAATCGCCAAGTTGGCGATGTGCAACATGCATTTCGAACTCCCTGCCGTGACATATGATGAAACAAGATGCGCCTTAGATTAATATAAGCGAGTTTGATAATGGACACAGTGGTTGGGGGACTGATAAAAGATTACTTCCATTTGAGTTATTATAGGCAATTTGAGACACATCTGCTGTATTGTCAGCTTGGAGAGGGTGTGGCAATTAGCTCTGCATGTTTCATTTAATTTATTCCTTAAAGGCTCTCTTTCGAGGGCATTACACAAGGAAGGGGCAAGTACAGTAAGTTATACGATTCAAAAGGAACACAAGGATGAAAAGTGGTACACACATTAGTTTGGTAACGAGAGAATGAAAAGGCAACAGAGCTTTCAGCATAAGCTAAAACAGACACAGTACCTAGCCTAGAAGCAAAAAAACCCTGAACATTTTCGCTTTTGTGAATTCTACGTAATTGCAAAAAGCAGTAGCGATAACGGGCAGCTCTGACGCACTCATCTTGTTACGGAGAAAGCTGCGGTTAGGCGCTCGTTTACTAAACGCTCACTGGACATATTTGTGTACAAACTTATAAACAGCCTAGAAAATCCAAACGTAGCTAAGACGCAGTAGAGGTAATTGTGCTCAACTCTGTTGAAAGCTTTGGCCTGACCAAGAGAGATAAAACAGCCGTTAAAAGATCTGTAACATGCATATGAAAAAAAAAAAGGCCTCTCGTCAGAGTTAAAAAAGAAAAGATTGTGCACCCGGAGATGCTGCACGTCTGAAACGGACTAATAATCAATGGCAAATTAGCGCAAAGCCGCGTACTTAACAAACTGGTTAGTATCTTGGAATCCGTTTTAATAACGTGATCGGCCGCCACGATTGAGGCTCTGAGCCAGAAACCCTCATTTTGGGAATTCAAAGGACTCGTCCAATTTGAAAAGAATCGGGGGGGGCGTAGCCTGGAACATGGAACGTGTTAATAACCTTGACCAGCGCGTCTCTCAAAACGTCCCAAAACTTGAGTAAAATTCAGTAGTGAAGCCATCCAGGCCTGGGGCCGAGTCAGTCTTCATGGAACACACTATGTCCACCGCGTCCTGATGGTAGGCGGGACGCACCAACCTCTTGTTCATCTCAGCCGGGAATTCGAAGGTCCCCACGAAACTGTCTCACGTCCATGGCAAAATCACTGGGGTATCGAAGCATACAAGTGAGAGAACTACTCCTGGAACACGGCGTCTATGTCATCCTGCCTGGATGACACGCTGCCGTCCGGCAAAACCACCTCCGAAACTTGCATACAGGCCCTCCCCCCCAGACATGCGCAGATACCTCAGAACCTCGGTGTCAAACACAGGCCTACCCCTCAGAAATCGGGCACTGGCAGTTCAAGTGTTGTACCTAAGTATGCGACTGTAGCGTGCCCAAAGCAAGGTCCCTGTCCCACCATGCTGAACAATGCGCATCTGCTTTATTAGCTCGGTTAGAGTTGTAGTCTGCCGAGCTCTGCGGTGGTCTCTTTCAGTCGAGGCCAGCAAGGCCTGCCAGGCGACTTTCAGACTATCCCACTGAGCAGGGTCAAAGGGTTGTGTAACTCGGCGTTTCTGCAATGCTGTTTTGCAGTTCAGCAATGAAAGACAAGTCCCGAAGGGGGTTTACGTCCATGCGCCACAGGGCGCTTCGTCCAGCCCGGTACTCGGGGACCGCCAGTTTCAAGCTTATTTGTTCCTCTTCCTAAAAAAAAAAAAAAAAAAGAGCAGTACAAAAACTGCTTGGCAAAGCCCCCTCCTCACCTAGAGCGACAGCGGTAGCAGCACTTTATTGAAATAACAAAGTAAAACATTATTTTACACAAGTCAACTCGCTATGTTTCATGTAATGAAACAAGTAGCGACGATACAGCTGTCCGTGGAGCGCTTTCAATGCAAATGCCTAGTTGCAAAAAATAGTTTAACACTCTGGGGGGCTGATGGTTAGTTGTCTGATCTCCGTAGTTCTGGAGCGCGGGACCGTCCAGACATCGGTATGATGAGTAAAATGCAAAGAACCCTTTAAGCGAAGAGAGGCAAGCGAAATGAAACTAGCGTTTTTGTTGTTAAGAGCTGTTTTATATGCTAGTGCAAGTTTGTAGTTGTAAAATTTTGTTATCAATAATTCGAAAATTTTCAAATAGGTGTGCCGTGTGGCTGTCCAACTTTTCACTGCACACTATACGAATTCCTTTCTTATGTGGTACAAGCAGGCTATGAATATATGTAACAGTGGTATTCCCCCATACCAGAAAGCAGTAATTGAAGCAAGCATAGAATAAAGAGTTAATGAAAAGTCGTAGTATAGATGGTGGTAATGTTTTTTTGTAGTTATATATTATACCTACCACTTTTGATGGCATTTTTCCTATCGTGTCAAGCTCATCCCATCACATGTGTTCACTAAATATAACGCCAAGAACCTTGACCTTCTCTACAATTTCTATACTACAAGATCCTAGGAAGAGAACCTGCTAGTAAAGTTTCGTCCTCCCCTGAGGATGGTTGCTTTCTCTGGTCTGTGGGCGCCTCCCTTGGAGTCCCGATCGGGACCAGAAGACAGTGGAATGCTGTGCGGTGCTGTGGGTGTCTGCCATTCCTTGCAATCGGGAACCGGAGGACTTGTGATGGTCGTTTTGATAAATATATTTACACTGGAGTGTGAATATGATACAGGGGCTGTCATGCTGCTGCTGCTGCCTGAGGCAGCACAACACCAACAATAGCACTTCGGCGCCAAGTCGCTTGCCGCACATGTCAAGTTCTTTGTCCCGCAAGACAGAATACGCTGGGCCCTCGGGACCACGGGAGGATGACGTCTTGCTCCGCGCACGGACTCATACAAACTCAACTTCTCTTTCAAAAAGGCACGCCGACATTCCGAAGGGAGACCGACCTCCCTCTCTCCTTGGAGTCGTCCAGATGGCCTTGACGATGTCAAATACCTAATTACCCCCGCAGCAGAAGCAACCACCCTCTCCCGCCCTGGGAACGAAAGCTTTGCTCACTTCACATGGGAAGAATCTTCCACTTTCGGAAGCTGGCCTCTGCTTGTCGCCGAAGAGAAAAACGTAAGGCATCGGGTGTCTCCGAGGGACGCTTCGAGTGACCATGTTGCTGATTCCCCGAGCTCTTTCAGCTAAGCTCCTTCGGCCATTTGTACACTGCTTATCGCAAAACCCTACTCCTTTTGACCTAAGAACTATAGCCTTTGTTTTATTACTGCTTATTACTAACGAATTCAGAATTTTCCACACATTAAGTCTTTCTTTAAAATCGATTGCCCGTTCCTATAATTTCAGAAATGTTTGACCTCGAAAACAATATAGTAGGGTCATCAGCATAACTTATCATGTTTGCTTTGCAGTCAAAGTTGGTAATGTCATTTACATATGAATTAAAAAGAAAGGGTCCTGAAATACTTTCTTGCAGTACGCTTGCATTTAATTTTCTAGACAGAGTGTTGTCCTATTACGACAATTTGAAGAGGGAACTCTAGGTAGCTCTCAAAAATGTTTTGGGCTCTTTCCCTGATGCGATATTTATGATTTATGATCTTATTTTATGCTTTATGATTAAGACAATCAAAAGTCTTCAAGAAGTCAGTAAATATTCCTAATGTAAGGAGTTTATTTTCAATATTATTTCGATTTATCTCTTTTTGGTCTAGTCAGGCTAACTCAGTCGAGCATCCTTTCCGAAACCTGTGCTGGTGGGGAGAAAGGATACAGTGTTTTTCGCAAAAGCTGTAGTCTTTTGTGGATTATTTTTTCTAATCTTTTTGAATTAACAAAAAAATAACTGACTTACAGTTGCCGAGGTCATTTCTGTCTCCCACCTTAATAATTTATCAATTACCGAATCCTTGGCCTCTTTCATTTTGCGTGGAAAAACTCCAGTTTGAAACGATAAGTTGAAGATGCGAGTTAAAATAGAAGCAATCGACTCTATGACGTGTTTAATCGGTTTTATCTGAATGTCATTGGATATTACGACTTATTATATTTTTCAAGTATTTGAAAATTAATATAACTTCTACCTCGTCAGTTGGGGAAAGAAATATGGTGTCAGAAATACCTTCCACATATATTAAGGCTTCAGCTGTGTGAACACTATGCACTAAATCGACGAAATAGTCATGAAATGCATTTACAAGAGTTTACCATTTTTAATAAGTTCACTGATTTGTTCAAATTCACTCACGGCCTTCGTGCAGTGATTTCAGAAAATGCATTGATTATAGTGCATTGTATATGCTTTTCTACGTACATAGTGACTCCACCCTCTCGTCTTGAAGTGCAGCGTAAATTATCATTTCTATAGTCGTTTAAGTTGTCAGCAGTATCATCTTCATTATACCACGTTTCCGTCACCATAATTTCATCAAAAGGAAAGCCAAAATGCTGCAATAATGTCCAATTCATCAAATTTATTTTGCAATGATTGTGCATTCAAATGAAACAAAGAAAAAGCAAGATTAGGTTGGGATCTAGAAATGTTCCCAACTTCATATGGTAAAAAATAAATATTGTTAGCAATTAAAAGCGAATATAAACTGAGAGATGTCGAAGTAGAAATCTCCTGCACCAAATTCTGCAGGTCATCTTCACTCTACTGCGTGCGCTAGCCCTCCATCTACTTTTATGACGAGAATATTGCCGTTTCTGTACCACACATGTAGTGGTTCACCCTCGTCCATTCCTTTGTCGATTTAAGAAATGATCGCTCATGACCAGTCAGATTTTCTGAAAGGAAGAAATCACTTAGCATTTCTCAGGATGAATCGCTTGTTGAACCACAAATCTCCAGTCTCCTGGTGTGAAAAACGGACAGTGATTCCAAGTACCATATCGGGCTTTGACGCTAGCTTATGCACCGATACAGCATCGCTCGTGGTCAAGTCTGGCACGTTCAGTATTTTTGCAACATTTTTTATTTTTTCAATTACGTCTTCTCTTTCGGTCGTCGGTACACCGTGAATTTCCAAGTTCTCTCGACGTGATCACCACTTAAGTCTGTTCACCTGTTCTCTCAGTTCTTTGATTTCTTCCTTGCATTGGTTTTTTCTACTTTTGTCACTCTCTCCCTCAGTTTTAGCTCCTTATGCTGAGCCATGTGGCTTATCACCGTATCATACTTCTCCGGCAGGTCTTAATCAAATGCTCGATTTAATCCACTGTTTCTTTAAGGTCTAGTAGGGTGTCCAATTTTTTTGTTCAGGGTCGCGAGTCCTCGGAGAGACTGCCGTCGGGAAGGATGACATTTGGAACATGCGACGGGCTGTCTCCTCCGCTGAATTCACTCAGGCAATGAAGTACATCTGGGTCATTTATTGGCTGGTTGCAGAGCTGCTGTGCAGCAAGAGAACGTAAGGATGCGCGTAATAGACGTTGCTGGCGGCCGTGAAGGACTGCCAAGTACTCCGACATGCGGTGTGTACGCGCTGCTCCTCCACGTGGTACAATCCGAATACGGCGGATGAAGGTTCTTGCCCTCAATCGTAGCGAAAAATCGGAAGTCTGACTTCACAAGATCGCAAAGAGTGGTAGAAAGAGGGGAAACTGACAAGGATGCTGCGTTGGAGTGGCGCAAGTTTTGAACTGACAACTCATCTCGCGGAAGCATGATATCGAGGCGCCACGGGGGTGGAAAAAACTTGCGACTTTGATCACCACAAACACTGGGCGATGGTGAGAAGCGTAACCTGCTTATGCATGGAAAGACAAAACTTCTCAACTAAGCACGGGATACGAGACATGGTGGAACATAGAACTAGTCGAGGCGGTTAGAGGATGGGCCTCGTGACCACGTGGGTTTTTACGCATTGCCGTGCAAGTCCACTCATGCGTCGTGCAAAGAGTGGAGACCAATAATTCGAGCTAGGTCTCGTGTGTTCCAAGTAGGACGCCCTGAACCGGGACCACAGACATATCATACTCAATCCATAACACAGTTAGTCACCACAAAGAAAGAAAAAAACAAACATAATCTGGCACATACTGTGAAACGCTGTTAAAGAAGGCGTTCGAAGCTGAAAAACGTGCTGGCGCATAAATGCTAATCGCCCTGAACTTCATGTGACTGAAACAAAAAATTATAAACAATAATAATGCGGCCGTCGGAGTCACAGAGCAAAAATGCGCCTCGTCAGAACCGACTACGAAAGACCAAAATGCCGATGCTGCACGAGCGCGACGAAGCAAAAAGAAAAAAAAAAAAAAAAAAAACGTATGGGAAATTGCATTTTAAATGCTGCAACATCTTTGTCTGAATACAAGTTAGTCTCCTGGAGAAAAAACAAGTCGCAATGCTGCGACTGCACGAAATGGATCACCTCGCGCTGCTTACTTGGGCTGCGGAAACTTTTGGGTATTTGAGGGTTAAAACACGCAAGCCCATAAGAAAAGGGAAAAAAAGAAAACGCAGCATGGCCAGCCAACGGGTTAAAAAACTAATGGGTCCGAGTCGGAGTTTGACTCTAGAAGTGTGGGCTGCATCCAGGCTGTTGCTTCAGGGTGATGACTTGCAGGTGTGCGAAAAGAGGATGGAGAGGGGAGGTCGTTTGGTTCACTGAATGTCCGTGGATGTGCCAGCACCCACTCGGCCGAGGTCGTCGCTACGGGTGCTTAAGTGCATCGTGGGGACTCTTTTTTTTTTTTTTACCGCTGGTGGAAAGACTTTCTGGGTTTGGGACTGCCATGTCGGCTGTGACTGCGGCTGCAGGTTCTTCGCAGCTCCTTGGAGGTGCCACGGCGGCGCTTCCGGCCGCGTGGCGGAGCGCTGTCTTCAGGTTGGGCACTCTTGTCGATGATGAGCCGGTCATCCGGCGATGAGGCAGAGTCGTCCGTGACGTCGCTCCAGCTGGAAAGTGGGCTGGGGCGGAGTTAAGGCGTTGGCAGAGGTTCCTTTTTCACCAGTGCCTCCTCAGAGCTGGGACTGGGAGGAGTTGGCACGTGCAAAAATGCGGCCTTGACCGAATTCGAAAGCGTGGCCTCGGCTGCGTTTTGTGGCGTGGCGTGGAACGCATTCGAAGTCGCGTCGGTGGCGCTTGCCGTCTTCGACTGTTGCGACGTTGGGATGAGCTCGGACGGGGGCAGGTGTGTCAACAGATCCTTGAGAGGTCACCGTTGCCACAGGAGGGGGAGGAGAGGTGGTGGGAGGCCTGTCCTGTTACACCGGAGCCTGGGACGCCGTAGTCAAGGCCGGCAAGTCGTCCTAGCCGTGGCCAGCTGCTGCCGAATAGCTGCGGTGCTGGGTGCAGTTCACAGTGGCGTGGGGTCCCTCGCAGCGTCCACAGTCGGCCGCGCAGCAGACGTGCAGCTGGTGCAGCTGGGCACGTTGCAGGCCACCTTGAGGTGGCCCGCCTTGAGGTGGCCCTCTTGCTGTCAGCGTCCGAAGACTCCTGAGGCTGCGGTAGTCGAAGGTGTCCCAATGTCCAGAGACGCGGAGAAAGTTCGACACTGGATTCGACTGCTTCATCTCCATCCAGATGTAGCAAGTGCCCGTCTGGAGGTTGAAATGGTCTTGGTAGATGCCGAAGCGAATATCCAGAACCTTCCGGTAAAGGGAGAGGGCGGCGGTGGGGGCTTCATTTCTTACATATACCGGTAGGTACAGGCGCTTAATGGACGTCTCCTGCGGGCCTACAGGGACAGGATGCTTGTTCCACTGATGGTCAAGGCCCCGGCGTGGACGATGCGGCTCATGGCCGACGACAATGTAACAGGCAGCTGGAAGTTGGTGCCTCCCAGATACTGTACGGAATCCAATTTGGCTGTGCCGACAATGGCCGCCGCCGCGTCGAAGATGGAATCATCCAACACTCCAGGCGGGCAGGGTACATCAAAGGTATAAGCCTGTGTAAGCTGGGGTTTCTGTGCGGGTGACATGGCGCCGGTCCACGTCAGAGTCGTCCTTCAGCATGTTAAAGCCCACTGGCCTCCTGAGGTAGGCGAAGGTCTCAAAGTCTCTAATGACTGGGATCTGGGCTCCGTTCACGACGAAATTGCTGTCCTGGAGTTCCACATGCGTGTGTCCGCTCAGGTGCATACGTCGGCACTTTGCGGCATTGAGGGATAGCCCCAGTTTCCCGGCTTCTTCCTCTATCTGGTCAATGTTCTCTTTTAGACTCTTTGGATCGCGTGCCAATGGGGTGAGATCGTCCGCATAGGCGAGTATGCAGTGGTCTGCTGTTGTCCCCTGTACATTGCGGATTACAAGGTCAACTACCAGGTTGAAGAGCAGACCGCTGAGCGGGCACGCTTGGCAGTACCACAGCACATGGGGATGGGCTCAGTGCAGCCGTCGCTGGTGACGACGTTCTGCTGCTGTTGTGGCACAGATTTTGGACTAGCTCTGTGAAGGCCTCGCTCGCACCAACTCCGCACACCGCTTTCATAGTGGTATTGTGGGGCACGCAGTCGAACGCATTGCGGAAACCCAGGAGCGCCCTGCACAGATCCTTACCGGTTGTCCGTGCCTCGTCCATGCACCACTGCAGTACATTGTCGTGTTCGAACACGCCGTCATACGGCTGGAATCCCTTCTGCGTCCTGCTCAAGACATTATGCTCCAGCAGCCACGCTTGCAGACGGGCTGCCAGATTTCCCGAAAACAGTGCAGTTTGCTGGCTGTTCTCAGGAGCGAGATTGGACGCCAACTGGTGATCTCGACTGGGTCTTCCTTTTTGGGGACTAGGATCCTGCGGGACTGTCACACTGAATCCGGGATGGCCCTGTCCTGGAGGCGACGTTAAATGCCACTTCGAGGAAATGGCAACAGGGATCGACCGCTAACTGATGGTGGTAGGTCAGCCTGTCGTCTCCGGGTGCTGTGTTCTCACAGCAAGTGGTCTTTTACAGTACATCATGTTCCGTCGTTGGGCCGAGCGGCAGCTCGTTGCCAGCCGGCTCCCACTCCACGAGGAGGCTCGTGTCCGCCCGGCGGAGCTCTCAAACCCTGCGGAGCTCTCAAACCCGGCAGAGCTCTCAAACCCTGTGCCTTTGCCGATGATATGGTGCACCAGGTTGAGTGGCCATCAATTATCAGCTGGACGGCCTGTCTCCTATTACTCCGGTACAGTCGCTGGATAGCTCGGGGATCCTCGGTGTTGATGGGACAACGGGTGCCGTCCTGCTTGGTCTGGTCCGGGAGCTTTACGGTCTTGATGGCCAGCTCTGTTGCCTTCTCTAATATTGTCTGGAGTCTAGACCACAATTCCAGGGTTTCTGGTAGTGACTGCAGGTGAAGAAGTGCGTTAAGTGGACCGCCAGTGGGTAGCCCTCTGCTGGGCCGGGTTCTGCTGACGCCGCTGGTTGCAAAGTGCTGCCGTCGGGCAGACGCGCAGTGGCACTGTGCTTCGTAGACTCCAGGCTAGTAGGCACTTGGCTGCATAGCTGTTCTCTGGCTGAACTCTCGATGCGTCCAGCAGTGGCAGTCCCGCTGGCTCTCGTCACTTGTGGGGTTGTTAGCGTCGCCATTGCTGCCTGAAAGAGTAATGTTGGCGTCTCCCTCGTCTGGCGCTGGTCCTGCCGTGGGGAGGAATCCCTCTGGCTCCCCTGAGGTGGGATCCCGTGGTGGTTCTGGGCTCACCGTGTCGCTTGACAGCTCCACTGGGTCGGGCTCTCGTGGCGGCTCCAGGCGAGTCACGCGCTCGTCTGTGCCCCTGGTTTGCTTGTGCCGGCAGCGGGCAGGGCGCTGACTCGTGCCAT
Organism: Ixodes scapularis; assembly: GCF_016920785.2. Classification (NCBI taxonomy): domain Eukaryota; kingdom Metazoa; phylum Arthropoda; class Arachnida; order Ixodida; family Ixodidae; genus Ixodes; species Ixodes scapularis. Next base: position 194,741,472 of record NW_024609846.1, on the reverse strand, counting down.
CCTGGCCGTGTCTCGGTGGTGGCGCTTCTTGTGATTGTCAAGGCCCTTTCGTGAACAAAAAACCTCCTATTCGTTGCTCCTATAATGCTGGGCCGCCGCTAGTGGCTAATGTGAGCGGACAGCACCTGCAATGCACTTGTGCGACGTAGGCCTCGTTTCCAGTACCCTTTTGCAGACTGAGCACACATTCTGTGTAGCCTTGATCATTACTCAGTGCTCTTGCTCAAGGTGTCTCTGCAGCGACTGGTGCTGTGACGTTGCAAGACATCGAGAAGTATGCAGCTTTGCAGCTGCCCTCCGTGCAGGAGAAGGCTTCGGCACTGGGAGCTGCACTACCAGCACGTCGCCCTCCCTTCTGGGCTGTCCAGGCAGGTGGGGCCCTCCTGGGACGTGGGCTCTGTTGCTGCAAGCTGCGGACTGTCTTGCGCACCAAAGAGGCTACAAGCAGACATCGTGAGCTCTGTAGTCGAACATGGTCGTTCTGCTCTGCAGGCAGATTTCTCATACAAAATACCCTGTGTCACCGTAGACTCCACACACCAGGAATCTCCTTTATGGCGTGCCGAGTCCCCCGTTTCCTCCATCCTGAACTTGTGGCTTGTGAGAACCAGGTAGCACTCGCTCTGTCATGGAGGAGGGGTTCTGGCACTCGCCTTGGTCCTCAAAAGAAGTACTTAGAAGGCCTGGGCTCCCTCCATGGTACCGGTTCACTGACCCCTCAATAAAAGTCAGGTCGTTGGTCGCCGCTGTTGGACCGTGTTCCAAGGCAGATGAGCAACCCTTGGGGGATGCATCATCTAGAATTGCACCTAGGGCGACAAGACCAGCTTGTTCACCCTTGTGCATGCCAGGAAGGTTTTCCACAGGGAGCCACAAGTCGACAGCTGCAGCAGGAGAGCAGGCCAGAGGGTGTGTGAAGCCGAGTTGTCCGTGGCGTTCGCGCCCAGTCAAGGTGCCCCTACGGCACAAAGTTGTGTTCGAACACACCGTTGTGCGGCAGGAACCCCTTTTGACATTGCGACAGGATCCCGTGATCGCACAACTACCCCTGCAGCCGGGATGCCAGGCATACAGCATACAGTTTGGCAATCATGCTACCAAAGGATATGGGGCGCCAGTTTGTGGGGTCCCTCTTCTCGCCTTTCTTGTAGATGAGCACTGTGCGGGACGCCCTCCAGTGAGCAAGAACTCGCTGGTGCCGCAGGCAGTAGTTAAAGACAGCCTCCCGGAAGCTCCCCTCCGGGTCTACGGTCCTCCAGTGGTGGTAGGTTAGCCGGTCGCCACCAGGAGCAGTGTTCTGACACCGCCGCAGCCGCGCCGCCACCTCGTCCGTGAACGCCGCCAGGCACAGCTGACCAGGGGCAGGCATCTGCCATGTTAGGAGCATCATGTCGGCCTCCTTTGGTGCTCACACGTTGGTGAAATACGCCTCTAGGAAAATAAAGACAACTAACAATAAAGAGAAAAAGGAAAGGATTTGGAACTAGCACGCATGTTGAAGCACGGTCGACAGTCCTCGCTTCCCTCCAACGTGTCTCGCATAGACGTCCCTTGAGTGCGCAATTGTCTCATTCACGATGAGTCTTTTTGTGGTTTGCGCACATGCTTTGTTGCATAGGCGCCGCATCACCCTGTCATTAGCAGGGTCCCACAACCCAAGCGCTCCCACTACCGCAGCCTCCACCACTACCTTCTGGAACCGCTGCAGCAGAAACTGCCGCACCGGCTCGTACTTGTGAATCTTATGCTGGCGAGCTTCCAGTGCGGCGCGACGGTTCTCGAGGGGGCAGCAGATGTCAGTGAAGAGGTCGTCCTCACCCTGGGCGAGCACCAGGTCGGGTCGTAGGCTTGTGTCGCCGACGGGCCGGTTCTCATGCGTTATAGTAAACCTGCCCGTGGCTGCAGCCTTGATGCGACTCACTACTTTGTTGTGTCTGTTCGTGAGGGCCCGGCTCTGTACCATACAGTGGTAGAGGACATGCGGCAGCGTCTCGTGCTGGTAGCCGCAGGCTCTGCATCGCTGGTCAGCAGCTGCAGCCCACGGGCGTGCGTCGTTCAGGGGTAGTAGATAGAGCCGGGCACAATACGCAAACCTCCATTCGGCAAACCAAGTGTGGCGCCCTGACCTCATGAAGTGGGAACTGGTTGGGTCAGAGGCGACACACTCCATCAGCTTGCTTTGGCTGGGCTTTTGCTGAAGGGTCGTGTCCCATGCTGCTGTCAAGATGAGCCGAAGGCTCCTGATCACCCTGTGGCAGTGTTTGGCGGAAAGTGAGATGTCCCCGCAAGTGATTCGGGCGCCGTCGAGCTGCAGCTCCCCCCCCCCCCCCCCCCACCATGAGGCGGCGGGAAGCCTTTCGAGTAGGCATGGGCGAATAGTGGATTTTGAGTCCGAATCGAATTCGAATTGAATATTGATTTTGGCCGAATAATTTTGAATCGAATAGTTAAAATAATGCAAGCAACAAATACCAAGATATGTTTGAACTATAGTTTTATATTTGCCCTTATTTGGTATTAGAAGTACTGTAATTGTTAATTTCAAGTGTTCCTGCAATACTTGCCGATTTGCACATTCTAATACTTCATTAAACCTTTTCGTATGCTAGAAGAACGTTGGTGCACATTAGCTTTAATATAACCTTTTATTAGAAGTGGCACACCTTGTGTTGGAAGCCTTCTTTTTTTTTTTTTTTAGGTTATAGATTGTCATAAAAAAGGACAAGTTGCTCTACAGGTTCCGTGAGGAGCAGCCCCCGCAGGCTGCTCAACACATTGCCTGCTGTTGAGAACAGTCTCTCGCTCCTTGTTTGCATGGCAGGGATGGACAGGTACTTCTGAGCAGGGTGTCGAACCGGAACCGAACCGAACCGAAAACCGGAACAGAACCGTTATTTTTAGCCAAACCAAAACTGAACCGAACCGAAATCTTTGCCGCCATCTTGGAACTGAACCGGAACCGAACCGAAAAAATATAACGGTAACCGGTTCAAAACGGTTCAAGGTAATATTTCTTTTTTGTCTCTTCTGTTAGTATTACAAAATGAACATATGTGAATAAAAAATTGGCGGCTGTATTTCTATCTATGGATCAAATCGTCATATACAGAACTGAAAAGTATGGTAAGTTGTGGGTTTTCATGACACTATGATTAACCATGTGTCACGTTGTCACGTGACGGCATGGTGTCAATACATGTTATCACGTGACCTCGTGACGTCACGTGACTCACTGCGTCAACTCGATTTCATTTGAGAAAGTCACTATATTTATTAACATTGTTGACAGCATGACGTAACATGACATCACGATTTCGCAACGAGAGTCACGTCACACCGTGACGTAAGCGATTTTCATAACCCCTAGTCGATCGCTCTGGTTCATGAAAATCAGCACCGCCAAACATTCGGGTGACGGCTCATGTCAATTACTAATGATAATAGCCCAACCCTGACCATATCTGAAGCTCGGCCCAAGCTTTTGCTTTCCAAACCCTAGCCGCCTAGAGCATGACTGTGATCAACACTGGCGGTAGAGGAGATATCAACAGCTGTCTCTTTCTTTTATTTTTTCTGCATCTGCTATTAGGGGAAAACTAATGGATGTTTCCTCTAGCTATCAACGGTGGGGTTTATTGCTTAACGCTATTTATTGAAAGTATAAGAAAAAATGTTGCAAGACCCATTTTACACTATTGAGGCACCCAAATATTTTTTTCGTTGTTGCTGAACTGCATCCGAAAGACGTCCCTGAGAATAGAAGTACTGGAATTACTAAATACGACTTATTAATATGACGTTACATAGAACTAAACGTTTGTACGGAAAGAATTAAAAAAATAGGATATTTTAGTGACCTCAGAGAGACAGCCGAACGTTGGCAGTCGCTGTAAGTCTCACACAAGCGTCGTTCTAAAGTTATTGCACAAGTTTCGACTCTTTCTGCACTTTGCTTAAAGGAGCTATAAAAATATTTCTATACATTACTAAATACTACTCAGGATAACTCCCTAACGTAATAACTGCTTGAACTTGGCTTTGCTCTTTTTTCTAGGCAATGGCAGTCGCCAAAAAATTCGAAAAATATGAGCATCGTTCATCTCCTCAACTCGGAGCCAGAAGCGGCCACGAGGCCTGGTGCCTATCTTATGCCGCCAACGTTAATCATACCCCCGCGCTGGAATTTTAAAGGAAGAAAACGCGTGCTCAGCTCCAGGCATTGTTAGAGTTTGGCTATCTTCATCACCGCAGTGGTTGGACACGAGCCACTACCCAAATGCCTGCCAAGACATTGAGTGTTACGAGCCGATGTACGGTGCTCACGCAGTCCTCCTGTCCAATCCATGAGCCAACCTCGACTGTCGTCAGGCGGGTGGTTATGATTCTACAATAGCGACATCAAGCAAGCAGGGAAGGCAAGACTAAAAGAAATAGTCTCATTTAATCCTCGCAATTTCACCGCGACAAAGAAGCTTCTGAATTGGTGGTGGCCTGTGCGAGTATACTTGGGCCAGAGGACCAGTACGCCTCGGAAAAGTCATGAACATTCCAACCCGATGTCGTTTTACGACCTATCTAAACTTCACGTGGTGCAAAATGAAAGCAATGAAGGGTTGCGGTTAACAAGTGTCAAATAAAATTGTCGAATGAACACACACAAATGGAGGAGGCAATTCCTCAGAAATACTTTCAGCCTTTCCACTGTGGCGACGAAGGAAGACCAGCGAAGCTGTACTGTCGTGGGAATGAAGGAATGGCCGCCCGCAAGTCGGCAAGCCCGAGTGGAAAGGCTGGACAGCTACCGCTATCTATGAGCGACGGTGGCAACCAGACAACCGACAAGTCGGTTGTCTGGTTGCCGTCGTCATTTATAGATGGCGGTAGCTGTCCAGAGTTTAGTGTCATCATTTGTTTGCTGACGGTCACGACACTGAGGAAGCTAGCCCTTAACAGCTCTGCTCTATAAAGAAGTGCGCGCGTGTGTGTGTGTGGGGGGGGGGGGGGGGGTACCCTAGCAAAAATTCTAATAGAAATTTCTAATAGCCTATCGGTTTATTGACACTTTGTATTAGTCTATTAGCTCTATTAGCCTATTAGTTGTATTAGTCTATTAGTAGTATTAGTCTATTAGTAGTATTAGTCTATTAGTTATATTAGCCTATTAGTTGTATTGGTCTAGCCTATTAGTTTTAGTTATATCGGCATGCTATTTACCTACTGCATTACGTGGCTTGCTAAATGAGAGTACACGGTGTAGCTTGTTTAAGATAATACAATTTATTCTCCCATTCATACAAATCTCACGTTCACGCAAACCTCTCAATTTAAATCAGCAATCTTCCTAGCCAGAAGCTTGTTCATCCCTGCCTTGCAAACCTTGCGTGTTGTCTCGTCGGTGCAGGTTGTGTCCACATAGTGCCCAAAGAAGCCTGAAAGAGATAATGAATTTGCAGTTGAAAGTGACAGTATCCATAAGAGATAATTTGTATGAGCACCAAAAGGCTATCACAAGGTGGTCCAAGCCAGAGGGACACAAACTGTTTGGGCCTCCGACCACTAAAAACAATTTAGCAGCATCCGGTAACCCTCTTTCGAACCATTTCTGGGCTAGATTTGGAAGCTCTCGCAGGCCCCGCAACCTCCACTTCATGCACCTGAGTAAGGAGTTCTGGCAAAACAACCCGAGAAGCAGCTCGCATTGGGATCACTCGACGAAAGAAACCACCGCTCGATTGGCTGACAAACGCCGTTTGGCAACGGTTCGAGTTCTGTGATATATCGCAGAAAAACTGATTATCACATTTTAATACGAAAATCGGTGGCGCAGGATTATAATGTTTAGGTTCTTGGGATGCACGACGCATGACCAAGAGTGGACTATCTCAGAAACCTCTTTGGTGCCCCTTTAAGGGAAACTCGCAGCGCTAAACTGTTTAGACTATTTGCAAATAATTATAACTTAAAAAAAAAAATACTATTCAATTAAGATTACAAATTGAGAGCAATATTGAATCTATTCTCAGAAATTTTAATTTTTGAGCATCCCTACTCGATATCAACTAATTATATTTTAGACTGAAATAGGTAGAATTGGGCCTCCGACCACTTGTAGTTCAAAGCAAATGTTTGTATGAATTCTTTTCAGTTCCTTTACCATAGTACACTATTTTCAGCTTGACAAAGATTTACAGAGGAAACTGCTACGGCAGGTAGTTAAGAAACCTGATACATAAAATTTTCGGGAACAGCATGCACATTTCGAAAGAAATACCTCCGGACCATCATCCCTAAGAGGTCTTTCATACGTTTTTGCCATTCTTTTTGTACCAAATCTACAGCAACCTCACAGAACCGCTGAGAAAAAAAAGCACGTCGTAACTGCGAACGGAACAGGCACTCTAGATACTACAAATGCACCGCACACTAAGATAAGAGGTATATATATAGACTAAATTTCATGCTTTGATACTTACCACGCATCTTCATGATTTGGGCTCGAAAATAGCCAGTTGATTGGTGTCCTTCCACCACACGTCGTACCAACGGTTGGCGTTGAAGTCCGTAAGTCCAACTGTGCTCAAATTCTTTATATCGTTACACGGAATAACGACGTTCGCGTCGCCGTCCTAAAACCAGACGTAAACATGCATGTTTCCGCACAAGTAGACAGGATAAGATTTTTCCGACACACGTGTTACTTTGCATTTGGGGGGATTCGGGGGATTAAGGACTGCTGTCAATTTGAAGTTTTGAAGGATGTGCAGTATGCTGCCGCTGCGGCGCCACCAGTGCGACAACTACCGTCACGTGAAAATTCACGTGTTGGTACGAAATAATCTTAAAATACAATTTGCATTATAATACTTATGAACAAATTTTGCTAATGTTTCAAATGCCGCCCTGCAGCCTCCAATTAACTCGCAGCCGCAAAAACGAATGCCAGCAGTGCAAAGGTGACAGGGATAATAGCAATGAAATCCATTCTGGTAGCCACTTCTATCCATAGCCATAGATCTTCCAACAAGGAAAAATGGCGGACAATTCGGGCGGTTCCGTGGCGGTTGGCTCCTCGGATGTTTCAGGTCTTTCTCGTTCACACCAAAATGCCCGCGTATGCAAACGAAAAAAGTACCTGGAGCCTGGCGCCGAATACCGAGAACAACGAGTACAGCGCAGGAAAAGAGCAAGCGCTGCCGTGCCGCAGGCAAGCGCAGCGGCAGTATACCGATATCGCAAGAATGCGACGGCGAATCCGGCGTTCACGGAGCCTACAGCCACAGAGCCTACACATCTTTTTCCTTGTAATTTTTTTTCCTCTCTCTGCTGTTATTGGGCACAACTAAGTTTCAATTTCGAACTTGCCGGTTATTTCTGGAACTCGTGGTTCTCGAAATTAATCAAATCTTCCAGGCTTTCCCCATGACACATATTCAAAACTTTTATAGAGCCATAAATGCTCCAGGTAGTGACGTTTTTAACCCATTTTGTATAGCGTTCAAGTGTTTCCTTAATTATCACTAGAATTTTCGTACCCCATTTTTCTATATGTATATTGAACTCCATTACAAAGGCAAAAAAGCTGTTCATGAGCACGAACAATAAATGGATGGATGAATGAATGAATGGTCCATCTTCGTTTTTTTGAGTTGTAGATCCAATGAAGACAATTTGTTGTGAACATTCACTCCTGTTTGATAAAAAAAATTACAAAGCAGAAACCTCTGTTTGCCAGCAAAGTATCGGCGGGGACGAGCTCACAATTAAGGGTTTCCACATTTAATAAATCTCAGTTATTCGTTCATACTTATTTGGTGGTGTCGAGTTTCAATTGTTCTAATATGCCCATTTAATATTGTAATAGAATATCTGTGCTACAAGTAGTCTAATGAGCATTCCATTTGTTTATTAGAATGTGTAAATTTGTCTAATTATTATTCTATAAGACTAACAGAATGATTGTATTAGTCTATGAAACTTTGTATTATTCTAATAGAAGGCATACATTAACCTAATAAATATTTCTATTAGACAAATACAGTTTTGTATTAGTCTAATACACATCTCTACTCATGTGATAAAGATGTATATTAGTCTCATAGAGATTCCTATTGGTCTCATACAAGTTGCTATTAGCCTTATAGGGATTCCTATTAGTCTCATAGGAGATGTTATTAGTCTCATAGGCATTGCTATTAGTCTTATAGGAGTTCCTATTAGTCTCATAGAAATGTCTATTAGTCTCATAGATATTCCTATTAGAATTTTTGCTAGGGTAAGCGGGAGAGGGGGAGTTTTAAAAGCATACTGTGTTGTAAAGGTTCCTCTTCCCTGCATCTTTGGCGCAGACCAAAAAGCGTGACTCCGGAAGCTACTTTGCTTGCAAAAACGCTCGTACCAAAAAGCACGTTTTTGACGTGCCAGACGCTCGCGCCGTTCCTAGTGAAAATCGTCTGACTCGCAACTAAAGGGTTGTGGGATCGAATCCCACCAAAAAATTCTTAATTTTTTTTCGTTAAGGCGAAATAATTACTTTCAAAAGTGAAATTATTTGAGACATACGGCGACCTTTAATTCGCATTACATGTCATGTTTTAATCACTCTCATTCCACGCGTGATGTCACGTTTCACATGAGCATTGTGGGAAACTTGAAATTCTTGCGCGAGGGTATGCAGCTCTCACCCCATGAACCTATCGACCCATCAGGATTTTCCAGTCACGCCACCGACGTCAGCTTTTTTGCGACATGAGCTCCTTAACGCTGTCGAGTTAAAATCATCAGTTAGCAAAGGTGATGCTCATTTGCAAATTAAATTGACCGGCATGTTGTCAAGAACAAACCTCAACTGCCAGGCTATGCCAGTTTGTTCTGCAGAAGAAAATATTCACTTGGGCAAGCGCTATTTTGGGCCAGATTCGATCTGAGTGTGAAGGTGAGTATAAATTAGAGTGAATAATTGCGATTACTTCTTGCTGCATGATTAGTCGCACGCATGCGGTGCTGAGTGTAAATAATGTTTGGTTAGAACAACAAGCATTTGGATTGCCGCACGGTGTTTCTATAAAAGAAATAGACTGAAAGGAATTATCCTAAAACTTTTGTAACATTCTGAAAATTTCATTGCTTTTAGCTCAGTTGTGTCGTCATCATATAAATATATATTGTGGAGTGTATTTTGTAAACCTTATTTCATAAGTAGCATGAGCACCGAGGTGCTCATTTCATAATTTTATGGGATGTAATTAGTTCCGTAGTTCAAGGACAGAATCGCGATTTCATTTTTAACACTGCGACACAAATTTGTACCAACCACGGGTATTTTAGGCGACCTACCACACTTTGCGACACCATTTTATACCGTGTAAATAGATCAGCTTGAACTTTAGAATTTTAGTTAAACACGAAGAAAGCACAATAAAATACAGTATAGTTCTAAATTTGAAGATGATGTATCTACATTTGTGTACCAACCAGCTCAACTTTTTACACTTGTACTTAAACATTTTGATTCAGGTAAAATATATGTTACTGGTAAACAAAGGGATGTTGAGTCGTATGAACACGACGTTATGTACGTTAATGTAGATTTTATTCCACTCTTGCGTCAAAATTAAATAACTGAATTTCATATTTTGGTACCTAAAACAAAAGTAAATTGGACAGACGATCGAAGAAACTATATAGCTTATCGTTTCCCGGCGCAAATAGTGTATATTGCAAGAACAACGCGAAAAATATATTCTCAATTTAGCGGTTCAAACCGGTTCGAACCGGTTCGAACCGGTTTGAATTGATATTTTTCCTCCCCGGAACTGAACCGGAACCGAACCGAAAGCCGTGAACCCGAACCCGAACCGAACCGATAAAAATTTCGGTTCGACACTCTGCTTCTGAGCAACCTTGACTAGGCTTGGGTACAAATGACTACCACAAGTCTCAAACTACTCCAGTGGCCTACCTGAGCGAAGTAACAGAGGGGCACTTAGGTAGTCGGTCACTTGTCCAGCAGCAGGTTGATGTGCAGTCTCCTGGTGTGCACTGGAGCTTAAAGAGGCAAAAACAGCCCACACAGTACTTGAAGCGGTTGCATTGTGACTTGGGCCTGTGCTGCTGGGAGAGTCTGGAACATGCTCCTGCAGTGCTGGCGCAAGCTCTTCTGCTGTGGTCGTGAGCAAAGCTCTTGCCCATTTCTTTTCACTCTCTGTGATGTAGCAAATGTTCTTATACCGTGGGTCGATCAGCATTGCAAGTGCAGGCACAGGGGACATTTTCAGATCAGGAAACCTTGTAGCGAGACTACGTGCAAGACTGTAAGCAAATGGTGCTGCTCCTTCACCTCCGGTTTTGTGCTCTTGAAGCACGACATGTGTACAGTGAAGCAATGGAATCACTTGTGAAAGTGTGGTATACCTATCAGCCGACAACTGTGCCATGGCCTGTTGCAGGGGATGCAATACTTTTACTACAGCAGCAATTAGTTTCCATTCTTTTGTGCTTAAGTTCTCCACGGAATCCGACTCAAAAAGTTCTGCGGAAATAGGGGCACACAGTTTCAACAATTTTTCCATCATTGAATGTTTGCTATTCCAACAAGTGGGGACATCCTGAATCACTTCCAGAGCATTCATGTGCATGTCCTCCTGGATCTCGATGAGTCGCCCGCGAGCTCGTGCGCTTCTCTTGTAGTGTCCCACAATGCATCTTGCTTTTGCACAAAGCTGAGAGAAGATAGCAACTTCTTTTTTTGCGTCGTTAATGCACAGTTGCAGCGTGTGTGCAAAGCACTGGAGGCCCAACCATGGTGACCTAGCGACGGCTGAAACAAATCCTTGGATTGTCCGTGACGACAAAGATAGGGATGCTGTCAGGAAGATCCCACTCTTCAACGACTGTTCGGAGGAAGCCCTAGCAAAAATTCTAATAGAAATTTCTAATAGCCTATCGGTTTATTGACACTTTGTATTAGTCTATTAGTTGTGTTAGCCTATTAGTTGTATTAGGCTATTAGTTGTATTAGTCTATTAGTTGTATTAGCCTATTAGTTGTACTGGTGTAGCCTATTAGTTTTAGTTATATCGGCATGCTATTTACCTACTGCATTACGTGGCTTGCCAAGTGAGAGTACACGGTGTAGCTTATTTAAGATAATACAGTTTATTCTCCCATTCATACAAATCTCACATTCACGCAAACCTCTCAATTTAAATCAGCAATTTTCCTAGCCAGAAGCTTGTTCATCCCTGCCTTGCGAACCTTGCGTGTTTTCTCGGCAGTGCAGGTTGTGTCCACATAGTGCCCAAAGAAGCCTGAAAGAGATAAGGAATTTGCAGTTGAAAGTGACAGTAGACGTAATTTGTATGAGGGCCGAAATGCAATCACAAGGTGGTCGAAGCCAGAGGGACACAAACTGTTTGGGCCTCCGACCACTAAAAACAATTTAGCAGCATCCAGTAACCCTCTTTCGAACCATTTCTGGGCTAGTTTTGGAAGCTCTCTCAGGTCCTGCAACCTCCACTTTGTGCACCTGAGTAAGGGGTGCTGGCAAAACAACCCGAGAAGCAGCTCGCATTCGGATCACTCGATGCAACAAACCGCCGCTTAATTGGCTGACAAGCGCCGTTCGTTGTTCGGCAACGTTTTGGGTTCTGTGATTAATCGCAGAAAAACTGATTATCCTATTTTATTACAAAAATCGGTGGCGCAGGATTATAATGTTTAGATTCTCGGGATGCTAGAGCCTCTAGAATAACGCATGACCAGGAGTAGACTATCTCAGAAACCTCTTTAGTGCCCCTTTAGGGGAAACTTGCAGCGCTGAACCGTTTATATTTGCAAATAATTATAACTTTTTTTTTTAATACTATTCAATTAAGATGACAAATTGAGAGCAATATTGAATGTATTATCAGAAATTAAAATTTTTGAGCATCCCTACTCGACATCAACTAATTATATTTTAGGCTGAAATAGGTAGAATTCGGCCTCCGACCACTTTACTCGTATTTCAAAGCAAATGTTTGTATGAATTATTTTCAGTTCTCTTTGCATGTTACACTAATTACAACTCGACAAAGATTTACAGGGGAGACTGCTACGGCAGGTAGTTAAAAAACCTGATACATAAAATTTTCGGGAACCGCATGCACATTTCAAAAGAAATACCTCCGGACCATCATCCCTAAGAGGTGTTTTACATGTTTTTGCCATTCTTTTTGCCACCAAATCTACAGCAACCTCACAGGGTCCCTGAGAAAATCGCACGTCGTAACCGCGAACGGAACAGGCATTCTATAGACGATACAAATGCACCGCACACTAAAAGAGAAGAGGTATGTATATATATATATATATATATATATATAAACTAAATTTCATGCTTTGATACTTACCATACATCTTCATGATTTGGGCTCGAAAATAGCCAGATTGGTGTCCTTCCACCACACGTCGTACCAACGGTTGGCGTTGAAGTCCGTAAGTCCAACTGCGCTCAAATTCTTTTTATCGTTACACGGAATAACGACGTTTGCGTCGCCGTCCTCAAACCGGACGTACACATGCATGTTTCCGCACAAGTAGACAGGATACGATTTTTCCGACACACGTGTTACTTTTGTTCAACGTTCTTTTGTTGGGGGCATTAAGGACTGCTGTCAATTCGAAGTTTTGAAGGACGTGCAGTATGCTGCCGCTGCGGCGCCACCAGTGCGACAACTACCATCACTTGAATTCATGTGTTGGTACGAAATAATCTTAAAATACAATTTGTATTATAATACTTATTAACAAAATTTGCTAATGTTTCAAATGCCGCCCTGCAGCCACCAATTAACTTGCAGCCGCAAGAACGAACGCCAGCAGCTAGGCACCAAGTGCAAAGGTGACAGGGATAATAGTCAATGAAATCCATTCTGGTAGCCACTCCTATCCATAGCCATAGCCATAGATCTTTCAACAAGAAAAATGGCGGACGATTCAGGCGGTTCCGCGGTGGTTTACTCCTCGGAGGTCTCGCTCACGCCAAAATGCTTGCTCATGCAAACAAGAAAAGTTCTTGGAGCCTGGCGCCGAATACTGAGCAACAACAGAGCTACAACGCAGGAAAAGAGCAAGCGCTGCCGTGCCGCAGGCAAGCGCAGCGGCAGTATCGATATCGCAAGAATGTGCCGGCGACGGCGAATCCGGCGTTCACGGTGCCGGCAGCCAAAGAGCCTACACATATTTTTCCTTGTAAATTTTTCTTCTCGCTCTGCTGTTATTGGGCACAGCTAAGTTCCAATTTCGAACTTGCCTGTTATTTTTGAAACTCGTGGTTCCCCAAATTAATCAAATCTTCCAAACTTGCCTCATGACACACATTCAAAACTTTTATAGTACCATAGCTCCATGTAGTGACGTTTTTAACCCATCTTTTATAGCGTTCAAGTGTTTCCTTAATTATCTCTGAAATTTTCGTACCCTGTTTTGCTATATGTATAATGTACTTCATTACAAAGGAGAAAGCTGTTCATGGCGTACAAAAAATAAAAGGATGAGTGAATTAATGAATGATCCATCTTCGCCTTTTTGAGTCGTACATCAAATGAAGATAATTTGTTGTAAACATTCACTCTTATGTTTGATAAAAAAATTTACAATGCAGAAACTTCTGTTAGCCAGCTAGAAAGTATCAGTGGGGACGAGCTCACCTATAGACAATTAAGGTTTTCCACATCTAATAAATCTCAGTTATTTGTTCATATTTATTTGGTGGTGTCGAGTTTCAATTGTTCTAATATGCCCATTTAATATTGTAATAGAATGACTGTGTTACAAGTAGTCTAATGAGCATTTCATTTGTTTAATAAAATATGTAAATTTGTCTAATTATTATTCTACAAGACTAACAGAATGCTTGTATTAGTCTATGAAACTGTATTATTCTAATAGAAGGCATATATAACCTAATAAATATTTCTATTAGACAAATATAGTTTTGTATTAGTCTAATACACATCTCTACTCATGTGATAAAGATGTCTATTAGTCTCGTAGAGATTCCTATTGGTCTCATAAAAGTTGCTATTAGCCTTATAGGGATTCCTATTAGTCTCATAGGAGTTGCTATTAGTCTTATAGGAGTTCCTATTAGTCTCATAGAAATGTCTATTAGTCTCATAGGCATTGCTATTAGTCTTATAGGAGTTCCCTATTAGTCTCATAGAAATGCCTATTAGTCTCATAGATATTCCTATTAGAATTTTTGCTAGGGAGTGCTAAACGTTCTCTGCAGTGTGCTCTTCAGGCATTTCCTTGCAGGCTAAAGCGTGTGCTGCACGAAGTCTGCATCCAGTACGTGAACGGTCGCGCACACATAACTGTTGCCTGCTCTCGAAGTCCACCCATCAGTTGTCAACGTGTAACACTCGACTGCACCTTCGAAGATGGCTCGAATATGCCTTTTCAGTTAAGATTTTTTCGCAGCGTACTAGTCTGGAATGACAGTTCTTGAAAACGTTTTTCGCGACGGAACAACATACTCTGGAATCGCGTACTTGATCATGTCTATGAAACTTTTGCCTTGAACCACTCTGTGTGGCTGGAAGGTGTAGAGGGCGTGTAGGCACAGTGAGCTACGGGGCGCCCTCTAGGGTGTAAGTAAAAAGGGTGTGCATGAATAGACAGGGGCTTTTTCCGTCCGAGCACTCGGAGCGTCAGCTGTGTCACTCTTTCCTCCGCGGCCCTCGGCTCTGGCCATCACCTCGGCCGCCTCGGCTTCTTCGTGCTGACGGGCTTGCACCAGTGCGTCGTCCAGGGAGAGGCTCGGTGTGCGGCACAGCTTGTCCGAGAGACGAGAATCCGCCAAACCCACGACGAAACGGTCGCAAACAAGACGGTCTTCAACGGCTGGTGACGGATAGTTACACTTGCGCACCATGTTCCGAAGGGCCGTGAAGAAGCTGTCGACGGTCTCGCCTGGCTGTTGCGTCCGCTTGTGGAACCGGGAGCTCTCGTACACCTCGTTTATGGGGTGCACGAAGTAGCTTGTGAGCCGGCGGGTGACTTCTGCGTAGGGCTGGTAGGCCTCTTCGTCGGACATCAGCGAACTGAGGACGATGCGTGCCCGTGGACCCATGCAATAGAGGAGGGTCCTGACCCGTGTCTCATCCGGCGCCACGTGCATGTCGGTGGCGAAGGCGTAGTCTTCGAATTGCTGCAACCACGGAAGCCACTCGCCGGCATTGTCGAAGGAGAACGGGGCCGGACTCTGGAGACTGGCGGCAGAAAGGGCAGGAACCGGAGCGTCCTTAGCAGCCATGTCGAACCGCGCAAACAGGGCACCCCACTCCTGACACCATGTAGTGGGCGGGTTCGAGCCGAGGCGGCTCGAACCCGCCTCGGCTCGAAGCCGAGAGCCCAGAGCCGAGGGCCGCGGAGGAAAGAATGACACAGCTGGCGATTTTCTTGGTCATTTCCTTCGCCTTCGGTGCCGTTGGTTGTAGCTTTGGTTTGAAGACAGGAAGAACTTGCTTTTGTTTCATCTTTTCTTGTTGTCAGGCCCTGGTTCTGCTGACGCTGAACCTAGTAGGCTTTGTACTTGCCAGGATGCCTCTTCAGATGAGTGACCAACGTCGTGGTCGTCCCAGTGAGTCTTCAAAATTGATCCACAGGCTTGCAGCGTGCGGCACCCTTTTCGGAGAGCTTGGAGTAAAAGCTCCAAATTGGGTTGGTGTACGTCGAGCACGAGGCGGTGGACTGAGAATTGCGTTCGTAGGGCTCTGAACAAAGCCGATCACGCTCTGAAGAGCACACCATCGACGTCATTTTGGCTGTTGAATTGGCAGAAGTGATGTCGCTGGCAATCGGTCGCCAGATGTGTACTGAGTTCGGGTGAACAAAATGGTCGGAAGCTTGCGCCACCTGGCGGGAAATCAAAGCCTGAGTATTCGGAAAGGTAGAATAATTCAATATTTTCGAATAATTTGATTTTGTCGAATACTTAAATCCGATTCGAGGTGAATGCCAAATAGAACAGAATTCGATGGGCTATTCGAAATAACTGAATATTCGCTCATCCCTACATTCGAGCCTTGTTTTTTTTTTAAAAATTTAAATAGAAACGAGCACGCCGACAGCTAACGTCGTCGCAGCCTCCACAGGGCGAATGGAGCGGGTTGGGGAAAAATTCTGTCCTCGCCGTGACGTCACCCCGGTTCGCCGTAAGGGGGCGCCACGCAAACTTCTCTGGGCTAATAGTATGCATAAAGCATGCGCGCGCGCGCGCGTTGATGCTCGCTGCTGGGAAGTGTGTTCGTCCTTGGTGTGGGTTCTCCTGCTGCGGTGTTTTTGGAGAGGATGCGATTGCTGCAAACTTATTACTGCGTAAGAATCTGACTTTTGAAACATTGTAGAATTGTCACTCCTAGGAGCCGCTCTACACAATGCCACACAAAGGAGGCTTAGACTGCAGTGGAAGTGACTCGCGTTGACGCACCTGATCAAGTTTTTCAAAGTTCGGATTTAAGTACATGGTAAATAGGGCTGATGGCAACTGGCTAATCTACCGAAGGAACAACAGGGACTATCGAGCCTAATCAATTACTTGTTTATATTCTATGAATTTTGCTTACCCTCTGTGTGACGAAGGTTTCGTGCCACTTCAGCAAATCACGGTACATGAAAACGGCATGATTACATCTAAGGTATACAGCTCACTAAAGGGCATGGGTGCCACAAACGAAGCTTGAGCCATTCTTTTTCTGAAGTGACTGCACCGCCTACTGCAAAACCCTTCGCAAGCCCCATATTTTCGAGAATTACAGAATTCGTGAAAAATAAAGGCACGCGAACACCTCAATTGTTTTGAGGCCAGAAATCAAGTCTTCAGAATTCGCAAAAGTTAGCGGCCGCGAATAGGTTCCAATGCCTAATTTGCAAATAATTGGTATCGCAAAAATAATGGATTTTACGTATGCAGTATTTAAAACGATCAGGAGGACGAATCATGCGATTTTCTCAAAGATGTATCCGGCCGTTGGGGTGCACGAAATTTCAATCGTGGCATTGTTAGTGAGTTTCAGATCGACAGTGTGGTGATCCCTGTTGAGAGCCGACGACTGCAGTACGTAACTCCGCACGTGTAGTCTTGTCAACGTGGTCGTTAGGGCCGCAACGCTGCACTCAATAATGTGCCCGGCATTTACAAGTTGTTCGCCTTCGACAGGGCATTGCTTTTCATCAGCAATGCACTCCATAATAGTATGCAATGGCATTGAAACTGAAACAAATAACCGCATCACGACAACCACAGTACCAACACTATACAGTATAGACTACTTACAACGTAACCGCTTATAGTGCAGGACCGGGCTTTTTTGCAACGCGGCTTTTTTAAACCACCGGTTCGCCTCCCATAGAACTTCATGTAATTACATACCGCCTAAAATGCAGACGCGCGAAGGGAAATACCTGTTATAGTGTGGTTTTTGGAACAGCGCGCCGACTGACCGGCGCTGCGAGCTCGCTTCTCTGTGCGACACTAGATAACGGCGCGAGCCGCGAGCGGCACTCACGGGGCAAGGAGGTTGCTCGAAGAAGCGGGGAGAAGCGAAGAGAGAGGTTTCAGTTGTTATAGCGACGGAGGGACGCACGCACGTGTCGTTCACGTGCGTGCGTCCCTCCGCTTCGTTGGAAACAAACAACCGCAACGACAGACCAATCGCAGGTCGTGGAGAAGTGTTAGCGCGCGTTGCATGCCGGTCACGTGCCGGCTGCTTCTATCCGCGAACATGGTGTCGGTTGTGATCGTCGACGTAGATGGCGTGGTGGAAGCTAATCGTTCCGCGTAAAAGCGCTATCCTTGACTGTGAATTTTCGTTGTGTGTCGCTATGATAACCCAGCACGTACTAGAAGGGAAGATCCACCTACTCGTGCGGCAATGTTGTAACGGCACTCTCAAGACGGCAGCATTTCATGCCTGTCACTCTCAAGACGGCAGCATTTCATGCCTGTATAAATGATGAGAATTTTCACGTGTTTTCATCGCCGGAGAAAAGTAATTAGGGTTAGCAATCCTGAACGCTCGCAACGTCCGTCCGCAACCCGCAACGCCGTTAAAAGGCTGCGCCAGGCAAAAGTCACTCATTTCTTTCAAAATGTGTGACACACTTGAGAGGGAACTGTACTAGTCTGGTGAAATAAAGACTTTCCTCAAACTAAGCTTTATTTTTCATCTAACATAAAATAAATTCTTTTACAAAGGTAAGTTGTCTGATGGCATGTATTTTGGCCTGAAAAAGTGATGTTTTGGTTATAGCGCAGTACCGCTTATAGTGCGGATTTTCGCGACTCCCGCGACATACGTTATATGCGGTCTGCACTGTATAACCATCTGGCTTGGCATTCCTTGCCTTTGCGTGTTTCCACTCTCCGGAAGAGATAAAATCTTTTCTAAGAAACAAGGATTCGCAACGTAAATAGCCAAACTTCGTTGTGGGTATAGGAAGTTCAAGGATTGTGTGACCGCAGGCTATTACAATAAATTTCCGCCCAAGGCGGTAGTTTGGAGTATCGAAGGAAATGTGTGGGGGAAAGTCAGCTTGCCTGGATGGCAATGGCAGTGCAGCAGAGCTGCAGTACAATGGACTTTTCCTGCCCTTGTTCCAGACAGAACCGTTTATTCTACGTATTCTGCCCGGAATAGAAAAAATTGAAAAGAACACAACGAAAACAAATTCTTCGAAAACTCCTAAAAAATTGGCACCAGTCTACCCGTAAAAGAAATGCAACTACAATACAACACAACAAAACACAGGAATTGCAAAGAACATTACCAAGTATGCCAATCATGTATAAAAAATTCAAGTAAAAAAAAAAGGGGTGGTGGGTGAGCCTCCCAACCAACCGAGATGAGTGATGGAGCTATGCCTTCATGAACCGGTTGAGGCAGATGAGGGAACCGACCAGGGCACGCGAAGCGAGCCAGGCCATGTCGCACTTGGAGATACCTAGGCTGGCTCCTCCTCGGACTGTTCCCGTGCAGAGCATGCTGCGAGCCCCGAACGCCAAGCCGACCGCTGTCACGACCTTATCAGGGTACAGTGGCCGCAGGCAATCGTACTTGGCACTCTTGAACTCGCACATTTTCCGCAATGACTGTGGGCGATCGTCCCACGAGACTGCGACGTCCGCGATAATGACCCTGTCGCCGTCTGAGATGATGATGTCTGGCTTGAGCCTGATGCCTTACGGGCTCGTGATGAGTTGTTCTGTGTGGATGATTGCCTCATAATTATGCTTGCTAACAAGCCGGCATACTTGTTTGCAAATGAAGTTGTGACGCTCCATCCTCGGGAGCTTGATGGACACACACTCCTGAAGGATATGAAATGGGGTTTCTAGTGAATGGTGGCACCTCCTGCAGAGTCGGGCGGATGGATCCGGGTTTTGATGGTGAAGCAAGTTGCGGTCGGGTAGGTGTTGGTCCGCAGACGCAACGCCTTGATACGGTCTCCGTCCTTGAGGTGCCTCGAGTCGTGCTGGAGCCAGGTGTTCCCCAGGGGCTGATCCTGAGGAGCGAAAGGATCTTTGTTCTGGTAGGCCGCCTGGGTTTCCCTCCACCAGTCCTTCCTGGACTGCCCCAGTGCTGCGGTTAGTTCCTTGGCGTCTGTGAGGTCGGGTGGCACTCGCAGCTGGGAGGCGAGGCGGCAGTGGTACGGCCCGAGGGTGGTGTTGAGGAGGTGGTCGACGGCCCTGCTGCCTAGGCGAACAAGTCGTGCCAGTGCCTTGAACTGCACCTCCTGGGCCACCTTCTCTATGTTGAGGCAGCCTAGACCTCCATCCCACGCTGCGAGGTGCATATGAGTGTTGGGAAATGACAGTGGAAGATGGAGTAATGTCTTGATGTGGATGCGGAGTGCTTTGTCAATGGCGGCTGATTGCCCGGATGAGCCCAAGATGGAAGAAGCTGCGTAAAGGTATTTGGGCATGATGAGGGTGTTGATGCAGCGCAGCTTCTGGAATGGTTTGAGTGACGATGATTCAATGAAAATGAGGTCGTCCTCGGCATGCTGTGAATGAACGACGGGCCGCTTGTTGATGAAGAAGTCAATGCCGAGGTACCGGATGGGTGAGTTGATAGGGGTTGGATGAACGGGGGTGCCAGCCACGGTGATTGATGGGAGGTCGTAGGTGATTGCCGCCGAGGGTACTCTCCAGCCAAAACAAAGGGTCTTGGCTGGGTTGAGGAAAAGGCCCACCTCGGCCAGGTACTCCTCGGTGGACTTGAGAAGGGACCTAAGTCCTTCATAGCTCAATGAGGTGAGGATGAGGTCATCTGCGAAGGCGAGCGCACCGATGGTGCTGTCCCCGACGTCCAGGCCGGCCGAGTCGCGGTTGAGGTTCATGAGCAGGGAGGGGGTCCAGGACGCAGTTAAAAAGAAAGGGCGACAGGGGATCCCCTTGTTTAATCCCCTGTTTAATGGAAACCCTAACACCGTTCGTGACCCCCCCTGACCAGAATATTGTTGATAACCGTGGTATAGGTCACGAACCACATCGATGTACTGAGGTGGCAGTCCCCTTCCTTTGAGGACTTCAATGATGGCGTGATGGCTGACTGTATCGAAGGCCTTCCGGACGTCAAGGCTCAGGCTAAGAAGCTTTGGCGTGCTTGCTTCCTCGCCTTCATGAGTGCCTGGAGAATGATGATGTTAGATGATGCGCTCCGGTCGTCTCCGAATCCACCCTGAAGTTCATGGAAGACGTGGTCTTGCGAGAACCGCCGGAGCAGCGCCCTGGTGTAAGGGCGCAGTAGGATGGATGAGATGGTGATGGGACGGAAGTCCCCGCCGCTAGTGGCCGAGCGGGACTTGGGAATGAAAACCCTCTTGGCCACCTTAAGGTCGTCCGGAAGTGAGCGAAGGCCAACCAGTTAGTGAAGATGATCGCGAGGATGGCTGGTGGAATCTTGGACACCTCCTTAAAGGCGGTAGCTCAAAATTTTCTTCAGCGTGGCAGAAGATTCCCCCTCTTTTCTTTTTTTCCTCCTCCCCTTTCCTCCTCTATTTTCCTCCTCGCTTTTTACGGCCTTCTCGCACGAGTGCTAATGGGCTTACCGGCCCCCCGACAAAATCTCTGTAACCCTTCAAGGTTCTCTGCTTCAATCCCAAACACCAGGGATTAGCTAGGCCGGCTGGATATGAGCTCGGAAGGGTTCGGCTGGCTCACTTTTCTTCTTTTTTTGCTCTTTTTCTGCAGCTCTAAAACACACTCAGATAGTCAACAGCAGCTAGCCCAACAACAAGTTCTTTTACATTCAGATACTTCCGCATGCGGCCACACACGCTACAACACCGCATATTTATCTCGAGTGAACGGAACTTGAACCTCACAGCAGAAGGAAAAAAGATGGGTATTTTTATCCGAACTTTGAGCTCTACCCAGAGAGTTGAACATTTGTCGTTCTAACAACGGCACACTGAAGAGTGGTTGTATCACTATTGTGTTTTTGTTTTGTTTTTTTGTTTTTTGTATAAAGTAATAATCATGAGTAATTACAAGTCAAAGATATTGCAGTTAGAGGGACACAGTCTGACCATTTCTGGGGCATAATATATAGGTTCGTACTACAGGTGTTTTCTAGAGTGACGGCCGCCTCGCTGAAGCTACTAAAAAGAGTAAAAACAAACTTCCATAAAAACTGAAACGGTTTATGGTATATTTATTCTATCTTCAGCCTTTGAAAAAAATTTCTTCGTGGCCAAATGTGCATTTAGTTTCTGTCAGCAAATGTAACTGAAAACTTGACACCCGGCAAATATCTTGCGTATCAGCAAAGAGAACGGGAAACACGGAGATTGAACCGCAAAATCACAATTTTCTTTGCATAAAATAGTGCAACTAGCAATAGTAGCCATATTATGCCATTTATTAAAAGACAGCAGGTATTACGATGTTTTCATTCTCTTCTGTTCGCATTTGTTCGCTGATGAAGAAATGGAATGCCCCTGCAGCCTTTACATAATTGTTTGCGGCTTTGTCAGGGTGGGCGAAGGCCATCTCCAAAAAAACCCAGGAGTTCGGAAGGTGTACTACTGCAAGTTTTGGGGCTGCTTGGCTAATTTAGGCGTCTGGCGTTCTCTACTTAGAAAAGAAGCGGAACAGCGGTCAGCTCAACGTCTTCACCAAGCGGGAAATCATGCCGAAATGTGTCCTTGAACACGTGCGAGATCTTTACCCGAACCCAGCCGGGATTCGCCACAATTCATCTAAGAAAAAAAACTATAAAAAGTGGTAGGCTTAAACGATTTGGCAGTTTTTGAATATAGTCATGCGAACTAACTGTCCACAAGTACGGAAAGAAATGCAGTAGAAATGCAGAGCTCTATTGTGTTCTTTATGTCCATACTTGTCTTTCACGCTGTACGCCAATTAAAATGAATTCCGCAATATCTGTAGATTATGCCTGGTTATGTTGTCTTTAAAAGAAAAGTAATCAAGCAAGTTTGGTATCGCACCACAATTTGTGCATATACAATTTTAAGTGGAATTCAAAGTCAATGTGTTGTCCCGTCCCCTGTTTTTACGTATATAACTCTTTCTAAACCTACATCATTACCAACGCGCTCACTAAGAAGTTTTTCAAAACAGTACTTCCGCGGGAAATAATGCATCCGTCGTTCTTTGTCTTCCTGAAGCTATGAACTACCGATCTCGGCTACAGGACTTTTGGGTCCACAAAATATCATATCAGTAGAAAATTCGCCTTTTCTACCATAAGTACTGGAAATCATTTATTTTTTAAACAGGTCGGGTAGTGATGCGTGTTTGAGTGTAGGACCGTTGACTGGGCACTGGTTTGCGCCAAAAGTGCAGTGCTTCCTTTCATGCTGCCCGCGACGAGTGTTGAAATTTGAATATAGATAGAAATAAAATCAACTGACACCCTTAGAATTATTTTAAACTTGCGCGTTCTTCAGGCATTAAGATTTTGATCGTACCTTTTATTCATTGTCTTCGATGAGGGAACGACTTGCCGAGGAGGCCGCGCTGTCCGCGTACGCGGCTTGACAAATAAGGTCTCGAATGCTTTTCACGAATCTTTAAAAACCAAGCATAAAAATGAAAGACGCAGCCACTTTACGCCAATGAAACCAACTTTATGTTTTGGGCAGACGTCTTGAGAGAGTTGCAGTATTTTTAATTATGCCTAATAATTTAAATGTTTAGGACGAAGTACCAAACTTTTTTAAATGTATTAAGAACCAAAATGTCAATTGGAAAGTTCTAGAGCTGCTTGAGAAAACCTTGATTAGCTGTTTGCAACGTGATACGGCTCGCGTGGCTTCCTTCTGACTAGTAATAAAGCTTATGAAACATGACAAAATACCCCGTGATAAAGCGCTCGCCCCATCATAAACTCAATTTCGAATGTCCCGAAATTTGTTTTCATAGACTGGAAAAAAAAAAAAGAGATGCATGCAAGTCTCGTGCCACACGCTTTATTTATATCAGAAAAGAACTGCCCTCTGTTTTATATACAACGTTTATTTTTTTATTTTCACCTACTAGATATTAGAAAAAACGTGGAAATTAATGTTTTGTGGATGTGAGCTATACGGCCAGGCGAAGATTGGGTTCAAGAAAGAATGCAACGAAAACCGACTGATTACCTAACATTTGTTAATGAACTTTTTGATTATAAAAGAAAACGGGATAGTTGATTTATAGTGTTGTTGGGCGTAATCGAAAGCCACCAAATTGTCCAGTGAAAATTAGCGCCATTGCGGTTTGTGTAGGTGAGCTATACGGCCAGGCGAAGATTAACTTCAATAACGAACGCGACTAAAACCGACCGATTGCCTAAAATTCGCTAATTAACCCTTTAATTTGAAAAGAAAACGGCATCTTGCATTTAAAAAGTTGTTGGCCATAATCGCAAGCCACCAAACCGTCCATTCTTAAAAAGATGTAATGCGCGTACACTATTATACGGCGTCCTCCTAATTTGGGCGCGAAAATATAGTTCTGATTTTATGTGGGCTCCATCTCCGCGTGGCACAGGCTAACGCCATGAAGCCAAAGCGACAAATCATTCGCATCGCTGTGACAACGCCACTGTAGAAGGGGCGAGGAGTGCGGTGGCTGAAAAGATTGCGGTAACACGATTCGCGTCCAAATTAGGCTTTTTAGGACGCCGTGAGCCGCTTCACGTCCACTACATCCCTTTAAAAATGAATGATTTGGTGTCTTTGATGACTACAGATAACGCACAAAGCGCAATTGCATAACTCTGACGTCTTTCTTAGAAAAATGACTAGTGGTTTAAAAAAAAATCTCTCTGTATAAGCACGATTGTAGGGCAGTTCTTTACGTCCGGCGACATCATTACGGCATGGAAGGAGACGTTGACCACATACTCTGTGTATGATCTGTGGTCACTGTTTTTTTGTGTTTTTTTTTCTTACGAGAAGGAGCAAACATTTTATACCAAATAAAATAGATTTAGCATTCACCAAATTCGGTTTGTTTACTCGATTCCAATCGATATTTGATTTGATTACACTTATTTTGTACCCGCACATGCCTACTTTATTCCCTAATGCAGTGGTTCTCAGATGGGGGTCCGCGGACCCTTTGGGCTCACCGAGGTCATTCTAGGGGTCCGCGAAGCCCTACCTCATCAGTCAAGCCCGCCAATAAAAGTTGTCTTTTTTTCAGGTCGAGAAGAAATGTTTCAGTTTTCGGGCGAGTTTTATCGTGTGTATACGTCAATAAGAGAGGTCTACTTCACACTAGCCCTTAGTTATATCCATTTATTAAGTCACTATTATATTTAACCCTATACATTTCCCCTGTCCTCACCACGAACGGGGTCCTCCATCATCTCCGCCGATCCACAAGGGGTCCGCGAATTATCGACGGTTGAGAACCGCTGCCCTAATGAGTTACAAGTGATAATTACATTGTTTTTTTTTTTGTCGTGCGAGGTCATCACAATTTATTATTAATAATCGGAGCTATGCGATTACGCGGAGGAGGCGCATTTGAAGATATTCAAAATTGTTCTGAATACACAAACAACTTCAAACGTCTTGCTGTTTGGGTCCTTTCCTACACGCAGGACCAATAATAAAGCCAAAACTTTATACAGGAGACTATCTCTATCAACTCAACGCGCAAACACGATGTGAAGCGTGTCTGCGTACGTTGGAAAAGAGATACCGGCGAGCAAACTATAGCGTCGAATGTCCATGCATCAAAATGTCCGTGCACCGAAATATCCGCGCACCGAAAAGTCTTTGTAGCAAAAAGTCCGTATACTGAAATGTCTGTGCACCAAAAAGTCCTCACCGAAATACCCTACAGCAAAACGCTCTACACCGTAAAGTGCTAGACCCACTACGGATGGAATCCTCAGTCACCTCTGCCGGTTTACGAACCATGATGATTCAGAACCACTGGTCTATGGAGCGCCATCCCTGATATACAGAAAACGCCGCTCGTGCTTCCCGTTGTCGCCATGAACCTAAACAACGAAAGATGCCAAATCAGATATTTATATTAAAATTGATACTTCAATGACTACTTCTTTGAGCAGAACAAGGCATTTGTGCTCTCACAACAGCAAAGAATCGTCTTCCAAACCAATGCTAAAAAAGAGCCAATGCAACTCGTTGGGAAGAGCAAGTGCCAAGCTCGCTCAAAACAGCTACTCGGTTGGTTCAGCTCCTTGTCGCAGGTGTGCCGGCTGGCCCTCTGGATAATCTTTTCAAATCCTCGAAGCTTTCATTTCCTCCACCCCAAACTTGTAAAAAAAAGAAAAAAAAAAAAAGGCAGCTGGCAAAAAAAAAAAAAAGTCGGAAAATGGCGAGGAGGAAACGAGAGGCGATTTCCTCCTTTCACAGTGGCGAGAAGGAAAGTGAGGGTCGGGTTCCTTCTCTCTGCTTGCGGGCCGGCCTTTAAGGGTAAGGCCATCTGGGCCGGGGGCAGTCTTCGCGCCTGTGTTTTTGAGAACTTCTCGGAGTTCTCAATCGGTGAACGGCTCGACCTCGATGTTGAGTACGGGGTCGGATGTTATGAACCCGTCGACCGGTCTTGATGGCGTAGACATGAGGGGGCTGT
The DNA here is from genome assembly GCF_016920785.2 of Ixodes scapularis. NCBI lineage: Eukaryota > Metazoa > Arthropoda > Arachnida > Ixodida > Ixodidae > Ixodes > Ixodes scapularis. The sequence continues at coordinate 194,715,368 of NW_024609846.1, read as the reverse complement.
AGACACGGTGGAGCTCTCCGAGGAGGACTGCTGGATCAGCCCCGTCCAGCCGCAACTCGTCAACGAGTACCTTAGGCCCCAGACTGTACAGCCGTTGATGTTCTGCGTAGAGCTCGCGACAGCGCTGGTTTCGGTTCTTGGCTGGACGACGCTTCCTCTTCTTGCTGCCCCCGGTGCCCCCCTTCTTCGTTGATGAAACGTTGAAGTGATTCATGATGTTAACCTCGGCCATCCCAGCTGGCTGGCTGTGGGGTGCTTCCTCAAGCCTGGCGTTGTTGATGCCTACTCTCCGCAGGTCTTCTTCTATCTTGATAGGGTCCAGCAGTCCATGTGTGATGGTGACAGGGGATTGGGAAGTAGGCTGGGTGCATACGCCGGTAGAGCTGGCGCCGTGAATATTGCCTGGTTGGATGGGACCCAGTTGCTCGGGATCCGCCTCCCTCAAAGTCGCCAAGATCCTCTTGTATCGGCGTGTGCTCCGTTGCCCCGTTATTCCCTGCCAGGATCGGGTGGTGAATGTTCTGGCGAGAGCTATAGTCAGTTACAGGTTAAGAAGGTAGCGGCAAATGCCCCTCAAAGGGAATCGGATATCCCTCCGCCACCTTTGCATCCAATAGCGTCCCGCCGTTTCCGTGACGTCGCGGACAACGCGCGAGGAGGGTCTTGCCTTTCTGTACATATTTGCTTTATCTTTCGACTTTGACTTAGCATTGTGGAAGCCACGAGAGGGAGATTAGAGTTCTCCCCCACCGACGGAAACAAATACGACTTTCGGGGATTAGCTTCCCCCCGATGGATACAAAGGCTGCTTTCAGGGGCTCGGTTCCCTCTCCGATGAATACAAAGGTCGCTTTCTTAAAAAGTGGGATCGGAGACAAGTGGGAATCCATTGAAGCGGAACAAGGAGCGTTTCCAGTGAACTCTTCTTTCGACTGCGGAGGGATTTGAAACGGGCGCATCACACTTGTGGGAGGAGCTTCTACCTTCTTGACTTGTAACCGACTATAGGTTCATGTGAGGGTGGTTTCCACATGCGATCTCCGCCCTGGCCAGTGCCGTCAGTTCCGGCATCGTCCACCGCGCGTGCAGGTTGAACTCTGCCGGTGGAGGAGAGTTCACAGTCTCGATGCTCGATGGGACCTCTGCGATGGTGGAGGCAGTAGATGGAGCAGGAACGACGACAGCTGGCGGGGTGCCTGGCGAGTGGGTGCAAGGTGATGAAGGCATGAGTGAGGGCAGCGCATCCTTTTCCCGTTGCCTCTCGAGCTCCCTACGCATTGCCTCCGCATACTGGGGCGTCTGGCGGTGGTCTCGGACGCTCTGCCATGATCTTGGCACCAAGGCAGCGAGCTCCTTGTTACTGCGCATGCACGAAGGTGCCTGGAGCTCGCACAGCACAAGTGCTTCTGTCCCTATCTGTCTAGGTCCTTGTGCCTGGTGTAGGGGTGATTTCTCGGGGGGTGCCAGTTGCTGGAGAAAAATCCCTCGAACTCTCGCCTTGTCGCTGTGGTCTTGGCGTGCTGACGGGTGACGAGGATGTGTCTGTCTGCACGCAGGAGTCCTCCTCTACTGATGGTAGTGGTCCCTTTGGAGTGGTAGTGTGGGGCTCGCCCTGCGTAAGTACCTCCGAGTCCTGCTGAGGTAATCTGCGTCGCACCTGTTCCTGCTGCAGCACGTCTCTATAGAGCTTCCGCCCCCTGATACCCTTGATAGTTTGCCAGGATACCCCTTGGCGAGTTCCTTGTTAAACTTCATTTTGGCGGGCACCGTCAATTCTTGGACCGCCAATGTTCTGACGTCCTCTATTGTCCATTTGCCTGCTGGTGGGAGACGCAAAGCAGGGGCGCTGCTCGTGGACGCATCGACATGCCCGCCCTGTCGGAGCCTCGGGAAAGGTCTAGGTGCTCCCTCTCGGTGCGACTTGGAGGTGAAGGAATGGGCGGAAGCCCGTTGCTGGCTGCACTGCGCGAATCCTCGTTCGTCCCCATGGTTGAAGCGGGTGAGACTAAAGGTTTCTTTCGACACCTGGTGTAATGAGATGACATGGAGGTGCTCTTGGTATATGTTTTGGTGAGGCAAATGGAGCATCTCCAAACGAAGTGACAACTATGAGTGTGTTCGTAGTGCTCCCCCAGAGAAATGCGGGAGGTTAATCGTTTGTCGCGCAAGTGGCAAACGGTCTCCTCTGTGGGATACAGCCTCGATGGTTGATAACGCACTAGGTGATGGGTGAGTCCCTGACATGCTGAGATGCTGAATTGAAGATAAAAAAATGAAACACTACTTCTTCCCCAGCCGCGTGCGGCAAAAGGGGATTTCTAATTAAGGGTAGGCTATAAGGCCGAGTGGGAGTGGCTGGTAAGGTGGTCTGTGTTGTACAGGCAACGATAACTTGTCCAAAGGGTACAAAAGTTACCAGAGCACTAGACTATACAGTCGTGCAGACTACGCCACTACATGTAGTGAAAACCAGCTAGTGGCGCCCTGCATAGCCCCGTAGTGTAGATCCGATCTACAGGGGTGCATGCCGAAGCACACACAAAAAAAAGAGTAAAAGAATTGCATTTTTCGCGGCAAAGTGCCGAACTGCCCTTAATTACGAACGACAACCCCCCAGGAAAGAAAAAAAACAAAAACTCTTTGGTGGTTAACCACTTACCCCTGCTGGTCAGACAGAGGCGGTGAAATCCACGAGAACGGGTGGAACGTACCGGCCCCTGGTGACCGCCGGCGCAACTAGACACAGTCGCGGGCACACTCAGTCCGCGCGCAAAATTCGGATTAAGAGCCGGCAAAGCTGCCTTGAAAAAAAAACAAGAAAAAAAAAAAACTTAAGGCAGTGGAACCAGTGTCGTTTTTGCACGGTTCAACGCACTGAGACTTAAAAAAAAACGTTCAAGGTACCAACCAACTACCAACTAGCACAGAGCACTAACTCCGGCAGCTAAAAACTAGCAACCGCTGAGGGGTGAAGGGGACCCAACGGCCAGCTGCTCACGGTTTTGGAGATGTGCTAAGATTGTGCGTAGTGGACTTGGTAGCCTCTGAAAGACAGCGGGGGTAGTGCGGCGGTCTCCGGGTGCACACAACAGTCTCGTAAGGGTGCAGACCTGTCTGAGGACACGACCGGCGGAAAGTCGGCGCGCGAAACAAGCGCGGCCGACGCGAAGGAGATCGTGACTGAACTTTCGAATGGTCACTGCCACGCCAGCACCGTAGGGGTAGCGGGCGGACACGTGGCCGTGAAAACAAAACCCACCAAGGTTCCCAAACGTGGGCACAACTCGCGCCGCGGTGCGGCCAGAAAATTAACTTAAAAAAAAATTCCCACTAAATGTCACCTAAGCGAGAAATCCTTGAGGGCGCTTTAAACCAAATTGAAAGGCGATTAAGGAACAGTTAATAAAGAAAAAAAAAAATCAAAAAGGAAGGGGAAAAAAGATTTCCCCGCTGCTGGTCAGACAGAGGCGGTGAAATCCATGAGAACGGGTGGAACGTACCGGCCCCTGGTGATCGCCGGCGCAACTAGACACAGTCGCGGGCACTCTCAGTCTGCGCGCAAAATTCGGATTGAAAGCCGGCAAAGCTGCCTTGAAAAAAAAGAAAAAAAGAAAAAAAGAAACTTAAGGCAATGGAAGCAGTGTTGTTTTTGCACGGTTCAACACACTGAGACTTAAAAAAAAATGTTCAAGGTACCAACTAACTACCAACTAGCAGAGAGCACTAACTCCGGCAGCTAAAAACTAGCAACCGCTGAGGGGTGAAGGGGACCCAACGGCCAGCTGCTCACGGTTTTGGAGATGTGCTGAAATTGTGCGTAGTGGACTTGGTAACCTCTGAAGGGCAGCTGGGGTAGTGCGGCGGTCTCCGGGTGCACTCAACAGTCTTACAATACAATAGAATACAATAAACTTTATTTTTCCAGAAGTACTGGAGGGGTCCCCAGACAAAAAGCTGCTAAAAGCAGCTTGACTGGGTCTGGGTCCCCCTTATACATGGCAGCAGCTCGGACAACAAACATATAAAACACTTTACCATGGTGATAAGAAAAATAAAACAAGGTCACATAACATTGGAGTAGCAGAAGAACAAAATTAGCTATGAATAGTTAAAACAGTAGGTACGTAAGTCTTTTTTGCCAATTGTGCAGATGTTTATGTTGTTCGTGGAACATTTATTTAACACGTACGGTACTTTGTAATGCAATGATTGGAGGTTGTAATTAGTGCGGCACCGAGGAAGGAGCCAAGTGTCGACACGGCGTGTGTTTAGATTACTTTCACGTTTCTCAAGTTCAGAAATAAAATACAAAAAATCTATGAGTGTTGGCGATGAGAAACGAAGGGTACAGAGTAAACAATAATTATATACGCGTTCTACAGGAAGTATTTTATATCTAGAAAATAATGGTGCAGACCCGTCCGAGGACACGACCGGTGGAAAGTCGGCGCACAAAACAAGCATTGCAACCAGAAGCTCGCTCTGCGCCTTTGTAGCATAATATTCAGCGTTCGCTAGGAGCAATGTCGTGCTCGCGGTAGCCTGTAGTAATGCTATGTTAAAGCTGCCTATTTAAAGTCATCCGTGTTTTTAGTGGTTTAATTTATTGCTCTATCAGAATGAATTATTTTAATATAGTGTACATTTGTGCGCCATGTTATTTGCAGTGTTTTAACCTGCCTCGCCGAAACTGCCCGTTCTAATCTCGTCACGGACGAGGCTAACACAGACATGCTTAAAATGGTTTGAGCATTTCTTTATATGCCTTTGCAATTACCTGAAAGCAAGCACACATATTCAACCTTTAAAAAGTGCATGAAGCAAACGGTCATGTTCCTTGTAACGGCCTTAAAATATACCGTTCCACGACCAGTTTTCTCCTACTTAGAATAAACTTTTTGTAGACCGTAAGCTGCTGTACATTACTGGTGGGAGCATTTGCCGTTACATTGAGCACAGATTGAGCTGGCGACGACAAGGCCAGAAATGATTTGCAGTGTATGGAATAGTTAGGGTTCCGCGTTTTCGGTTTCTATTTTTTCAAAATTCGGCGTACATTTTTCGGTGTTTATTTTAAAATTCAATTTTCGTTTTTTTTTGGCGTATATTTATGCCCACCAAAATTTATCGGCTTTTTTCGGTGTATATAAAATAAACACCAACGGACACCGGATCAGATGATCCTTGTAGCTCTGATATTTTTTATCACTTAAATAATAACGGCACAGATATATTGAGAAAGAAATGGACACTTTATTTGGCAAATGTGTGCAACTGTAAAGAATCAATAAAAAAAAACAAGTAAAAACAAGTCAGATATGAAGCCTATGCCCAAAAGAACATGGAACTTCACCTTCTGTATATCAGTATTACGTGATCGTATTACAGTACACACACAGATGTACTCTCCCAGATTCTTTTCGTTGATCCGCACTCTTTCCTGTTAATATGACACTGAGCTTCGAGAATGCCCTCTCAACGCTAACACTGGACACTGGCAGGCTGAGGAGATGAAGCGCTGCCTGACCCAAAATCGGCCAATCAACCAATTGTGAGCACCAAAAGAGACACGGTACGACGTTTTGAAGCACAACACAACATGCAGAGCTTGCATCGAGTCAGTCTTCCTTACAACGAGTTTGAAAACACGCCCGTACATGGCAAAGTCATGGGGCATTTCAGACTTTACGTTCCGATCGATGATGCGCACAATAAACCAAAATGTCGTGATGGCATCCATGTATCCCATACATTCGGACACGTTTCGATAGACACTGTCGTTCCACTTTTTCGCCACGGCTCTGCGGTAGGACTGGAAGATTAAAGTGACCGTTTCCGGTTAAAACTGATTTTCAGAAAATGGACTCGACATACTTTTATCGGTTTTTATCGATTTAAATCGAAAAAGCCGAACCTAAAAACTGAACTTTTTCGGTTAAAACCGAATTTCCGAAATTGAATTCGGCGTACTTTTATCGGTTTTTATCGGTTTAAACCGAAAACTCCGAACCCTAGGAATAGTATATGAAATGTGCCTAATGAAATTAGACATAACAGTTCCTTTGTGCAACTGCTAGAATTCCTATCTTAACACGCTCACCTTTTTTTAACTAAAACTGCTTCACGCACGAACGTGGCGACCAGAACCATCTGGTAATAGCAGCACCAAGGCACTAAGGCCGACAGTCCCTGCCACCGTCTTCACACCGCCACTGTCGTCCCCTCTCCTCTGGTTCTCCGTTCGTCCGTGAGAGGGCGAGTGACGGGGTGGTGTTGCGAATAGGCCTTTTTACCCCCCGTCGCATGGGTGCTGCCATTTTAAAATCGCGTGTCGTGGCCGCCATAAGGGGCCTTCAACTCGTTGCTCCTCTCTATTCTCTGCAGCTTTCCAAAGTCATCGTAATAATGGTTTTTGACACGTTTCACGGTGATATATTGCCTTGCTTTGTGAAGTGACGTCTGATACTTTTACTACCTAAAAACTACATGCTGTCATGTGCACAACTTCTGCACTCGATTTACTAGCGTATTTTGACTATTTGCACCATCGACATTCCAGATACATGCGAGAAAAGGAATCGGCGTTAGCACTGGCACACATTTAGTATGTTGGGAGGCCAATTTTTTTATGAGAATGCAAATTTCCTTAAGGCGTACTGGCTGAATAAGAAGCGGAAGGCATATTTATGATCATGCATTTATGATTTAAAAAAAAAAAGATGTCCAATATAGTCAACGCAAGGAGCTACTGTGCATGTTTCTTGAAAGCATCGAACTCTGCCTTCATAAAAAAATGATGGAGTTATATGATGGAGTAATTTTTATGGTATGCTGTAATATTCCGAGAGAGAGCCCGCCTAAAATCGATAGCAAATATGATGAAAATTAGGGGTAAGATAACTTTCGTTGCACCATAAAAAGAAAAAAAAGTTGATAAAATACTGTAACTGGTGACAGGTCAGGAACGAAGTGGAAGCTTTTCCCACCCCTTTCCAATTCAGCAGAGAAAATGCTGGAGAGGAGACTCCTCTTCTCCAACGTTCGCTCTACTAAAGTGGAAAGAGGTTGGAGGAGCTTCCACTCGTTCTTGACCTGTCACCGACTATAGTTTTAGATTTCGTGACCCTCAAAACGTGACCGCAGGAATGGGCGATGAACGAAAGACGACTGTCCTTCCAAGTAATTTTCGCTTATCTCCCGCCATGGTTAAGCAACACCGTTTTTGTACTGGGCTATCTTTTGGTGCTTTAAGAAATATAGCTAATTGTACCATAAGTAGGGGTGGCTATCTTTTGGGGGTGGGGCATCTCTCAGGTATTACGGTAAACATTTGTTTGGTCCGTTTATTCATGAATTTAAAGAAACCATACATTTTGCTAGGTCCCATATCTGCAGTCATTAAATTTGCTTAAGATATCAAATTTAATTTATTTATACACAGAGGGTTGGGCCCCTCGGGTGAAAAAGTGTCAAAGACAGCGTGGGAGTGTCTGGCAGAAGCGCCTGAGGCATGCAATATGTGATGCCGAAAAGAAGCCGTCTGCGCGGAAATCACATGTGTGCAACATTGTCAATTCTCTTGCGCTATTTAATTTTATTCCGCAAATTGTATGGAAGACAGACGTCAGACTTAACTGGATGGGTTTGTGCAGTTAAGTCTTATGTCTATAATGTCCACATAGCACAGTTTCCTAAGGTCAACATTGTGAAATTCTGCTAATGAATGTTTTAGCAGGGCTAATCTTTAAGAGGATGGATTTTCAGAACATCTCTTGCAACTTCATTTTTTTAGGGAAACTGATGGAGACATTATCGCTTCCTAATTGCATTTTATGCGTCATTTCAAGGGGGGGGGGGGGAGGGGGGGAACGGTGACCACTAAACTTGCGATTTTATTGTAGAAGGGCTAGTTGGTTGTTGGTAAGCATTATACATGGTTAAAGACCGACGACCAGTTCGCGCTTTCCACTTTTCGCCCGCTTCCTCCTCTCCCTCCTACCCTTTCCACCCACGCCCGCCCTTCTTGGTCCCTTCTTTCCATCCTTCGCTTCCCTCGCCCGAAGGCGTGGAGAGGAGGGTCTTCTGCCTTGCAGAATCTCGAGTCTGGTCGTCGGCCTTTAAAGCCAGCGAGCAACGTAAGGAAACTGTAAAATACAAGAGACTGTATCCTTCTAGTTTCCTCACGTTGCTCGCTGACTTTAACCATGTATGATTGCGAGTTCATGTGTTTTGTGCGATTCAGCACATTGTTTTTCAGGTTGTCGATCTCCTTTTTCACTGTGCTTTCATGCATTAGTCTATTCCTTAGTTTATTTTTATGAAAAAGTGTCAGCCGGTACGTCCAGTACGGTCGTAGACATAGCTACTCGTCCTCCGGCATCATTTCAGGGAAGAAAGAGAGAAAAAGACTGGAGCCCTCCCCCCCCCTTCCCCCCCCGTTTTTCCTCTTCCGACGCTACTGGTATGGTTGAACGCTCCTCGACCTCAAGTTGTGTCAGCTTCTGTGCTTTTTGCTCGGCGTTTCTTCCGTCTCGGAAAATAAACCTCCAAAGCAATTACAAACTAAAGCATTGTCAAGGTGCAGGCGAGCTGGTGTATGTTGATCATGATGCAAAATCCCTTGCAGGCGAGCTGGTGTATGTTGATCATGATGCAAAATCCCGAGACTGGGAATGAAATTCGAAAGAAATAGTGCAAGAAGAAAGAGAAAAGGGGACAGGACAACGTCTCAAACTCAGCTGAGTTGAGTTTGAGACGCTGTCCTGAGCTGAGTTTTCAGCTGAGTTGAGTTTGAGACGTTGCCGTGAGCTGAGTTTGAGACGTTTTCCTGTCCTCTTTTTTCTGTCTTACACTTTTTCTTTCAAATTTCATTCCCAGTATCAGGATTTTGCATCATGTACAAACTAAACTTACTATTTGCCAGCGTCACTCGGGCGGCGTTCGAGCGGAATACTACCAGCGTGCAGGGGGGCAGGGAGGCAGTTTGCCAGATCGCTTCAAGGTTTTTTTGAGCCTTAACCACCTGCCTGCCCCTGGCCGTTTCGAACTCGATGAGTATCCTTAAACAGTGCGTTCGTGTGATCACTACTGCGTGATGCACGTTAAACCCCTCCCTTCCCCCCCGGGCTGGCGGCCACAATTACTGATCTGCACTCGCAAATAATCCAGCACATCTGGGACACTCGTCTCATTTAATTGCCTGACCAACTTCGCGCAGTCTAAATATCACACCCGAACATTTCTACACCTGATTTCGTGAAAACCAGTAAGGCGTGAAAACGTTAAGCGCTGTTCACACTCTTGGGATCGAGTAAGACAGAGAGAGACCAGACCGGTTTTTAAGCCTTTGGTGACTTCTTAGGATTGGATGCGCTGCAGCCGAGCTGGTCCTAAGAGATTGCAAAAGGCTTAAAAACCGGTCTGGTCTCTCTCGGTCTTACCGGGTCGCAAGAGTGTAAACAGGCCTTCATTTGAAACTGAAACTGTGGCGGAACATGAAAACCGGACTTCGAACTTTGCTCACTTAGACTTAAAAGAAATTCAAAACCCAAGTGTTTTTTTTTTTTTAATTTAGCGCTAAAAGAGAATCGAAACCTTCGAACTTTATGTAGAAAGAAATTCGAAATCTTCGAATTTATTGAACTTTATGTCTATAAGAATTCAAAACCTTCGAATTTTTCGAATTTCAGATCCAAAGAAATTCGAAACATTCGAATCTCTCGAATTTCAAGTTAGGAAAGTTTAAAATCTTCGAATTTCTCAAACCTCAAGTAAAAACATATTTGAAATAATCGAACCCAAACTTTTAGAAACCGTGAAAGCTTCGAACTTTTTGAATTCAAAACTCCACGATTTTTGAATGCTGCGAATTTTTCGAATTCGAATCTCCGTACGGTCGAAAAATATTGAAACCTTTCGAATTCGAACATCAGTTTGGTTCGAAAATATTAAAACCTTTCGAAATCGAACCTCTGGTGGTTGGCGGCATCCCTAGCAAGCCATATCTACACTTGCTCCTCTAACAATATTAGTAGTTTTCTTAAAAACTTTTTTTTTTCTTGTAAGCATATGAGAATGGTATGTTAGCTTTGGAAAATGAAATGTGACTTTATGAAACCATGATTAATCAATGTAACAAGTTACTTGTCTCTTCCTTCCTGGATACGGTATTATTTCGATTCAATTTTCGACTATTCAAATTGCCGAACACATATGCGGGCATGCATAGGTGCTCAGTGCCCTTGAGGACATGATGCATTATTTTTCCCAGTTTTATTTTGTACTTTACTAACCAGGAAGTATTGTGATACTATAACATAACATTGTTCACCAAGCTGTTTTCAGAATAACAATTAACAAAGCTTAAGAAAGCAAAGCTAGTAATGTGGCTGTAAAAAAAAGAATTTCTTGCTGCAAAACTTTGAAATGTTTTAAAAAGGAAAGAATAGATCGAGGAACTACAGAAGAGAGGCAGAAAAAATCAACAAGATAATTTTAAATAATTTATTCGTATGGCAGAAAAGCACTCTAGTCGAAAAAAGAAAAAAACAAAAAAACAAAATGTCCTGTAAAATAGTCAAAGTAGAAGTACTGGGTGCTCACAAGCACTTGTCAAAATGAAGAGACAAAAACTATATAAATAAGCAATATTAGAAAGTCTACGGAAACTTAAATTTTGTGAGTGTGAGTTACAGGTAAAAAAGGTGAGAAAACAAAACAGTGTTATTAAGAAAGATGCTACCAAACCTTCGCTGCCGTTCACAAATGTTACCACACGCGCTTGGGTCTCCTGGATCTCGGGTGTAATCTCTAGGAAGCTTTTAGGTTCTGTCAGCAATTTTTCTTTCCTTTATGCTATCTGTGAGTAGAAATTTGAAGTCCACCCGACCATTTGTCACCGTTTCTCATAGGAAGAACATAATTTTCTTGTCTCCAATCTCTTTTTTTGTTTATAGAAACTTGCACTGACAAAAATTTAATACAGTAAATGCACCACCTAAAGAGACCTCCGTGATATCTTTTTTTTTTAAGGCTGAATACCATTTGCGAACATTAAAATGACAGCATGCCTACTCTGCCAGTGCGCTCTTTTAGACAGCAGTCCTGAGGCGCTCGAGCAGAGCCATCCTGTTATGTTGCTGCTTCGGACTGGCCTCTACATCGGCAAACACCTCGAGCAGCGATTCGGGGGCAGTTTCCACCTTCCTCTTGCTTGATATGCCGGCCGAAGCACGCTGGTTAGGGGGCGTGGCCATCTTTGAGGCAAGTGAGGAGGGCCCTGCCTCTGCCCCTCACGAGATTTCAAGCTCGCTGCTGAAACAATTTTTTTTGTATGATGCTACGTTTACTATACGCCTTTCGAGTACTTAGTCAATCTGTCCTTCCTTCTCTATCACCCTTTCCGGCACCAACAATTAGGTTGGTGTAATGCGGTGCTCCTTCTCGAGAATATCAGAAGCTTACTAAACCACAGAAATGGCACATCTAGAATTGATCAAAATGAAGGGTTTGCAAATGTACATGCTCCTTATATTTGAAATGCACATGAAAATAGACCCACCTCTGTTTTTTTTTTGATTTGGCGTTTTTGTAAATTTTTTAATAACTTCCCCTTGTTCTCGGCCTGCTCAGTTATGATAATCCCGCAGAACTCCGGCAACGCTGTCGGCCAGCTGCTGCCACAGGGCTTGTTTGGTCGTAAACATGATTGTTACTATTAGCGTGTTGTAAAATAACCCGGCAAACGCATACCTGAAACCTACCTTTGTTCCGAGACTTTCCTTTTGTTCCTTGTAATAAATACTTTTCATGGCACTCCACAGCTGCTTGTCGACGTCCGCCGTGGACACGCAGGCTGCAGGACAGCTGGGTCTGTGTCTGGCTCGGAGGACAAGATGAGCGTAGCTTGGATAGAATTATGAGAGCATGTTGGTTAAACATCTTGGCATGCAAACGCAAAAGGAGACAAGGGACACACAAAAACACGTCAGACAGACAGCGTTCAACTCGCAACAAGTTTATTCTTTCCTCCGGCGTGCAGCGCCGGCGTGATCTTGACAGCGCCCCTGCTGGCTTAAAGCCACGCTCATCCCTCTCCCACCCCCGACCGAGGCTACCTATCTCCTTCTCGAGAGACCCTTCCTCCTTTCTACTCAGATTAAGGGATTTGTGACTCGTATTGTTGTCACTTCTCTGTATGAGGACTACTTCTCGTCCCAACTCGTTTTCCACCCTAACGAATATAATGCGAATATAGTAAACATAGATATATAATCACGAGGTCATGACTGGTGTTAGCCAGTCATTTACCACATGTAAGCAAGGCTGCGTAAAGCCTCGCTTACGTTTGGTGAATTTGGGGAGCGAACATGTTTATTTTCGTTTATGCTCACGCTATCTCAAAACCGGGGAACGGGACAAGTAACGGCTGCTGCTGTTCAAATGGTCGTCTTGCAGGGACGACTGTTTGTTGGCAAGCCTTCATTGAATGTACATTAAAATGCTGAGCAAGTGTCCATTCAAAATTTGAAGATAAAAATAAAAAATAGGGATAGGCACATGTGAGGTCATCATTTTGACATATATATGTACTGTGCATATTTTTCCAGATGTTTCAAATTTTGGGGGTGGGTGCTTAGTGGGGAATGGGTGGATACACGGTATCCTGCGGTAAGTGCGCAGTTTCCACTGCAATGTTTGTTCCCAGCACTGAGGCACCCTAATGCATAAGGAAACCGTCATCTGATCCAAACCACCGGGACTTTGTTCCTACGGTGTTTGCACACAAGTTGCCACTCAAGAGAAATTTATTGACAAAAACCATGAAAGTATGAGGTGCAAAGATATACTAATGGCATAAACAAGGACAAAATTATACACAGGATAACTGATAGGCTAGCACTAGGAGATATATGACGTAGCTGGAGGCCTCACCGCTAAAAACAGCCGAAAGGCCGGTTCCGCGGCAGAAGCACTGATATTGTGATAATCACAGTGGCAGCACGCCCCCCAAGGATTAGGTGTTGGGAGCAGGTACTGATGAAATCTATGTGCCAGCACTTTAGGAACCCCTCCTCGAGGGGAAAAAAGGGCGCCCTCGAGGTGTTAAAGCAGAAGGGAATGCAGCGGGCTAGGCATTGGGAACATACACCCAAATGGATGCCCCCGGGCGACAGCAGTATTCCAATTTTCCCACAAAATAAAGCAGGTGGCTGCAAACTCAAGTCTGGAGCTGCAGTGGCGTGCACGGAAGTGTCTGCCTTGTGGGAGTGCAAACATGCGGCTGACCAGTGTCCAAAATGTTCGGGCAATGACACAGTCAAACAGAATGTGTACATTTGTCTCTGGAGCACCGCAGTTGGAGCACAGTTTGGATGCCGAGAAACCGCACTGTGCGAGGCGATCCTTGGTGGGCAGGACACCCCAACCGAGCCTCCGGTGAACATCCACCACGGCTACGGGGAGGTCTGGGGACAGGGCACATGCCAGGCGGTAGTGCGGCTCTGCACCTGGTGGAGGAAGGGGACCTCTGGTGCACAGAGAGCCTCGTAGAGACACAAAACCGGTGTGTCGAGGACATCAGAATCCGGTACGTTGGCCATGAGCTGCTGGGGCAGAGGTTTCCAAGCCCCCAAGGCACCAAGATACGCCGGTGAGTGCCGAGCCAGTAATAGCCGATTCACACGACGGACCAAATCGCGATTTTCGTCCGCGGACCGTGTGCCACGTGACCGGCACGTCACCGATTCCTGCGATCCGCGCCTCCTCCGCGGAGGCGCGGACTGATAAAGTCGAGCGCCTTTTTCACTCGCGGACGTTTGGCGGCAGACTGACTTGGAAAGCATTTAGTCTGGCAACGGTACATGGTTTTCTTGGTATTTTGCTTCTGTGCGTTCAAAACAAAAATGGCGCGTCGTTGCGATTTGTGCGTTTGTTGGTTCATTTCGTCGTACGATTCTTGGTTCCACGCGTGAGAGAAACTCCAGAAACTTTGTCCGGCTGACGCGACGCAGGTTCCGGTGCTCCTCCGGGTCCGTGGCAAGAAGCTCCCGTCAAAACTAGTCAAGCACGCCGCGATAATTCTTGCACGTCCAATCAGGATTTCACCGAGCAAGCCCTCTCTTGTGGATGTGGTGTGCTTGAGTGTTGTGCACGAGAGCGGAGTGTGTGAAGGCATCTCCAAACGCCACTCCGCGAGCCCAGAAGTTCGTCGCGTCTACGCCGAAGCTTTCTCGGGCAGGATCATGCCTGTGTCACTGTCATGCTTTGGGTTAGTAAAGTTAGTGACGCTTCGCGCGAAGCCTGTCCCGGTGTTTTGTTCTCGATCTGTACGTAGCAGCGGCGTACGATTCTTTATCGCGGTAGCAACCGTCGATTTCTCTCTTGGACAACGGTGCTACTGTGCGATGTTGGAGTTTCGCGGCACTGTGGGGTGCGAACAGGTTCGGTCCGTCCTCACTGGCGTCTGCTCGTCGTCTCCCTCGTGTGGATGCGCTTGGGAGACGGACGAACCGCGGATATGTCGTCACGTGATCAATCCGTCCGCGGATCAGTCCGTCGTGTGAATCGGCTATAAAGGACGAGGCTGCAACCAGGGTAGTTGGACGATCCCAGCATCTCCAAGAAACTGAGAAGTGCAAGGAGTTGACTAAACATTACCAGACACGACAGTCCCCAACCCCCGACAATGCGAGGGAGACAAAGAGCCTGCCGAACTACAAGCTCCGTGCGCTGCCTCCAGAAAAATGGAAAGACTTCGAAGTCGAGGTGGCAAGCAATGGCTGCAGGCAGATGTGCAACGCGCACCACAAACCAGAGTTTGGCACAGAGTATGGACTTCATTATGTGTGTGCGGCCCCGCAAGGGGAGTGAAAAACGAGACACCAACGTAGCATGGTGCGCTACGCCTCCAACAATACCGGCCCAAGTGTCTGACAACACACCGGAGTAGTCGGAAAGGACGCCAGGGCCCGGACAGCTACAGTCATCAAGGTGCGGCCTAAAAGCGGGTCAGAAAAACTGCTAAAAAGGAGAGCCTTTCTCTTTTACATGTTCAGCTGGGCCCTCGAAAGGGGCATGCTCCTCGTACAGTCGAAATATAGCAATAAGGCTGTCTGAGTTCCGTATAAACAGCGAGACATAGTCCGCATAGCCTGAGACCTTCAAAGATTAAGGAGTTGGGCAGCTCCTATTGTGAGCACAGACACAGGAAACATGCTAAACTCTGCTGGGAGAAAGCTGGTGTTGTCTTCACAGTTCATACTCTCAGATAACTTAAACAACTTCCTAAGCATAATGTGCTTCAACCCAGCAGTGAACCGTAACACGGTTGGGTTGTCGTTACAATCCCAAAAAGGTTCTTGAGCGGGTTCTGCTGCAATCTGCAGGTCAAGAGGGGCTCAAAGATCTTGGTGGAGTTCGCCCCAAAGGGGGAGAACAGTCTTGGTTGTAACCTGCCATCCTTTGATGGTGTGGGGTTGCCGTCTGTCCGCAGAACCAAACCTCCAACTTTCTGTCCAAGGCAGGCACTGCTCAAGAAAGGAGGCATGTTTGGACTGCTTTTTGATTGCATAATGCAGCTTGTCTCCCAGTGACTTGACAACCGAGCTGTTTAAGCAATCAGAAGAGCTTGTCCATCCTTTCGAGGAAGTCAACTGTTGGTTTGGCTGCAGGTGGCAATTCCTTGATGGCAAGGAGTCAAGATTTCCACAGCAACTGACTCACGCATCACCTGTGTGGCATACCTGACTCATGTCAGTGAAAGGCTTCTGATAAATATGTTTTTCTGTTATTTTTTTTGCCAAACTGGATTTTAGATAATAATTAGGTGCAGCAGTGTTGTCAGGAGAAGTGTCATGAGTCATTTTGAACAGTGTTTTAATGTAAGTCCAGTCAGTAGAGTCTGATCCAATTTGCAATTTGTGAGCACGAAGGTTATTTCTTGTGCACTTCATCAGGTGTGGCATCTCATAGAGGAAATAAACTTTCGTGCCTTTGTCTTCAAAGAATGGCTCATCGGTTTTCACATTTAGCAGGCCAGCCAAGCTGACATTGTTTGCCCCTTGATCGCAGATAATAGCTTTGACAGTAATACCTGCTTCTTGCAGCTGTCGCCAATCAAGAGCGCCCGAGTAGCAGATGAATTTGTCTGCCTTTTCGAAATGGCAAAAGCCACAGGTTGCACCCAGTTCTTCACAATACCAGAGGGGAGTATCACCAGTGCCGTACTGCCCACAGCTTTGGTCCTTCTGGTGCCGTCATCTTCGAAGACAATTACGACATCATGTGCAATGTCATACTGCAGATGCCTCCTCAGGGAAATATCGTCGAACATTAAAGAACATACCCGATCAGTGGACTGCCAATTGTGAGTTATACTTTTGAGCTTAGGGCACAAGTCATTAATCCTGGTTTCATGGAAATAGATGACAGCCACCTTCTGAGGGAACTTTCCGTGGGCAGCTCATACACTCAAGATACAGGACCCTGTAGGCCTTTGGCCCGTGAAAGTAAAGGTTCACAGCAAACTACGTTATCTCCTCGGACCACCTCCTTCTTTTTTTTGCTCAGAGATCTGAGCTGCACCTGGGCCGATAGCAATTTAAAAAGTTCTTTGGAGACATAGTCTTTAATGTTAATCAGGGCTTCGCATCTGGACACCTTTTTGGAACCTTCCATTCCTCAAAGCCTTTCGATACCTGTCGCTTGCGCTCCAAGGTTTTGTCAGTCATCTCTGTGTTTGGAAGGTGAAGACTCGCCTCCTCCGCCCAGCCTTCTTTAGAGCTACCTTAGGAGTCGTATGGCCCCCTTGGGAAGGACACCAGCCAGCACGAAGATATTGGACAAATAATGGACAAATATCGGTCAAAGTTCTTGAAGAAATAACGGTCCTCTAATGATTTGCACCCCAGCTCCAGATCGGTCCGATAACATGAACCGATCACGAAAGTTTTGTGACCAATATCGCCAACTGTTTTCTGGCCGTCATTTAAACCGTTTTACAGCCGTCTTTCGGATTGTTTTGTGGCCGTTATCGTTCCACCATTTTGAGATCGAAATGGCCATTGTTGAAATACGTAAGAATGTGAATGACTATGACATCAAATGTGAAGTCTTTTATTTTTAACTGTTTATGGACGCATTTCGGGGGGAATCTGATCTGTCCGACCACCTTCGACTTGGACAAGGGGTTTCGGAGGGAATTGGTTGTGAGTGCGAGGCCCAGAAGCATGAGGGGGGCTGCTAGCGCTCCCAACATGGTGAGAACTGCAGGCTCCACCATCCTTGTGTCGGCCACTCTGAAGGCCGCCAGACTGGCAACTGCCAACTAGGGTACGATGGGAGTCGGAGAAGGATCTGCCCTTGGGGGCGGCCCGCAGCTGTCGCCCTCCTTCCTTATCGGGCGCAGATGTTAGCCACTTTGACAGAGCCCTTTCTATGTCCCGAGTTCTGTTCGGTGGTTCTTGTTCCTTGTTCTTGTCCCCTCCTCTTGGGTGGCGAAGCCTGGCACAGGCAACCGCTGTAAAAATAGCCGCAAAGAAATACAAGAAAGGCTTCACTCGCGAAGCATTTTATTGATGGCATAACCATTATCGAGTGTTGGGCACGAAAGTAATCCCAAGGTGACAAACAAATAACTTCTGAAATGGTACATGTTAGCAAATTAAACCATCAATGCGATGAGTACAAGGAATCCTAAAGTCAGCTGAGCAATGTAGCTTCCAAAACAGTGTGTGTAAAAGCGCACTAATTTTAACCCTATTGTAAGCTAACTTTTAATGCCACTTCTCTATAATTAAGTTTTAGCAACATAAAATAAAAGTATTCTTCAAGATAGGTGATTATAAAAATAATTTAATGGAAATATTACGATTGGCCGGAGTGCGTCCACAGCTGCTGCAGATGCAATGCCTTCCATGTGAGGAAAGGTGAGCAGAAGTATAAACAGTGCCATCGATGCCCTATCTCGAAAGTTGTGTGCAGTGCTGGGAAGGGCACAGGCTCACAACTGTTAATAGAGGTGGTTTGCACTTCCTCTTCTGCAGCTAAAGCATTGCCCAGGCTTGTACACATGTGCCAGTGGGGTTTTTAGTACTGCCTACAACTTCTGATGTAGGAAAAACAAAGTGCCTAATTACACTGTACTGGGGCAGACTGTAGCAGTGTTGCTCAACTTTTTGTGACAACGTTTGCATTGGAGGAATGTGAAATGCTGTGAGAGCCACAATAGTTTTAAAAACTTGTGTAACAGTAGCACACTTGAAAAGTCGCAGTAGAAAAGTGAGGACAACATATGTAACAATGTTTAGTTTTTAAAAGAGGGCTAGAAGATTACCACTTTGAACATGTATATGCAAATTTGAACATGTTTGGGCTCAACTACCCTATTTCTTGCAAAACTGTAATATTGTGGATGTTAGGAAATAAATCGTTGATACATCGCACACGTAGTGCAAAGCCTGCAGTTCTCTGCCAAGAAGAAACGCTAGCTTTTATTGCCATCTTAAATGAGCGGAATACAGCTGAGGTGCTCGGTGAGGGCGGCCCCCATCCTAGCCTTGCCTAGTATGACTTGCGCATCCGAGGGAGTCCTTAAAGGCTTCGGCGCAAACACGAACGACGCAGCTCCTACCTCGGTGCCGTTCCTGCAGCTGTGCCGGAGCCTTTCGACCTCGAGGTCCGGTCTCGGTTGGCGAGGTTTGGTGAGGCGCGTTGGCGTCCTCAAAGAACGCCTCACGAGTGGTTGGAAACGGTCTCGCTCGATAAGGCGTGCGCACACACGTCACATCTGGTCAAGAGTGGCCAGGCGGCCCGGCCCAGAGCCCAAAACACATGGGTTTTGATATTTCTTCCGTCTCGTGACTTCTTGCACAACATCGAAGACGGAAGGCACAATCTTTATGCTTGCTGAAAGCATCGAAAGGCCTTCACGTGCGATGCACCGGAAAACGTGGTCACGCGGCGCGGCTGATGCTGGAAATGCGCATTCATGTAAACATTGCCGCGTCTGTTTCATTCAAAGGACGATTGGAGTCTATGCGCTGAAGTCGCATTCATGTAAACGTGGCTAGGGCGATTGGGATAATTAATTTAATGTAAACATTTAGTGCGTGAATATTTTTTTTGACATGTGAATGCTAACTTCACAAGAGCAATCGTCTTCTCAAAAATTTGGTACCCACCGTATTGCTCCCACTTGTTACAATAAAAATCAATTTGGTATAATCACATAATTAGCGAGAATATTTTGAAAACCTTTTGTATAATTTGAGATTTTCGTAAATTGAAACAGCTGTTTCTTTTGCTAGTTTATTGACGTTGGTAGCAAAATACTGGAAATGATCATAAACGTCTAAACAATAACCTTCTTTGGCAAATTGGTCTCAGGAGCCCAAGAAAAAATTTGGAGAAAAAAAATAAATATACCTAGCACATCATACATTTTTTTGGTTTACTGCAGTGGTATGGCAAATTTCCTACTTTGTTGTATTTTTAAATTGTTTGTTTGTGCTTCGCTCTTTCTATAAAATTTGCATGAGGTGCCTCTGATATATATTTTTCTACGATATAACGCACATTTTAGACACTACAGAATTTGCCGTAATATTGAAACAAAAGGAGCACCCATACAAACCCTTTAACTGCTTGATGACTTGGAGCATTGGTCGTGTAACTGCTTCGGTGGATGAGACGGGGGCTGTTATGTATGAACATAAGGTCCTTCCCGTCTCGGGATGTCGCCATGTTAGTCTGTTAGGGGCAAGCTCCATCACTTCTAGGACAAAATGCTTCGCAAATATGTTTATCATCAGCTTCACACCGAACCACAGGAACGTCAAAATTTGGAATATTTTTCGGACTAGTGGCGGTAGCTCAGGGATGATACAATGAACTGGCCAGAGTGATTTGGTTGAGCTTTTGAACACCTGCACAACATCAATGTTCTGCAGGAGTGAGAAGTTGAATCTGGACGAATCAGCAGGCTGTTCTTGATATCTAAAGCTGTCGACAATATCCTTAACTGGCTTGTCACATGTACTGCCGGAGGTTTTGCGGAAGTAGGCGTGTATTCTGTTGTCTTCAAGAAATGATCCTAGTGTGTCGGCTGAACTCATTTGTTTTAAAAGTTCCCTCGCTCCAGCAGGCCTGATCACAAGTTGGACAGACGGTCGCTTCCTCGGCTGGGTATGTTTCACAGTTAAGACAATAAAAGTGGTTACAAACTCCTTTTCCCCTCTGGAATTGTGAGAGGAGCTTAAAAAATTGTTGTGTCTGGAAGTGTGTTAGAAGACTAGCATTGCCGAGAAACCGGAGAGGATTTGGCCCAAACATTTCCTCGTTAGTCGAAACTTAAAAAAATACTACGAGAATTAGACAAGCCTCGGTGTTGGTGAAACGGCTGCCTTCCTACAGCAGACACTGATCAGGGTGATGGTATTCGGAAGTAACTGTACCGCCGTCCTCCGCTGAACTGTCCTCAGTGTCTGAGTTGGCGCAGTTGAACTTGCCAATCTTGCTCTTGGAACATGAAGCAGGGGGGCTTGATGAACAAGCTTGTCCACTGGAGTGTTGGCGAGATGTATACCTGCTGTGACTGAGACCCTCAGCTGATCCATGGTCAAGGAGTCTTTTGGTAGTGTGACTTGGGGCTTTTTCCCTCCGTTATTGGCAAAATACTCCGAAAGATAAGCCTTTGACCTTGCTGCAGGTGGGATTTAGAAATTGACTTTCTTTCCTTTGTCTTCATCTTCAATAAAAAACATTGGAGATATTTTCTTCATGATGATGATCTAGAACTTTGCAGAAAATCAGGCTCTGTTGAGTAGAGTTGTCTAAACACCTCAAACAATGTAATTCCCCAAAATAATTTAATTGAGGAGTGCAGCCACCCGAGACAGTTATCCATGCAAGACAAAAATGAAGCACATGGTGCTCTTGGTACAGCCAATGACAAGATATTGTTAAAGGAAACGGGGCAACAGAACTGTTAAGTTCCTGTGTGTTTGTAGCTAGAAATCACCAAAATTTTCTTCAGTTGATTAACTCGTCAGGAACTGTTGCAATTGTAAAATCAAACTACAAGGTTGTTCTAAAGGCCTATAGACCAGACAACAAATCTGTAAGTAACTTGTTCATTTCATCTGTATGGCGTAGCGTTTTGCACCGAGGACTAGCTTGGCACCATTATAAGTAAACTGTGAAGTTGGCTTACCGGCAGTTTTCCATCCGTCTAGTACCTCTTGTATGGGCCTCGTCTCCTGCTTGGGTTCATCTTGGTGCAACAGCGGTGTCAGGAGGGGCCCCCTTGATTCCTAAAATATGAAGCATGCAAGAGAATTACAGATTTCTGGCATACCTTTCAATATGAATTGTGATTCAGGAGGCATACCAAAGACAATTTTGGCATGCAGTTCATATAGCTTATGTGCAGTTCCTTAATTCTGTTATTGGTAGAACATGAAATATGATGTACTACAGCATATTTTTGTGTTACCACATCCTCACTTTACCAAAAGTGTTAGTGGCAAATATTTGAAGCTGTCTACAACTGCCAAATTCATGCACACTTCTCTGGGGTTTATGAAGCACTGAAATATACCAAGAGAATGTTTTGCAGTACAGAAGCAAGGGGTAAGGGTCCACGCGCGTAACCTTGTTGAGGTCGCAGTAGTCTACCACAAAACGATAGGAAGCATCGGGCTTTTCCTCGAGGAAAGGGAGGCGCGGAATTTTCGATAATGCCTTTATTGAGCAGCTCGTCCACTTGCCTCTCCATCTCCTCTCTTTTAGAGTATGGGATCCGGTAGGGGCTCTGCTGTAGACTGGCGCAGCCCCCGCCGTCGAGATTTGATGTCTCACGGTCTCACAACGACCGATGTCCGCTCTAAAGAGCGCATCCCGGTACTCGTCGATGAGCTCCAGGAGTCGGTTTTTTTCTTCGATTGTAATATGAAAAAAATCAAATTGGCTCAAGAGGTTCATCTCATCTGCCCAATTGCACTCCCCCGCTTCAAGCATTGTGGAAGTTACCTCCTCCGCTTCCACGAGAGTTCCCACGACCTTGTTCCGAGTGAGGTGTAATTCCTGGCCCATGACGTTCACAAGCTGCACTGGGACCATCCCGTCACTCCCTGTCCTGCCCAGCGCGTGAGCTCCTGATACGCCATTCACCCCGAGGTCGTGTATTTCGAGCACCGCGGGTCTCCCTGGTACGCTGACGGTACTTAACCTTCCCTCAAGAAGACATTCGCTCAAAGGCGGCAGCACACACTGTCTCAAGAGAGTCACCGCTACATAGGTGTCTCCCCCCTTGTGTAGTCTGGCTGAACGCCACTGTCTGTCCGTGGGGACGAATTGATGATGTTCAGCCTTGATTTGCCGATGTGCAAAACACCCTCGCTGAGGAGCAAATCGATGTCCTCAGCGCGGAGGACGTCTTGACCGAAAATTCCCGCAACAGGTAGCATAAGCCTGTTCGTGCAAACAAACCGTGCAGGTCTAATCTCGAGCCCACCCAGTGTCAACGGAACCTCGAAGCATCCAATGGTGCCACGCTCGTCTCCTGTGATCCCCACGAGCTTGCCCCCTCTGTTTTGCCTAGGGAGAACATTTTGCCAGTCGTTCACAATAGCATCCAGTATGCTTTTTTTTACTGGGCTTATATTCGATCCATTGTCGAGGAGGCAGTGAACCTTGGTCCCCCCGATTTCGCATTCATCAGTTTGGCACGTTTCCCCGCAAACGTTGAGGCCCCTCCCCACGGTCCTTCTCCATGGAGTTACGCCGATCGACTTGTTCGTCATACTGGCGGTTGGGGCATGGTCGGGCGAAGTGGCCAGGCGTCCCGCAAACAACAGTTCCCTTTGCCTCTTTGGGACGCAGTTGGCAGTATGTTCGCTCGATTTGCCTCAGCGGCGACGCTGAGAGATAAGCTGCGCTTCATAAGCCTCTCAAGGTGGTCTAATCGCTCGTGCAGTTCATCTACAACCCGGTCAGACGCCCAAACTTGTCGTACAACAAGCTCTGCGCCCCCGTTCACATGTTCGTGCCGCTCTTCTTTTGCCGCGACTTGCACTGCTTCGCCAAACGTCACCAGGTTTCGTGACAGAGTAAACCTCCTAACAGGGTCTCTTAGGCCCCCAACAAACTGAGATGGCATCTGTTCTTGAAGCAGCTGCTTCCTCATTGCCCGTTTTTCAGCGGCGCCCTCTGACGCGTGTTTTCCCAGGGTAGCATTTCTCAACGCACTCAGTCGCCCAGCAGACACCCGCACATTCTCCCCAACATTCTGTTTCGCTGTTAAGAATTTTGGAAGTTTCACATTCTGGGGCTCAGTGTCAAAACGTTCAAGAGCCAAGGCCTTAAAGGGGTACTCCGCCGATTTCTTCATGGTCCCTGATTTGCTTGAAATTTTGCTAAACTCGCCAAACAACATCGCCAAAATAGTATCCCAAATATTAGGTCAAAATAATTTTTTTTCACGAAGTTATTGAATTTGCAATTTTGGTCCTCACCGTGTTTTTCAAACTGAAAGTCTCTACTGGCAACAATGAAAAAGTGACGTCAGTGGAAGCGCTGCGGTTCACTCTTTGGACTGTAGAATTTGTTCCCAACTGATTCGAAGCAGTTTCATGGAATCAAATGAATGCTTTGGAAGCTCGCTCCAGTCCCCGCGCTCCAGCACAGAACAAATGATTGGCATATTCTATTTCTTAGACTGCTTGCCCGACTGGCAAGCTTAACCTTCCACTGACGTCACGGCCCTGAAAAGGGCGGGTATATTTGAATGTTTGTTTTTGCATCATTTTCATTTGCCCATTTCGCAATAACTATTATGAATTTCACGATACTAAATAATATACCAGAAAGGGTAAAGGCCGGGGAGTCAGAAAATATAGTTAGTTGAGGTAGCTCAAAAATCGGCGGAGTACCCCTTTAAACGCCGTAAAGGTTGTGATGGCAGCAACACTCTCGTCGTGCCATGCGAAGGCGTACGCAACCCCGACCATCTTACAGCGAGCAATTCCAATGAGCTGGCTATCTTGCCAGCTCATGCTACCTACTTGTTCCAAAATTCGGAAGAAATCTCTGATGAACACTGTGGTTTCATCGCCCATGAACGAAGGAACCATACCCCCAGTGCCAACATGTCTGAGTCATTGTCTCGCCTCTTCTCTCGGGTGCGGGCAGAAAAGTCTCACCAACGCCTCAGCGATTTAAATTAGTGGATCCCACCACTGCCACCACTTGTGACGACCCCCGTAGGGGAGGCCCAGACGCGCTGTGGTGGGCCCACTCTGAGGTGGGGAGAAACGAGGCAAAAACGATATCTCCGATTACAGTTTAATAATAGTGCTGGAAGTAGGTGCTGGTGCCGCCTGCAGCTCACCGAGCATCTAGGAGTTCTGGAGGTAGTGTCCCGGGCTATCCCTCCCTGGCGGTGCCTGGGCGATGTTGCTGCGGGGCTCACTGGGCTCGGGAGCTGGGATCGTTGGCGCCAGCGGGTGGCCTTGCCCTGGGTGTGGTTTGGGGTTCGGAGGGCTCGGGAGCTTGGGGCGCTGACACCGGTCTTTGTCTTGTGCACTCTTTTTCCCGCGCTCTGCAGCGTGCTTCCTGGCCCCTTTTCTCGTGCGCCTCCCCTCAAAGGTGGAGAAGATCCGCAAGGGTCTCTCAGCTGAGGGCCTGAAGGCAGTCAACATGCTAATTGACACCTACGGGATCGTCAGCACCACCGATGTTGCGCCATTAAAACCCAAAATCAATCAATCAGCACCACTGGAGAGCCCTTATGGCCACCTTCCACCGGATGGTGGCTGTCTTCTCCAGCGTGGCTATGGACTTTGCCAGCTTGATGACCTTGGGCCCAGTTTCCTACATGACGATGACCAGCGCCGTGCCCAACTAACCCCGCTGCCTGATGTGTGCAGGCTTCCCAAGCCTTATACCAGCCTAGGACCAGGATTACTCAATGGTGATGATGTGCGCGTACCTCTTCTACCAACTGGAGGTTTCTCTGGTCTTAAACCCTTAGTTCAAGAAGCTCTCCCACCACGAGCAAAAGAGAGTCGTGGAGGGGTTTGCCGGAGCTGCCATGCAGTCCACCTACTGCTCAGAGGAGCAACGAGTGCGCCAGATTCATTGCCACCCCCTGCGGTCTCTTTGTCCCAGACACCAGAGTTGGCTTGGCCATCAAAGACGCTGCCTCTGCGTACCGCCGGTACTAAAACTGCCCTTTTCAGGGTCTGTTTCCTCTACCGGCGGGCGGTAAAGGGTGAGCTACCTACCAAGTGATCCTGATGACAAGACCTCCTCATCAGTACAAAAAGGCAACAAAGGCGTAGTCCACTGGGGGACTAAGCCCAAAGCAGCTATTGTGCTGAATTGCAGTTTTCTTTTATGTGGTCTGCAATGTTTGAAGGCGTTTGTTTTACTTTGTGACTTTCTAGATGCGACAGTCACCTCGCAGCTGAGCAATGAATTAACAGAGTGATCGATCCAATGGGGGGACAGTGCCCAAACACACTCCTTGTGCTGGTCACCCCGGCGCCAAGAAAACGAGGCAAAGAGTAGCGACACGCTACTTTTGGCGGGGCATGAGACGGGACATTGTGGACTGCTGCAGGGCTTGCCGGTCGTGCAGTTTGTGGGAGATGTCAAAAAGCCGGAGACTGGCTCCCAACCAGGAGTTTGGGCAACTCACCAATCCGTTTGAACGCACCGCGATGGACATTGTTGGCCCGATGCCTGTCTCCATGGCCGGTAATAAGTACATTCTCGTCTTTGTGGACCACCTGACACGGTTTGCGGAGGCATTCCCGATGCCTGATCGAAAAGCGGAGACAGTCGCTGGAATGTTCGTTGAGAGTGTTGTGCTGCGTCACGGCATGCCCAAACAACTCTTGAGTGACCAGGGTGTGAACTTCATGTCACGGCTCACTGGGGATCGCAAAGTTGCAGATGACCGCATATCACCCAGAATGTAACGGGGCTATAGAAAGACTCAATGAAACCGTCATCAAAACGCTCGGGCACTTCGTGGCACAGGACCAGCGCGATTGGGACCAATGGCTTCCATTTGCACTGTTCGCCTACAACACCGCAGTCCACGAGGGGACGAGGGAGTCGCCTTTCTTCCTGCTCTACGGAAGAGATGCGGTGGTACCCAGCCTGGCCTGCATGGAGCCCACGACAAACTACGGTACTCTCGACAATCACATAGCCGAGCTCGTGCAGTGCCTGTCTGTCGCACGGAATGGCGTCGGATGCGCTCGTTCAGGCGGCAGCGGCAAGAAAAACACGCCATGACAAAGTTAGCGTAAACCCTCAGTTAAAGTAGGCGACCCCGTCTATCTGCAGGTGGAAGTGTACAAACAAGGAACAATTCGGAAGTTCACTCCGAAGTGGTGTGGACCCTTTCGCATAGTAGAGAAGCTTTCTAACATCACCTGTAGGATCCGGCAGATCCACGGGCGTGAGAAGATAGTTCATGTAAATAGACTGAAGCCGGCCCACTTTTTCTGTCTTGACGCCGAAACAATGCAAGGGGTAGGAGGTAGCCGGCATGCAGGCATTCCTCATATCATGTTGGAGGGCCAACAGACGCCAAACCTCGCACAGATACCTCCAGGGGCTTCACCGGGTAGCACCGCCATGGGGACACGTATCGGCCCCCTTTCGGGTGCACCAGACGGGCTGACGCCGGTTGTGCGGCACGGGTATTCGCTCAGGAGCCGAGAATAGACCGTTGAGTGCAGACATCACCAGCAGCGAGCAAATTCTAGAGTGGATAATGGCCATTTCTGATGTGTCAGGGTTGACTTTTTGCATTTCTTGTTTCCCCTCATTGGTCGTGAGTTACCACCGTCTGGGAGCGCCTGCTATTGCATGATAATATCCAGGGTTAACCTGTAAATCTTAGCAATGCTGGCGTGGCTTGTACTGCCACTCATGTATCATTGATGCGTCTTGTGTGTGTGTGGGCGTGCGATTCTTTTCGGAAAATATTTTGGGTGCTGAAGTCCAGAATTTTTTTTTAGGAAATTCTTTTGAAGTGGGGCGGTTCTGACGTTCGTGGTGGCAATATGCGAAACACGGGATGCGGGAAGGCCACCTCCGGTGACGGCCCAGGGGAGAGAAGGGAAAACCGGTCGAAGGATCGGAGGAGACGAAGGAAGAGAAGGAGACTGGAGAAACCGGTCTTTGGGAGGATGTTGGAGGCATCGGGGGAAGAGCAGTTGCAGCAGGGAGACGCGTGGGGGAAAGGTGCCAGGAAGCGCGCTGCAGAGAGCGCGGCAAAAAGAGTGCACGAGGTGAAGACCGGCGTCGGCGCCCCAAGCTCCCGAGACCTCCGAACCCTGAGAAGCCCGGACCGCACCCAGGGCAAGGCCACCCGCTGGTGCCAACACTCCCAGCTCCTGAGCCCAGTGAGCCCCTCGGCAACCTCGCCCAGGCACCGCCAGTGATGGACAGCCCGGGACACTACCTTCAGAACTCCTCGACACTCGGTGACCTGCAGGCGGCACCAGCACCTACTTCCAGCACTATTATTAAACTGTAATCAAAGATATCGTTTTCGCCGCGTTTCTCCCCACCTCAGCATGAGCCCCCCACAGCGCGTCTGGGCCTCCCCTACAGGGGTCGTCACAATGGTTTCCTCATGTAACCTTTCAATCTGCGAAGACGTGTTCAACTGACTATTAATAATGTGACAAGGTGGGCTGACAATAACGGATTTCAGTTCTCCACGGAGAAGACTGCTTGTGTTTGTTTTTCACAAAAACGTGGTGTGATGCCGACGCCTTCGTTGACCATATACAGTGCACCAGTTTAGATAAAAACAAAGTATAAGTTTCTAGGGCTTATATTCGACTCCAAGCTCTTTTTTAGCCAGCATATCAAAACGCGAAAACAAAAATGCCATAAATCTCTTAATATCCTGAGAGTTCTCTACCACATGACTTGGGGTTCCGATTGACTGTGCCTTCTAAGAATCTATAGGTCGATTGTGCGGTCACGCCTAGATTATGGGTTTTTGGTGTATGGATCAGCGAGTGCATCAACACTGAATATGTTGGGTTCAATCCATCACGCAGGGATCCGACTTGCCACCGGTGTGTTCCGTACATCCCCTGTGCTGAGCCTCTACGCTGAAGCTAATGAAATCCCTAGCAAAAATTCCTATAGAGAATTCCCATAGCCTATCGGTTTATTGACACCTATGGGTGTATGGGCCTATAGGTGTATGGGCCTATAGGTGTATGGGCCTATAGGTGTATGGGCCTATAGGTGTATAGGCCTATAGGTGTATGGGCCTATAGGTGTATAGGCCTATAGGTGTATGGGCCTATAGGTGTATGGGCCTATAGGTGTATGGGCCTATAGGTGTATGGGCCTATTGGTGTATGGGCCTATTGGTGTATTGGCCTATTGGTGCATTGGCATATAGGCCATCTGCATGAGCACACAGGGTATGGTGGTGCCTTTATACATTTTATTATGCAAAAAAGGGTCTTGGGGTACACTTGCTCCTGTTATGAAGGCATCTTGACACTGAACACTGTCACAAACTGAGTGTTGAATGTGCCAGAGCATAATGGCATACTTGCTTGAAATCCTGAAATGAGCAGCAGAACAAACAAAAAGAGTTAATCGGCGGCATGGCAAAGGTGGAGGATGATGTCACCACAGAAAGTGATTAAGGCTAAAGCCATTCGATAGATGACTCGAGCATTTTTAAATTTCAGACTGAAGAAAATAAAATTAAGAGGCTGGATTTCCTTTGTTTTCTGTCTTCATCATGAGTCTAACTGCCTTCAAAACTTATTAGGTGTCAACCTTCTGAAGAACCTTGAAATTAAATAATGTAAAATTAATATCAGCTTTATGTTTATGGGATTCCTAACAACGCTTCATTTAGTTCAGTCAACAAATACAGGTATGTAAACTCAGATCAATTCGGGAAAGTCAGGGGATCGAAGTTTACCCCGTTTGCCTTAACAGTACCATCCGGTCCACTTTCATAACTTCAAAACTAGTCGCATGCTGTCATGCGTTTTATAAAGATGGCTATTTTTGAACCATTTTGACTGCAAAGGCATAGTGGCTCTGCATGAACCGAATACTATGGAAGTGTAACTTCTCAAATGAAATTAAGTATGATCAATGTAATCAATATACAGTGGGGCCACTTCAGTCCACTGCTAGACCAGTAAGACATTTTCTAAAGAAACGGATTGAAGGTAGCATTAAGGAACTTAGTAAGTGTGCTCTGTTGACATAAGCTACACTTTCTCGGATCATACCCGGAATGAGTGACAACTTTTCTCTATGCGACGCACAGTTCCAAACATAAGAACAGCTAAAGCAAGCACAACTAGCTAAAAAATAGCTTAACAAGCAAAAGTGAGCCGAGAAAATAGGGAGCTTTAGAATAACGAGCGCTAATTTATCTCGCGTTACGGACGCTAAAAGCGTTTCTCTGCCGGGCACCCAAAACGCAAGCATCTCACACTTAAAGCGCCACCAAGATGTTGCGATAGGTTTTATGTTGAAGTTAGAATGTTATATCTTAAAAGTTAAACAAGCTTATCGTTTGGAATAACATTTTTATAGTTGTTTTATACTCAATGCCGCATGTTTCTGTCACTGCCAAGCTGCTCTGTTGCACTTCCGAGGCCACGACGATCCACAACCCCGGCATGTTTACATTTCTGCCGCGATCGCAAGCACACGCGCTTTGATAGCTTTGAGCTCTGAATCCAACGGTATGTGACATTTTCTGTACGCTATGGCTATACCAACCGCGGTCGCCAAGTGCGACTCACGCAGTCCCAAGCGGGCGGCGGGCGTCGAAGACGCGATCAACGGAATGTCGTGGGCGCCGCCATTTGCGGTATCCACGATATTTCCGAGAAATAACGGGCCCCAAAGCCCAAGCCCCAATGCTCGTTTTGGGTCTGCGCATTCGCACTAGCGACGACGTTATTTATTCGAGGTTGCGGACGTCATTCTGAAACTCCCTAATGTTCAAACTTCCACGCGTCTACAGTAAACAAAGACCAAAAGCATGCTTACCAACTGTGTTCAGCTAGAGGTGCTCGGTAGACTCGCGTCGTGGGTCTTCCAAGCTCTTCTTGACCATAATCAACATAAGAGGAGACTTCACAGATAGGTAAACTTGAATAAATGAGCACATTTCCATGTCTAAAAGCATTTTCGTCCCCTGACAGAAACCCACCCGACGCACGACAATTCAACGTCGGGAAAAAAAAAGTGTGGTGTCGCTAGCGATGGGGTGCTGTAACTAGTACGAGCTCGATAGGAATAGATAACTGGGCAAGTTGGTGAGAATTCACGTTGAGAGACAGCGCGACCGGGACGAGGACAAAAAGATGGAGAGAACACAGGACAGGCGCCGTCCTGTGTTCTCTTCGTCTTTTTGTCCTCGTCCCAGCCGTGCTGTTTTTCAACAATATGAGCTCCTAACAAAATCGAAACCGAAACTGGCTGAATCGCGATGGAGGGGTGCCGTAAAAATGTCTTTTCAAACTTAGGAATAAAAGAAGGTGAATACAACTATTGTTATAAGCACATGAAATAAATGTGTAAATCGTGACTAGTACCGACTTGCCATTTGTTTTGGGTGAAATGGAGCAGGAAGTAGATTTCTTCGTTTCAACCCATCAAGATATTTTCTTTATTTTTCGTGGAGATTACTTTTATTTACACTTTCCTTGTAGTATTTTATTAGTAAATTATTTTGACGCACCAGGCTCCCAAGTTTTATTTAGAATATTGCCCTAAAATTCATTCAGAAAAGCAAGCATTTCATTATGCTATTTTCCTCTAAATTGTGACTCTGTGTGTCTCTTATTCTAGCATTATTTCAAGCTACAAAACTATATGAATTTTTATAACCCATTGATTTACAATGATGGTGTGTTATGTAACCTGGGCTTAAACCATTTTTGCCATTCGAAAATATTGAGGAAAAATAAAGCGTAACATTGTCGCATAATTAACTTGACTGATGTACTTTTATGCATGCTGTTCTAGTGTGGACACATTTTTTGCATTTGGAATAGATATTTGCACCACACAGCCCAGGTTACATAACACATGCATCAAATGGGCCGGTGTATTTCTGACGCGGACTATTCTGACAGACATATGTCTAATTTATTCCTATTGCTCAAATATAGACATGCACAATTGGTACATTCCTATTGAATGATTCGAGGTTTCCACTAGTCAAGGAAGCATTCCTATTTGGCGAACAAAACTTTTGGTTTGACTGATGAAGATTCCTAATCGTCCGATAAAGTCCTTATGGGACCAGTCTAAGTTTCTATGGGACCAATAGGAATGCCTATTGGACCGATCGGAATTTCTATAGGCCCAATAGGCATTCCAATGGGACCGGTACACACTCCTATGGGACCGATACACACTCTTATGGGACCGATACACGCTTCTATGGGATTGATACACACTCCTATGGGACCGATACACACTCCTATGGGACCGATACACATTCCTATGGGACCAATAAAACTTCCTATGGGACCGATACACACTCCTATGGGACCGATACGCACTCCTATGGGACCGATACACATTTCCTATGGGACCAATAGAGCTTCCTACGGGACCGATACAGATTTTTATGGGACCGATAGAAATTCCTATCGGACCGATAGAAATTCCTATCGGACCGATAGAAATCTCTATTGGTCCGATACAAATCTCTATCGGAATTTTTGCTAGGGATGTCTCTAGAGAAAAGGCGAGATGTCCTAGGTGTAATGTATTCCCTTGGGATACGGGCTGTATTACAACATCCATGTCGGGAACTAGTTGAGAGAACGCGTTTTGAACGAACCTTCCAAAGTAAGCCCACTGTTAGGCTTCCCTTTTTTTTGCGGAACAAAACCGCGGCTGTTTCAGCTAGCCTTCAGATGAACCCACCTGTTGCTTAGCTTTCGGGAACAGTGGCACCATGGGAGCATAGTTTGCTCATCACAGACTTGTCACTCACTGAGTACACTAAGGGAAATACACCGCCAGAAGTCTTAAAGCAGGAATTCTTTCAGCTACAAAATACATATAAAGGCCACACCAGCTTTTATACTGACGGCACAAAAACCGACTCTTGTGTCGGCTGTTCCGTGATTGGACCATCACTTAAATGTGTGTGGAGGATTAATTCCAGTGCAACTATCTTGACTGCGAAGTTAATGAATGGCTTTTCTAGCAGAAAAAATTTGAACTTTTCAGCTTGATGCATTTACCGTAAAATAGGTATTTTAATATGTAAAAAAAGTATAAATAGTTTAGGTTTTTTCTCTAAAAATTGGCTCTGCAATTGCTGGCTGGCTGTTAGAAATTCTACATGCTATAAAATAAAAAACTAGAAACGCTGAACTTAGTGTAGAGAGCAGGCCACCGAGCAGACAACCCTGTCCGATGCCCCAGCTAAGGGGGTGAGCTCTGTACAGTCGTCGTTAGCGAGAACACTGCTTCTGCTGCTGTCATGGTACAAGTCCTTGACCAGCTATTTGAAGGTGTCGCCGGCCCTCTGTGCACTGCTTCCAGAATGGCATTGTGGGGGATGCAGCTAAATGCATTGCTGAAGTCCAGAAAGGACACACAAGAATCCTTACCCATTGTGCATGTCTCATCTAGGCACCTTTGCAATATTCAACAATCTGGCATCTCATCATGAAGACCGAAACCGTTTTGCACCCTGCTCAAGATCTTGTGTTCGAACAACTAGGTTTGGACGGTCTGCCAGCACCCTTGAGTGGAGCTTGCCGCCGGTCATTTGCAAGAGTAAGAGCGAACACTGAAGGGCGAGGTCACTTCGGTTTCCCTTTGTGGAGACAAGTATTGTGTGAAACTTCTGCAACGGGTCTGGAAAGGTCCTCTACTGGTGGCAGATGTCAATTGCCGCCATGAGGAAACGACATCTGGGGTCGACGGCCAATCAGTGGTGCCAGGTGAACCTATCACCCCAGGATGGCGTGTTCTCACAATGGCGGGCCTTCTTCAGCACTTCACTCTTGGTCATGAGGTTGAGTGATGGCACGTCACCGGCTGGCTACCACTCTATGAAGAGGCTGGGGGTGTTGTGCAAATTTTATTTTAAATCGTATGCATAATTTGTCTATGAAGATACAATTGTGGTCATATTTCTGACAGGCTTTCTACTCTGAAGATAGGGGTGAACTATCATTGGAGTTAGAAAACAAACCCCATATTTTCTTTTATTGTATCTTAGCATGGAAGGTTATTCGCGTATCTAGAGACACAGCCTGTTGCGTAAATTAGTCATACCACTTGTGGTCTAATATTGTTTTGCCCCTAACATGTTCTCCCTCCTTGATAATTTATTTCACTGTGCGTGGGATGCTCGGCACGCTCTTTGGAGCCCGCCAGACATGAAGAACAATCTCTCCACAGCCCCAGAGGATGGGAACACCCATGCAGATCACTGCCAGCTGTGCC
Organism: Ixodes scapularis; assembly: GCF_016920785.2. NCBI lineage: Eukaryota > Metazoa > Arthropoda > Arachnida > Ixodida > Ixodidae > Ixodes > Ixodes scapularis. Next base: position 194,681,864 of record NW_024609846.1, on the reverse strand, counting down.
AGCTTAGGGTAATTGCATGCTTTCATTTTTTTTGCAAAACGCTAGGATTTTATCGTTGGTGTACCCGGTATTCAGGTATGCGCCGAGCTCTGATTGTTGTTCTACTTCGACTGGGCTAACAAGATCCAGGAGCTGGAACATATTGTGGGCATCCCACAGCGTGGGAGGTGCATCAGGAGGCCGCGATGGCATGCCACTGGTTCCAGCAACTGGTTCGGTGTCATCACCGGAATCCGAGGAGAGAGATAACAATGTGCCGGTAAGGTATAAAAAATAGGACTCTACTGCACTGTCGTGCGTTTCAAGACGAGTAGAGTCAACACCACAAATGGTAATAATAATAATAATAATAAATGGCACGTGTAGCTGCAAAAAGTTAGATATTTTGGTTGGTCAAAGCCTGCAAGGAGTTATGGGACAAGACCAAGCATTAAAAAAATAATAATATTTATTAAGCGAAAGCATGCCTCATTACAAAAATTAGGTCTGCCTAAGCTAAAGTAGAGCTTGTGTGGCGCGACTTTGCAGTGGAGGCACATCCGACATTAACGAAGCTGCGAACCTGTTCCCCCGAATTTCGGCATTGCCACACCATGACTGAGTGCAGCAACAGATGAGACCCAAATGCTGCGTCAGTGTTCGGCTCTCGTGTTCAATTAGAGCCTTAGCGGATGCTGGGTGCCCATTCGCTGGTTCCGCGGTGCTTTAGTGTGATGATGTCTTGCAAAGAAAGAGGAGGCAGAGAAGACGCTTTGATAACTGCAGGTGGTTTTGGTTATTTGGGGTCACACAAGAGGGGTACCGTGATGGCACTGAGTGCGACAACAAGAGACTTACGTTGTGGTCCAGAAGGGCGAGTGGCACACTGGTAGATGACGGCCACCCGTGAAAATAAAGTAGAGCAGAGCCCATGCGGGCCTGCGGAAAAGATGAGGGTCTTGCATGACGAGGTGGTGACCGGCGGGCCGGGGGGCATGGGAGCCATGGAAGGAAAGAGACATCAGGCAGGGTGAACTTCCAAACACATACTGTTTATGTTACAGTAAACAACATGGGGGTCAAGCGCCCCGGGCCATTAGTCTGAAGGCTTGGACTCAATGGTGGCTAGTGGTGCTACCTGGCTACAGTAGATCCCTGTGGCAGTTAATGGTGCCATCTATGTAGCGTGAAAACTTAATTGAAGAAAAATTAAAATACAACATCTTTCCTTTCCTTAGAAAAAAATTAAACCCATATTCTTTCCTTTTTTAGAAAAAAAATGCACACCTTTCCTTATACAAAAACAGCAAGGTGTGTTCTCTTTAAAGACAAAAAACGTTGCACAGAGAAGAGGAAAGACTAGACTAAATAGACAGCATCAGTTAAGGGTATTATATGAAAACATATTTAGAAGATGCAAAGAATGAGCTAACACTTGCAACAGTGTCGCCTAAGCGACAAGAAATGCCGTTTAACACACATGACATTTCATAAGGCCAGAGCTCTAAAGGCAGAATAAAACAATAATTGGACAAAAGAAATTGGGCAGAACACTGGGCGTGTAGCCAGTTAACACTTCTTACTGCATGTTGCGAGAAAGAAAAACCAAACACTTCACATAAAAGCATGTGAACATGCTTGTTGACATGTAAAACACTGAAGATAGTCATGTCTTCCGAAATGCAGTTGTCACCCAAAAGAAAAAATTCACTGAGGTTGGCTATGAGTAGTGTCTATTGTTTTGTCTATACACTTGTCGAAATTAACCTAAGAGTTCCTTTATTGTGACCACATAGTCTTTAAATCGTCCCGGCAGTCTCTGGGTTCAACGCGGGCGACTCTCTTACCGGGGAGTAGATGTGTCTGGACCCTGGGTCTGGGTCTCTGGAGGATCCAACCTGGATGTCGGCTCACTGAGTGTTGCCGGCGGCACTCCAACAGGGAACGACACTGGCACTGGTGCACCGTCAAAGGAGGTGCTAGAAGTTGCACCTTCAGTAGCAGTCTCTGTGCAGCTGGATGACCAGCGGGCGTCTGACCAGCTGTTGTCTGCCGACGTCCCAGGAGACAGGTTCTGCTCAGGTGACGGAGCATTCTCTTCAAAGAAATCGACTGGCTGTAGAGGTGCTCGGTATGTTTTTGCAGGTTTGTCCTTAGACTGGCAGATGGTGCAGTGTTGTACATATTGTTTGATCTGTAGAGATACAGTCGAGCCCACTTATAACGGCCCCACTTAAAACGAACGTTCGGTTAATACGAACAATTTCTCATCCCCAAACATATTTCGCAAGAATCCTGCACAAAACGGCCCACTTTTAACAGCCATTTCTGAGCGCAATTCTCGGATAGAACGAACGAAACGGCGCTGACGGCGCCGCGACCTTGGCTGCCGGCGGAGATAAGGCAGGGGAGAGGAGGCGCAAAACGCGGAGGAGCACCGGCAGCGCAACACCCCGACAGCGTCGGGTTCTTGGGGAGGGGGATTGGGAGGGAAGAGGGAACGAAAGGGGAAAGCAAGACAATCAGGCCTCCCAGCCCAACGCTTTGCACGCGTTCTGCTCGAAGCGTTGGGGCCGTGTGCAAAGCCCCCTTTTTTTTGTGTGTGTTTTTTTTTTTTTTTTTTTTTTTATTTTGAGTGTTGGGGTTTCGCGGTCTTTTGTCTTTCGTTCCGTCTGAAGCGTGTTGCCTCTTGTCGTTTGGTTTCGGCATTTCGGCTCGACCTCCGCGCAATCGTTCAGTCTACGGTCACTCGCCGAGTCATCGATCGTTATGTCGGACATTGCTTCAACTGCGAAGAAACGCAAGGCGATCGACATGGGCACGAAATCTGCAATCCTTCAGGAGCTGAGCGCAGGGGCGAAAAACGGCGACCTGTGCAAGAAATATGGCTTATCGAAGTCCACCATTTCGACGATCGCCAAGGAAAAGGAGAAGATCATGGCAGCAATGAGCATGAATGGTGACTGCAGTGCTCGAAAACGGCTGCGGCCCGCCGCGTACAAAGACGTCGAAGACGCTCTCTTCAAGTGGTTTCTCGACGCAAGAACTATGAACGTCCCCATCAGCGGACCCCTGCTGCTTGGGAAAGCCAGGGACTTCGCGTTTCTCCTGAATTTCACAGAGTTCAGCCCTGGAAACGGATGGCTCCATCGCTTCAAGGAGCGCCACGGGATTGTTTACAAGTCCATCGTCGGGGAAGGGGCATCCGTGGACATAGAGAGAGCGGAGCAGTGGCTTGCTGACAACCTGGACGAGATCTACAGCTACAGTGAGCAAGATGTCTACAACGCGGATGAAACTGCATTGTTTTACCAGATGAGGCCTGTGCGTACGCACGCGTTAAAGGGCGACAAATGCGTCGGTGGGAAGCACAGCAAGGTGCGGATAACTGTGCTCCTGTGCTGCAATGTAGACGGCAGCGACAGGCGCTTGCCGTTTGTGATTGGAACGGCGAAGAAACCGCGCTGTTTCACCAACCCCCTGCCCGTACGGTACCGAGACAGTGCCAAGGCTTGGATGACTCGGCAACTCTTTGCCGAATGGCTCACGGAGCTTGACAATGCCATGGTCAAGCAAAAACGAAAGATCCTGCTGATCCTGGATAATTGCTCAGCTCATCACGTGAACCCACAGCTGAATGCTGTGACTTTGATGTTCCTCCCTCCGAACGCCACTGCCAAGCTCCAACCCCTCGACATGGGGATCATCAGAAATTTCAAAGTGTGCTACCGCCGCCGCGTCATCGAAAGGCTGCTCATCGCAATCGGCCGACCAAGTGCGCGAGGGCCTCGGCTGACAATTTCTCTCATGAACGCGGTGGAAATGCTGAAGGCCTCCTGGATGGAAGTCAGGTCTGGCAGCATCAAGAACTGCTTTCGAAAAGCTGGGATTTCGTTTTCTCCTGCGGAGCAATCTCCTGCGGAAGCAAGCCAAGACGATGCGCAAAGCATCGACTCGAACCTGTGGACCCAAGCCGTTGCTGCTAGTCTGACAGAGGAAGGGCAGACGTGGGACGACTTCGTTGACGCCGACGAAGATGTCATCGTCTCTGAGAGCGCCTCCGATGAAGCTATCGTGCGGGAGGTGCGGCAGGACATCGCGGCGTCCGACGACGAAGAGGACGACGAAGACGACGTCGGCGATGGGGTTGCTCCCTCACCTCCGGTTTCGACAGCGACGGCTTTGGGGCACATAGCTTCGTTGAAGCAGCTGGTGTACGCACGGGGACTGAGCGATGTTCACATCGATCAGCTGAGCAACCTGGAGAGCGCTATAATTGGATCTGCACTGCGGAAGCAAACAGCGATTACGGACTTCCTTGAATAAACGCCATGCACATCGATCGCAGGTGTTGCGCTTTCCAATCCGTGCCGTGCTTACTTATTTATCTTGAATTTTAAGGGTAAGTCCATTTATAACGAACTTCTCTTTGAGCGAACGCGTTTCGTGTTGTAGAAGGGTTCATTGTAAGCGGGCTCGACTGTACTTGAGGCCACCAGTAGATTTCTTTGATGAGGCCTGCGGTCCTTGTGATCCCTTGATGTGTTTTGTGCACTATCTCGATGACCTGGTTACGCAGACTGATAGGCATGACAATCTTTTCTGCTTATAACAGCAACCCATCCACCTGCGACAGCTGTTCTTGGACTGCGAAGCAGGGCTTGAACCCTGGAGGCAGCTTGTCTTCAGCTGGCCACGTCGACGAGATGTACTGCATGACTTGCGGCAGGATGGGGGCCCTGAGCTGTGTCGTCTTGGAAGTCGCGCTGGTTCAGCGAGGCGCAGACAATTGAGACCACTTCTTCTGGAAACTTTGGGCCATTTTCGGTGTCCTTGGCAGGCAGAGAGGACAGTGCATCGGGGACGGTGTTGTCAGTGCCCTTGCGGTACTCCATAAGGAAGTTGTAGTTGAACAGGATCGTCGCGAAGCGATCGTTGGAACACGACTTTTGCGTGGAAGCAGCCCAAGACGGGAATCGAACCCTTCATGTAGTGCACCAAAGTGCGCGGCAGCTTTGATAACTTGATGCGGCCACTCCGATTGATGCGGTTAAAACTCGCATCCGACAGATGATGCGGTTAAAACTCGCATCCGACAGAAGGGAAACTTCAGCATCGGTATCAATGAGTATGGAGAGAGGGAAACGTTCACCTCCACATCGGCCGTGAAGCTTCGGTACTGAGAACCGGGTCGTTGCTCCGGGCGACCCCACCGTTTAGACGCTGGGTCGCAGCTCGTCGTCGTCATCTGAGAGCGTGACGACGCCTTGGAAGGGGGTCCTTGTTGGACCAGGCTCTGCTTGCTGACGCTGGTAGTAGTTGCGGACGGAGGCCCGCTGCCCGGCACGAAGGGCCACTTGACGTTGATCGTGGTCGCCTCTTGAACGACTTCGGCACACGTTGGCGAAATGTCCCACATGGCCACATGAGAAGCACGTAGCTCCGGATGCCGGACATTGTTCCCTCGGGTGGCTTCTTCTACAACAGAAAAATTATCCTCCCTCTCAAAGGAGAGGACATGCGCCGGGGGAGGGTCACATGGGTACGAACTGGCCAACGGGCGAGAGGGAGCTCACGGTTCCCGGTGGTTCAGACGCGGCGGGGAAGGAGGGAAGGGCCGATCGCGTCTTGACGAAAGAGGGGGAGGCTCGTGTCTCGGAGAAGAGCGAGAGGGCTTGCATGTCAACTAAGAAAGGGGAGGTCGTTTGCATCTCGGAAAAGACCCGCGGCGGGGTGGCTGCCCGCCATTTTGATCATCGCGGTTGCGATGGCGGCCATCTTGAGTGCTCTGTACCACGTGCGGCGCGTTCGGAGTCGAGTCTAACGACAAGCGTCGGAAGAGATCGCAATTACGAGATGTCCGCACGAACTGCTGCGCTAGCTGGACAGCACGCTCGAGGCTAGGTGCCTTAGCTCTGCCGGTCTCTGATTAGACGATCTTGCACTTCCGTGTTACGGGTCCCCGAAATGAACATCTCCGCGACGCGGCTTTCCAAAGCCTCGCCGTAACCGCAGAAGAAAGCTAGGCATTTGAGCGCCTCAAGATACCCGAGGACGATCTCACGTGGACCCTGTACCCTCGTGACGAACTCTCTACACTCAACTACGACTTTTTGAGTGGAAGCGAAGTGGGTGTCTAGAATGGACAACAGAACGTGAAACTCGTCCTGTGCCGCGTTAACGGCTAGACCCGCCAAGTCCAATGCATCAACTACGCGATTTCCTTCCTCTCCTAAGATGGATAACAAGATCGCCCTCTTCCGTTTCGGCGGAAAATCTTCGTAGTCGGTCGCCTCTAGGTAGTTCAGGAAGCCGCGCTTCCATGTGAGCCACGGTATTACCGGGTGTACGGAGGAAGTCGGCAGGAACGCGACCCTGCGCAGCCGCCATCTTGGACGCAACAAACAAAGGCGCCCTTTCTTTAAAAAAAATACATGTCCCGTCTAGACTCGGAGTATGGCTCGTACAAAAAGAGAAACACTGCGATGGGTCATCGTTATACAAAAAAAAAGAAACAAAAAAAACAGGCTCCCGCCGAGGGACTCAAAGCAGCACCGGCTGCAAAACGTAACTGGCCTAAACGGCAGCAGGTTACGAGATGCGAAAAAATAATCTCATGCTTGTTTGCCATAAATGTAGCAAATGACGGCCACCCGTGAAAATGAAGAGCCAAGCCCACGCGGGCCTGCGGAAAAGATGAGGGTCTTACACGACGAGATGGTGACCGGCTGGGCCGGGGGCGCGGGAGCCATGGAAGGAAAGAGACGTCAGGCGGGGTCAACTTCTGAACACATACTGTTTATGTAACGGTAAACAACATGGGGGGTCAAGCACCCTGGGGCCATTAGTTTGAAGGCTTGGGCCCAATGGTGGCTAGTGGTGCCACCTGGCAACAGTAGATCCCTGTGGCAGTTGGTGGTGCCATCTATGTAGCGTGGAAACTTAATTGAGAAAAATTGAAATACAACACACACCACACTCTAAAATTCACTCCTAATTGGGAACCATCCCCCTGCTTTTGTTTGTGTCTTGCGTCAGATGAGAACACCATTGGCAGTACCTGTTTTAATGATTGCCCAATATTAATTTATGTTTCCAATATTGTGTGTGTCCGTAATACATCGCTTAACACCTCCGTGTTTACTTCTACCGCAAGGCTTAGGAATTACGATAGATCGATAGATTGCTAAAATGGTTTCACCCTAACATGATATGTGCAAGAGCAATGGCTATGTGAAACGTCATGCTCACTGTTAATACAATGTTCAGGTCTTCGAGACAACCATGTTTTAGGTCTCGTCATGCACTGGACATGCCCTGTATGTCGCTGTGAACAAGCCTTTGCATGATATGCGGTGTACGCGCAGGAATCTTTTAATGTATTTAGAATAAGTCACGCTCTACATCTGACTACACAAGTGGAGCAGAAAAGCTCATAGCTTTTCCAGAAAGTGAAGCAGCTTCTTGACAACTGTCGTTGCGTCTGCCGCTGTTGACTTCGGCAGCCCTTCGGCGAAAGTTGCCTGAAAGACCCTCAACTTTTGTCGTGGGTCTAGAACACTTGCTGCAATGATGTGCTCATCGTACAAAAGAGCCGTAAACCTTTTGCTGAGCTCGCTTATAAGCTGACTTGAAGCTCAATGAAACTGAAAATAAAAATTGACGAGAATGTTCCAGTTCCAGTTCACATGAGTGTGATTGACATACACTGCGTGACACAGCATGAACAGGACATCAATCTTTTAAATCCGTGAGAACACATAATCACACTAGTTATTTCAACGACAGGCGTTAAATCCTCATAGAAATGCATAAATGCCGGCTGTTGTTTGTTCGTACTTATAGTGTCGCAGTCTGTACGCCAATGAAGCTTTTATGTTTATAACTAAAAAAAGGTTGAAGTTTCTGGATGGCCATTCCGTGTTGTTCTGCAGTAGTTCAAACACAACTATGCTATCATTCAAGCGATGGAAATGCAGCTTTTGAAGCTCTTTTCTAAAGCTTCCAAAGCAGAGCTTCTGGCCCTACAAAGCTGGAAGCTTTCCAAAGCTTCCAGGGCATTCGTTCTGGAGCAAGCTTATTCTTAGTTTGAAAACACGCCGTGTATATTTTTCGATTGTCTGTGACCGAGTGTTTATGTTCACAGCTCCAATTGATTTTGGTCTGGAAACATGTCAACTTCAAGCACATGCTCGGAAGCGTTCTTGTCGGCACTCGTGGTTTGCATCCGTTTGCTAACCGGAACTTTGGAACCGCAAGCTTTTTACTCAATAGGGAGTTTTAGTAGGCCATATTGAGAGACGTGCTTCCGAGCATGCTTCGAAGTGCCAGCACGAGCTCCCGATGCAGGTATCGTTTCCTGAAAACATGACCTTCCAAACTCGCTATTTAGCACGCCTTTAATGTCGAATTGCACAGCCTCCTCTACACGCTGCTTTTAGGAACAAGTGGTTGTAGGACGAGGGTTCACATATCTAGAGTGTTTCGATAAGGGGAATGCAATTGAAAAAAAAATGCCCACGCGGTGACTGCATTTATAATCTATTTAAAAGCTTTTGTGCAGTGCTGTGAGAAGAAATGCCAGAGCACATTTAATTGATCTTTCAGACTGCAATTGGTTTTGTGCACGAAGCACCTTGCACAGCTGAGCCTGCGCTCAAATGCATGCGATCATTGCACTTCATGTTGCAGAGGTGGGGAGCTAGGGGCGGCTGGACGGAGACATTTTTTGCTAACACCCGAACCACTCATTAGAGCTACTTCGAACACACAATGTCTAAATATACAAACAGTGTAAGTTGTTTTCTGAGACACATTAAAGAAAGATATATATATATGGCACACAAAACTAAAATCGGTTTTGGAGCTTTAGGTAAATAAGAATAACATGGCATCTTACGCTTCCACTGGGTAGCTCTTTATCTGAGTATAGCATGTGCTAATGCAGAGGTGCACAATCGCTGACGTTATTTTGTCCCCTTGAAGCCTGTCCTGGCCCGAGGAGTTTCATTGTAGTCCTGCACGAGTTCCTCGACTGCGTTGAAGACACCTGCCTGCAAGTTCGGCAGCGGGTCAGAGTTTATCAATAATATGAAATGTGATAATTTTCTGCTTTGGTCTACCTGTTTGAATAGCCTCCAACCTTGGTGAACGTAGATATGCAGAGAAAGGATAAAGGAGAACATAATTTCCAATTGATAACATGCTCTTAGCACTTCTATGTATACTGTTAATACAATTATCTCTCTTTCGCAAGGAGAGAAATAATTGTATATAACAATATACACAGAAGTGCTTGAGGCATGCTATCTGTCAGAAATCAAATGAAGCGCATGAAAAAAAAAAATGGCAGCTTGCAGAAGGCTTTTATTAAAAAGGTTCATTGGAGGGGGGGCAGTGGCTTATCACAGGGAGAAGAGACAAAATTGGCAAGATCAAAAACGTGAATATTGTAAGTGGTTGCGTTTTGTTTGTGTGGGCCAGTATGATCCCGTACTTAAATCGAGGATGCAGGCGAGCTGGTTTAATAATGTCATCTACAACCCTAGAGAGTGGAGTGTGAGTGAAGGACACACAGAGGACAACACAAACCTCCGATTTCTGTTGTCCTGTCCTTCACTCACCCTACTCTCCAGGATTAAAGATGATCCCGAAAATCGGGTCTTTGGGAACATTGGTGTCGTTAGGTGGAAGTGATATTAACTTCTATAGGTCTGCTCCTTTTAGCTGCCAGCTCGCCTGAGTCCTACCTTACACTGACAATACCCGTGCACGCTATCTCATGTTATGTTTAAGCTATTGTGAGATATCCAGTGTGAGCAGACATGTATGACATGTCTCTATACATGTTCAAACTGCATGCTAAAATTTTTAAACGACGTCAAAAGTGCATGAGAATTGGACAATGAAATGTGCCTATGTGTCTACTTTGCCGCAGCGCAGCAGGTGGACCAACCGTTTTTGAGTTACGAAGTGCGTGCCCACCGACTGGCGAGGTGCAGGGAAGCGTGATCTGCACTGTGACAATAAGCCAGTGAAACCTCATAAACATTGCCCGTGCACCATATAAAAGTAGCGTTGATATTTTTTCGGGCCGTGTTACACGCCGAGCACATTCGGTATGGAGGGCGCTCGGCAAATGATGTGAGTATATATGGTTTCCGGACATTTCATTGAACATTGTTTCAAAGAAAAGGGGACGTTTCATTTAACGCCGTTTCATCGAACTGCTGACGGCCGTTTCATCAAATGTGTTTTTAATTGCCAAGTTTCCTTTTTTATGACAATATAAAAATGTAGGGTGCCCTACACTCGCGTTCGAGGTTTTTCAGTACTAGTTTTCCCGAATTCAGGAACACCAATTTCCTTTCCTTGTTCCTTACCTTGCGTAAGAAAAGAAAATGGGCTCACTTAAGGAAAGGCGCCATTTCATGTCAGAAATGTGCCTCGCCCTTTCCTTTCAAGAGGAGCAAACATAGAAAACCTTCATTGTGTGAGGAAAGTCTGAGCATGTCCGGTGTCAAGATTATAGTACATTTTTATGTCTGAACTCGGAAATGAGTTTCTAGAACAAGTAGATTATAAAACAATTGCCATGCAAAGTGTTTTGGAACTGTATGCAGCTGAGAAGGCGAGTGTTTGTTTAAACAAACATATGTTTGGCTTGTTTTGACTGCACATTGCGTCCTCGTTATTCTTGTCTGGCAACATGCGACGAGCACTTTGTCGGCCTTTTGTGCTCGCACTACTTCCTTGGTATCCTCGCTTTTTCACTCTTCAGTATCTTCTTTTTCCTCAAGTTCTTGTCGTTTTTCTTCCACGCATCAAACAAGCCGAAGAAGTTTTTCTTCGGACAAGAAAGCCTTGCTCGTGGAGCTAGTGCCGAAATACAAACTGATAGTAAGCAGAAGCACAAATAAGTCGACGGCCAAGGTAGAGGCGGTGGCGTGGGCTGCCCTGACCATCAAGTTCAACAGCACTCGAGGGTTCTACAAGCGGGACGAGGCACAGCTCAAGAAGTGTTGGGACAATCCCAAGACGTAATTGAAAAAAAAAAAGAGAAGACCATTGAAAACCAGTATTGCATCGCAACAGGTGAGTCACCTTTCAAAACCATGTTAAAGCAATAATACAGGCAAGCTAGTTACACAGACAGTGTGAACTCTGCACTTGTCCTTCGCTCGTGTTTCCTTTCCTTCAGAAATATACTGGAGCTTCTAAAGAGGCTTATAATCAACCTTGTCAAGGGAAGGAGTTTGTCCCCTGGTCCAGACTTTATTCATTACAGTATGGTTCAGCATTTACATCCTGCAACATTAGATACCATTTTAACATATTTTTAACTGCGTATGGAGCAGTGGAGTTTATCCCATTCTCTGGAAAATGGCAATTGTGATTCCTACTGGAAAGAATCCATCATTACCTTCCAGCTACAGGCCCATTGCACTCACCAATTCCTTTGGAAAAACGTTTGAACGAATGGTGACCTCTAGATGGGTGTCTTTCTTAGAGCAGAAAAACTTCTTCGACAAATTCTAATGCGGGTGTCAGATGGGGCAATCAACTGTTGATCACCCCTTTCGCTTAGAAAAAACAGTCGGGGATGCCTTTGTAAGCAAACAACAATGTTTATAGGTGTTCTTTTATATTGACAAGGCATTAGATTCCACATGGCGATACGGAATTTTAAGTGATTTAGTTTCAGCCGGAATTCGTGGGAAAATGCTAGCTCTTATCAAGAGCTTCCTCGATGAGTGCTTGTTCCAAGTGAAGCTGGGCACGACACTTTCTGAAACGTTTGTCCAGCAGGATGATGTTCCCCAAGAGTGTCATTTTGTTTCTGATCAAAATGAACTCTCTTAGACAGGTTCTTCCCCGATCTCTCTCCTATGCACTTTATGTTGATGATGTACCAATTTCCTGCTCTTCTTGTAATTTAGCCATTTGTGAATGCCAAGTTCAACTAGGTATTAAAGGGCAACTCCGGTCCATACTTTCGATTTTGGGATTATGGCTGTTTTTAGTGCAGTTAGCGCCCCTGAATTGCAAGGTGTAATTTTTTTCTCGTTATTGTGCGTAGTTTTAAAGATATCGACGTCTCAAAGTTTTGTTTGGGGCGCGGCCGACAAAACCGAAACTAGCCGCTCGAGGTTCCGGCAACACTGGAAATCAGCCGCTATGTGAACGTGACGCCAAGATCGTCCTCGTTCAGCGAGTACGCAGTCCTAGCGGCACCTACCTCTGTTGCTCTAGCCGTCTAAAGATAGAAGGTAAGCTGATTTTGTTTTAATTCTGTATACGTGGTAGTCATTAAGCATATGTAGCAAGAGTTAGTGCGTATACCCAAAACCTAGCGACTGGAAAACCCGTCAACTCGTTCGGTGGCGTACTCGGCGGCCGCCGCCGCGCGTGCGCTATGCCGTGCCGTACTCGTTGCTTGTATACCCAAAAGCTAGCGACTGGAAAACGAGTGAACTCGTTCGGTGCCGCACTCGGCAGCTGTCGGCGTACGTGCGGTCTCCCGCACTCGTCGCTAGGCCTAAATTGTCATCGGGGCTCCGTGGATGGAGCGGCGTTGCTCTACGCCGCGCTGCCAGTGACGCACAGTGCTGGCGCTTTCGCGCGGCGGGTCATTCCCAGACACGAAGCTTTGAGGCTCTCCGGCGCGTTCCGCGACAACCGAACAGACGCGTGTTAAGCTGTAGACGTCTGTTTTTTCGTTATTTTTTCCACAGGCGTGTAAAAGCTGAATTTGTAAGCTACGACACTAATTCACCAGATAAGTTCGTCCAGGTAGTGAATCTTTGTACAAATAAAAAAAAAACTTGCCGCACTAAAAAAAAAGAAAAGTTCTTTGGGCAGTCATTTTCTTCTCAAAGCTAGCAAAAGTTTAAAGGAAAACAGAGAATGTTAGCAAGGTGAGAATACTTGCTTTCCCTTCCGCATTCCCACCCCCACCTACAACAATTGTTTTTATTAGAATACATAAGATTTTAAGTTCTCCTTCGTAACTTTTGACTAAAGCAAGTGTTTTTTTTTATTTTTTTTTCCATTTTTAAATATTATATTTACCTCCAGCCGACCTCGGGCAAATTAGAAAGTTGTAACTTACAAATCCGAACTTTCGCGATTTCTTTTAAGTCCCTTGTGGTATTCACAAGCGCAATGTTAATACTGCGAATGTTTATATCGCATGAGCTTCACGCGCCGGCTGTTCGCTAGTAGTCGTTACGGACCTGAATACTATGCACGAGATTGCGTAGTAAACAAGCAGTGACGCAAAGCAGAACATTGTTTTCCTTTTCATTACAAACTTCAGTGTTTGGAGCTAGTTAGTGGTTGTACTCTACATGCCCACCATTCCCCATTCAACAGACATTCAATGGAGCGTGAATGCCCAATCTTCAACACTGCACTGGACAATGACTGTTTTATTTATTGATCAGGATACTTCTATCATGTTTACCTTTTCTGTACATGTACGATAGGCAAGAAGCGACGGCACGGCATCCTTTTTAAGCCTCGACCCCTTCGCTGACAAGCCACAAGCAACCAACACCTGTAGGTTTCGTTCGTAACTCTCCGGCGAAAAATGATCGGAGCAGAGCTTCGATCTGGGGGTCGACGTCCAAGGCTTTCCAAAGTCCACTCGTCGAACAGCGTTCACCCACACCTTCTCCGATTTCTGATCAGTTTGAAACTTGTGAAAGAGCACCTCCGGCTTGCGCAGCGGCTTGTTTGAGCAGCCCACAGCGCTACAAGTTGTACTCGGCATCTTTCGAGGAACAGCTGGGCAGTCTTGGGCGCACCGAGTTGCTCGCTAAAACGAGTCTAGGAGTCCTCACAAGCAAATAAACAAAAGGCTCTACCGAAGCTACACGGGCTACAGGTAAAAGCAACGGCTAAACACGCAATTACAAGCCGAAGTGGCGGTGATAGCGGCACAAAGAAGCGCGCGCGACGGCTGCGCCGTGCGCCCGTCCGGAACGGAGGAAAAAAGGAGTACGATGTTGACATCACGGCCCAATGTTGCTTTAGCGATCGGCAACCCGCTGGCCGCCCGCTAAGGAGCAGCGGCTCGCGGCGGGTCGCGTTTTTGTTATCGGCATTAGTTGAGAATGCGGCGTCCCACGGACGTGAAATTTTGGCTGGGGTCGTATTTTGTGTCACTAAAGCGATACCAGTAATTTAATTCATTTTGAGTTTTGGCCGGAGTTGCCCTTTAATGGAATGACAGGTTGGGCAGACGAGAATGGTTTCCGTTTCTCAGCAGAAAAAACAGTCTGTGTTCTGTTTTCTGTTCGAAGGGTTATCATTACAGAACCCTCTCTAATTTTGGGAGGTCAGACGCTAAACATACATCCTGAGCATAAATTTTTAGGGGTTATTTTTTATAAGAAACTTAGCTTCTGTGGTCACATCTTGCAACTAAAAAAGAAATTCCTGCTAGCATTGAATATTTTAAAAGTTCTTTCTCACTAGTCCTGGGGTTGTGACAGAAGACGCCTGCTGCGTTTGTATCGGTGCCTTGTTCGATCGAAATTAGATTATGGTTGCATGGTGTACGGGCTCGGCTCGGCCGTCTCTTTTTCGGATCTTGGATCCTGTCCATCACCTGGGACTACGACCTGCAAGAAGGCTCTTCGAACCTCTCCAGTTTCCAGTCTCTATGCTGAATCTAATTAATACTCCGGGAAAAAGACGTCTGTTCTTGGGCTTTCAATATCTCTTAAGAGTTCGTTCCATGCCTCGACATCCTGCACTCGAAGTGTTTCTGGACACGCGGTATGAAAGGACCTACCAGAACAAGCCTTCTGTTATACCTCCCTTCCCTCTGCGACTTAAATCTGATGCCAATACTTTTGCATAGATATATCAAGTCCGGTAGCAGCGCTGCCCAGCCCAGGTGCACCCTGGAACATGAAACTAATTCCGATAAAGTTTTCTCTCTCCAAGTATGACGAGAAGAATGTACCAGCGGTAAATCTTAGGCAAGAGTTCTTCCAAATCACCGAAAACTACAAAAACCTTACACAGTTTTACACGGACGGAATGAAGTGCAGGATTGTAGGATTGTAAAGCGGCTCAGCACTCGAGCCACTATTTTCTCGACAGAGTCATATGCCCTACTGGGAGCTGTGGACACTATTATCAAAAGGATTATCAAGACTGGCGTAATTTTCGCAGTCTCTCTCTCGGTGCACTCCGTGCACTTGCATTCCTAGATAGATCAAAAAATGCTTTTATTCTGGAACAACATAACATGATTTGAATGGCCACAAACTCCAACTTCACCATACATTTTTGTTGGGTGCCTAGCCATGTCAGTATAGCCGGTAATGAGGAGGCTGATAAAGCTGCCAGAACATGTCAAGAAATGGACACAGAAGTTCCCTGCATCCCATACCTGAATTACAGGTCATTATTGAAAAGGTAGATTCAAAAGAAATGGCAGGAGGAATGGGATACTGAAGTCCACAATAAACTCCACCGCGTGAAACCTGTTCTTTCTGAATGGGCCAGTTGCCGACATAAAGAGCGTTCTTATGAAGTTGTTCTTTGTCGCCTGAGAATTGGCCACACTCACCTCACACATGGCTTCCTTCTGTGAGCTGAGGATGCTCCAACGTCTGAAGAATGTGATGAAATGCTCCGTCTTGCACATTCTCATTCAATGTCCGAAATATCATGAGGAGCGTCGCTCCAACTTCTCACGGTTTTGTTTATAACCGTTAGGGCTTGAATATTTTTGCCAAATGTGAGCTCTGTGGATAATTGCATTGTAATACATCAAAGGGATGGGCACTGAACGGAAATTTGGATTTCACGACTTAATGTCGCAGAAGCGTTGAACGGGACGTTACGACCTCCAGACCCTTATTCGTAAACTAATGTCTCAAACGGATGGACATATTTTTGAAAAAGAAGGGCACCATCAAGCAAGGACTGACATCATGAACCTCCTGGAAGAGTTGAGAATGAGGGGAAGTGGCCTTGCTCCTATCCTCTCCTCGCTTCGGTTCACCAGCTCGACGGGACGAAGCGAGGAGGAGAGGGAATGAGAATCGTGACAGCCCATGTCTTGTCGGCCGTGTTCAATCGCATATTTCTTTTCCAAAAATACGGCCATCCGTTAGACATATCGCTGTACTAGTGGTATTTTTGGGCTCTGCAGTGTCCCGCCCAGGGTGGCCAGTTTCGCTTATTATAAGCGGATTTGGGCTTCTCTTTTCACTGAGTCGCTGGTAGATTTTTCCAGTCGCTTGTCGCGTTTTTCGGGCTTATTCGAGATTTTTTTCGCAAATATTGTTATTTTATTGTTCGTCATGCTCCTTGACAGCGCGTTTGTTGTCAAAAACACGAAAAACAGCATGACCGTTTGGTGCTGCGGTTAGTTGGCGCAAGCTACCGTCCGTCACAAAGTACAAAACAATTACTAGCCATTCACAAATGTTTTGCCGCCTTGCCCATCTTGCAAGTCGGCAGTCGCGGTCGTCGTGTCTAGTGTCTATTGTATATTGCGCAAAATGGCTTCGAAGTGGTCGAAGTATGGCAAAAGATATTGCAAAGATGTGGAAAAGGAAACACAGCTTAAGGACTGGCTGCGACCAGTCACCGGAGACCATAGGTCGGCATTACAGGACCCACTCACTCACCATCACATCACAAAAATTGGAAGCCCATCAAAGCCATTTGCAATCACATCACAAAGTACACCACCGTTCAAAAGTCACAGCCCTTCACATCACAGACTTCAACCATGCGAAACACTCATAGCCAATCACATCACGCTCCCTCAAACTCGCCCCCATCACAGCTACTCACACTCATGAGGAGGTCACACTCACAGCCAGTCACTCACATCATGGCCCCTCAGAGTCGCCCCCATCACGGCTACTCACACTTATGAGGAGAGGGTCCCGCTCACGGCCCCATCATGGCTACTCACGCTCATGAGGAGGTCCCACTCACGGCCAGCCACTCACATCACGGTTCTTCAGAGTCGGCTACTCACGCTCATGAAGAAGAGGTCCCACTCACGACCCCATCACGGCTACTCACACTCATGAGGAGCTCACACTCACGGCCAGCCACTCGCATCACGGCCACCCTGCCACTCACAATCACGGTCTCGCATCCCCTCGTCGCGGGGCTTCGTCGCTATACGAGCCGAGCCAGCCGAGTGGGCCGGCGCCTACCGCTCTTATGTTTGTTTTGATTTGTTCCTAGTTTTTTGGTTTTTTTTTAGTTCTTAACATTGAACCAGAGGCATCCATGCCACGCAGGCCCCACAGCTCTACTAAAAAGAAAAAAAAAAAAGATTAAAAATAACTATTATAACAAGAAAAATGAACCCTGCAATGTTGTTTTTTTTCTTTTTTTCCTTTCAATTGCACCGCGCGAAACGGCGAAACCCACTTTCCCAAGGTCAACCAGATTCGGGACGACGACTGCCTGTTGTCCCCAGACCCCATCCCATGGGGAAAACCGCTCCGGGACAGGCAGGGAGCGTGTTCTCCGGCCAGCATGGTTGCAGCGCTGCAGGCTCAAAAGTCGAGACCCGAAACTCTTGTCCGCCGTCTTGTTTCCGCCCATCGAACGTCGTTTCTGGAGTGCAGACCGCGAACTATACACATTGAAATTTTACACGGTGCGGACTATCCGCAGGCTTGTTTAGTATCACAAAACAAATTTTGTGAATGAAGGAGTATGCTATATATATATTTATATATATATATATATATATACACAGTTGAACCTCGATGTAATGAAGTCGGTAAAATTCGCAATTTACTTCGTTACATTGAAATTTCGCTAAATCGAAATTTGGCTTTAGCATGCGAAAAAAAAAAAAAAAAATTCCGAAACATTTTACGGGTATGAAAACTCACCGAAAATGACATTTATTTAGGGGCAAAGTAGTCCGCGAGTTTTGCTTGCGCCTTGTCCGACAGTAGCAGCGGCGTCGGCGGCGTCATACGTCATACGGCGTTCGAGCGCCCAGAGCGCTTGCACGGCATCTTGCTGCCCATGCGACGCCGTGTACCTCCTCAGTATGTCCATTGCGTCGAGCACTTCCCGAGTGCTCGTGATCTCGGCAGTTTCTTCAGGGTGGCGTCCAAAACGTTTGCTTTCTCATCCAAAGAAAGAACTTTACGTTTCCTTATGGCAGCAAGCACGTGAGTGAACCGCCCAGTTGAAAAATAGAGCTGTTTAGTTTAGGCGGTGCCAATGTTTCCAACCGACACAGCATTCTTGCCCGCACAGTTTACTTGCCCCTTTGCGCCCACAGTGTGCTTGCGCCTTTGCTTTACATCACGCTCGCAAGACGATCAGTCAGTCAGTCAGTCAGTCAGATGGACCAAAACCCTTTTAAAACAGGGCGGGCGCTCCTAGGAGGAGTGCCTCTGGTACCGTAAATAAAATAAAAAAATAGTCACTTCTGATGTGCACTGTTGAGGTCGTTGAGGTTGTTCAGGCGTTCCGCTCTAGGCAGGGGGTTTCGCGGTGCGGCAAAGTCGCTCCCACGCCACTAGGCGGCGTTTTGTTGCGTCCGTCGAATGCGTGCGGTTTTTACGGTCACCGTCGTCACCGCTGCCCTCCTCGGCCTCTTCTCCGTAGCCAAGGGCCTGTTCTACACCGCACTGCAACGCGCTTTGCCCTTTCTGGTCGATGCCACTGCGTTGTCCCAAGATGTGTTCGACAGTCTCCTCGTCGCCGCCACAGAGCCCGCAGTTTGGGTCTTCTCCATAGAGCTCAAATCTGCGTCTCTGGGTCAGTAGGGAGCCCGTTCGAGCCTGGAACAGCAGCGCGCTGGCTCGGTCTCCCCGGTAGTGTGGGATAATCGGTCTTCTCCTAGATGGCACTGCCCGTGCGGTCGCGCGGTCGCGCCATCACGTCGCACGTCGCTCCCCCGCTGAAGTTGGCTCCCGCGCTACACGCGGTACAGTGGACTATGATGATCAGTGAATGTCAGTGGTGATGCTGTTATGCCGTGTTAACTTTTTGCTCGGCATTTTCTGGCCAGCCTCGCGAAATCCGCTTTGCCGCATGCCTCGCCGGCGCTACCGGCGCCGCATCCTCGGGCAGCCTAGGAACGTTGGAAGGCCTGTCCCCGTGAAGTAACCTATCAAGCGCTCGCGTTTGCGCATAATTTTTTTTTTTAACCACAATTTTTTTGCGAAGTTGTTTTTTAGAGTTGATTTATTTATTGCCTTCTATGGAAATGGCGCTTCGTTATATTGAAATAGCAGCAAAATAGACTTCATAGGGACTAAAAATACATGGGGTCTATGGGCAAGAAATTATGAAAAATAAAATACTTCGTTAAATCGAGGATTTCGTTACATTGAAGTTCGTTATATCGAGGTTCGACTGTATATATATACATACACAGGGTGTCACAAAAGAAAGTTTACACGGTCTTTTTTACCGCAAAAATAAACTAGGCATCGCCGAACGCTCATTCCCCGCCCAAAGGTAGAGCTAGAGGTCACAGCCAGATGCCAAAGTTTCAGCCCGATTCGATAACTTAATCAAAAGTTATTAGTGATTTTCTGAAAATTTCAATGGGAAAATGGCGACTGACGGTGTTTTCAAACACATGGGGCTCTATGGCACCAGAAACCGAAAGCGGGCAAAGATGGGCTCCATTTTCCCATTGAAATTTTCAGAAAATCACTTGTAACTTTTGATTAAGTTATCGGATTGGGCTGAAACTTTGGCATCTGGTTGTGACCTCTAGCTCTACCTTTGGGCGGAGAATGAGCGTTTAGCGATGTCTACCCTATTGGAAAATCCTGTATAAAATTTCTAATGGGTCCTGTATAAATATTTTTACCAGCCTATTGGATATGGGTCCCATAGATGTATACAGGACCCATACATTCATACAGGACTCGTATAAATGTACAGGACCCATACATTTATACAGGACCCCAAGCAACCACGTATGTCCGTCGGACGTCCGAACAAGAGCCGAATATCCATTGCCAGGGAAGGACGTCCGTCGGACGTACACTGGACATCCGTTTCCGTACGTCCAAATTCGGACTAATAGTGGACGTCCTGTGGATATACAGAAATGGATGTCCGAGGGCTGTCCATTTGTGGATGTTCGAACATATCCCAATAGGTATTGGGAAACCATTCAAAAACAGTTACTTAAAAGTGGTCCCATTCTGCACTAAACGATTATCATAACAGAACCTTTTTGTGCAGAGGATATACCTTTCCCTAATGAAGATAGGTTTGAGGCCCCCCCCCCCCCCCCCCCCCCAAGATTCTTTAACAGATTTGATGGCCCCTTCAAGATTTCCTGAGGTCTTAAGAGGTCCCATCACAGTATTTCCTGAAGTTCCATAGGGGCCCATCACAATTTTCTGCAAAGTCTGATGGGCCCTCTAGGATTTGCTAAGGGTTTGAGGGGCGCAATAGATGCTTTCTGGGGTCTCCAAGATCATTCAATAGGTATGACGGGGAAAAAAAGAGGTGGACACATCGGTAATTCGTTTTTTTTTTTTCAAGTGTTGTCCGAAGGTCCATTAATAGAGGCCTAGAACCTTAGAATTGTAAGCTCCTTTCAAGCTGATACTGTGTGCGGTAAAAAGAAAAACAGTATTGTATGTTCTCGACTACAAGTAATCAAATGAATTGTGATGCATGTGTACTACTTTTTAAAGTAATTTTGCAATCATTTGATTACATTTTACGTAGTGATGTCGCAGTGCCAGTTGGCCTTATGTTTCGTAAGCTAGAAGGAAACAAGGATGTTAGACAGCAAAATAGTTTTTTATTTGCAATCAGAACCAGGGCAGAGGCACCTTTCTCACACTTGAAGGTAGATGCCTACTCTCCCTTAGAAGTGGTGCACCTCTCCTTTGCGCGGCGAAGCCACTCCTTGACTTCCGTTTCCACCTCTTTTTTCGTAGACTCTTTGCAGTGCTTTGTCCGCTTTATAGCAGCTGAAAGCAATAGATGACCCTTATAGTACAACTTAAAAAGGCAGGGAATTGCGTTGCAAACTTCTACTTACCAAAGATCAATTTGTACAGCTTAAGGCTACGGAAAACCTTCCCTTTGCGCCCATCCATGCTGAACTTGGCTGCAGCTTCGTCACTAATCAGGTGTGCAAGCATAGACCTTACAGTTGTTTTGATAGACAGGTCCCCAAGGGAGGTCAGCTCCACAACCTGGAAGGAACGTACAGAGCACGACACAGTTAATACGAACAAGACATAGCCAGTTTTCGCTGTTTTACTCTGACCAGTGAAACGCTATCCCCAAAGCTACTTATATCATGGAAAGGGTTCATCTTGGGGCAATAACCTTGGTTATAAGAAAATGCAATCCTCAATTCACTGTCCATGCAAAATGCCAATGCCGTGTTTGAGCACATAAAACGTGGGGCTGGTGCCTGGGGAACGTAAGACATGACATAAGGAGCATTACGATACCCAGAAAGCAAGTATAGCCAAAAATGTTTGGCATTCAAGGTTAGCTGGATAGAAAGAACCTGAGCATGAATGGGTTTACAGCTTGTATTAACTGGGCTAGGCTTTACAATTAGCCAATTCACACCCCCTCTTTATCTCCGAGGCCAGTATGAGTGAACTGGTGATACCTTGAGAAAGATTGAATGAATGTGAGGGCCCAAATTTTATTTTATTTGGGCAGTTGTTTACACCTCCTAGTCATTGTTCTATCTCATTAGTCATTTCCCATGCTCTAAGATCTGGAACTGTGGGACAGAGTTGCCATTTGAAGAAATACGGAAGTAGTCAGAGCTTGCTCTACACTCATGAAATAATGCTAAAGTATAGCACCATTACAAACACCTTTGTTGCTTACCAGAGAACAGGCAGTCTCACCCCTTCGATGCATCTCGATTTAAAATCACAGCTTGCTCCTAGCTTATTTGTTATCTGCATGTCTTAACCTTAGCTGCACACTAGGGATAAGACATAACAGCAAAGCCTAGAGAATGCAAACACCAATACTTGCCTCAGTAAGTGACAAAAACTAGAGTATGGGCAGGCATTGATAACAGCAATTGCTTACCAAAGCCTCACTCGTGGCATCTGCAAGAGCGCCATCAAACACCTCAATTGCTTCAGGAGTGTCGAGGGGATCAACGAGGATCGGCTGGCTGGGCTCTACAACGAAACTCTCACGCGCTCGTAGCAATGTCGAAATCATGTCCATTATCTCCGTCTGCTGGCTCCTCATGACGCTCATCCCATTCAGCACCCGTCGCTGAAACTCTGCATGCAAAGAAAAGGCTTGAAATAAATATTGGCAAATAAAATTAGTGCAGGCAGGAGACAACATCCTACTTACCAGCAGCACTCAAGATCCTAGCAGTGGCCCGCAGATCAGCTAAAAAGAAAAAAAAAAGATGGCAAAAAGTCAAGAGCTTAGCCATTTCAAAACTATTCAAAGTTGTGCAACCATGCTGTGAAAGAAAAACAATTGAAATCAAATTAGCTTACCGCAGGTCGAAGCACTGGTGCTAGGCGTCATGTGTTGCATAGCCTGCAGTGCTGAAAAAATTTAATGAAGGACACACAAAATATCTTAATACGCAGCTGCAACACAATTCTGCAGTAAAGTACCTTGATCTAATCGACTGGGAGCCGACATCCTTGTCAATGTTTGAGATGCGGTTGAAAAACCACTGGCATCTACGAAGATAAAGACAACTGCAGGCGCTAGATGCAATAAGGGTACAAGGTGACTTGGATTGCTTCTCATATTTATTTATGTTATTTATTTATTTGGTACTTCTGAACTGCCCTTCAAGAGCCCGTGGGCCTACAGGAGGGTGCACCATGCATACATGCAAGAGCTCAAATGACACAGAATACAAAATTAAAAAACATGCCTAAAAAAGTAGGAAAAAAATTTACATATGTAATATCAACAGAATATGACCTCCGACAGTGGAAAACATACAGCGCAGAAACCTGTTGCCCCCATATCTGTTGTTTAAAAAACAGAAAGGAAAACATACAATCAATGTATACCTTGAGCAGGGCTCGCACGCTAAAACTTCCAGGCAAAAAA
Source organism: Ixodes scapularis (assembly GCF_016920785.2). Classification (NCBI taxonomy): domain Eukaryota; kingdom Metazoa; phylum Arthropoda; class Arachnida; order Ixodida; family Ixodidae; genus Ixodes; species Ixodes scapularis. The sequence goes on along the minus strand of NW_024609846.1, from coordinate 194,658,821 downwards.
ATATCCACCTCTGGAGAGTTCACTTTATTTAATATGCTAAAAGCCTACCGAAAAGTTTCCAGATGTGAGAAGTCACTTCGTTTTTGGCGGTATGGTGCTCCATACATTTGCTTGCTCAAATTTGATTACCGTAAAGTTCCGAGAGAACGCCCCCGCCCGAAACCTCGCCCACCCACCTTTTTGGACGAAATATATATTTTAATAAAGTTCCCAAACATCGCCCACCCCCTAAAAATCGCAGTAGCTTCGACGCATTCGAAAGCCCGGGAAGCCCCCGCCGCGAACATACCTCTGGAAAAACCGATGACTCGTCCGCAAACACCGCCAGTGACCCGATTTCTAACAAAAGAGAAGATCTTTTCCGGTTAGATTGATAAGATAAGGGCGAACTAGAAGTGAATCATTCAAGACGTCCGGGTACAAAGGAAAAGAAGAAACAGCTCAAGCAAACAAACTCCACACTAGTAGACAGTCATTCCTCTGCGTGCCCCGCAGCTGTTCACCTGCCCTCGCTTCCAGCATCGACCATGAGGAATAGCTACACCATCCAGAGAAAGGTGGAAGTTGTCCAGTGGCACAAGAAGAATGGAGACAACGTAAGCAAAACTGCAAGACATTTTGAGCTGGACAGGAAACGTGTTCGCGAATGGAGCACCAACTACCAGTCCCTTCTGCAGCAGTGCCACGGCAAAAACAAATTCAAGAGAGCCATCAACAACGGACGGCCGGTCTTCAGCGAAGAGCTCGATGAAGCACTCATGGACTTCTTGGATACCGAGCGGGCGGCAGGGCGAGCGGTGAGCAACCGCGTCCTTCAAGAGCACGCACGCAAGTTGGAGGTTCAGATGAACCTGGGCAACTTCGAAGCTTCGAACCACTACCTGGCCCGCTGGAAAGACCGCTTCAATGTGTCGATGCGAGTGGGGACGAACGAGAGTCAGAAGCTGCCGGCTGACTACGCTGACGCAATCTCCGTCTTCCGGAGGGCTGTGGGAAGCCTGCGCCTGGAGCACAGTTACTCCAACTTTAGTATAGCCAACATGGACCAAACCATGGTACGCATGGACTGCCCAGCCAAGCGGACAAACAACGTTGCCGGCGAATCAAGCATCCGCATCGTGAACACAGGCTGTGCGCGTCGTGGACTGACGGTTGCACTCTGCAACAGCTGCGGGCATCAAACTCCCGGCTCTCATCGTGCTCAAGGAACCGACGGGCCGGATCCCGCCAAGGGCACTGTTCGCACTTCAAATCCCAGGTATTGTCTCAATTTCCGCGTGCGGCCAATGTTACTTCTGGTTTGCCCAAACAAATTTCAGCATAAAAATAAGTTGAAAACATGCACTCACGCCTTTCGCATAAAAAAAAAAAAAAAAGTTTTAGGACAGCGTTGTTTTGTGAACGATATAAAAAGCGCCTTCCACATGTATTTGTGCATTTCTAGTAGAGGGCGCTGCATGGGTTCGTCACAAGTTTTGTTTTTTCATCAATACCGTCAATACTACGCGGCGATGCGGCGATGCTTTCGTGTTTGCGGCTGCTCCGGTTGTTGGTGGTTGGCTTTGCCGGAGTTTGGAATGAAACCGAATCTCGGCTCCTTTCAGAAAATGTGAGAGTGACCTGTTCAAGGAACGGATGGATGACTACGCCGGTCTTCCTCGAATGGGTGCGGAGGGTGTGGGGTGCCAACAAAGACGACGTGAGGCGGCTGCTCGTCTTGGACCAGGCGCCCATTCACAAGACAGAGGCAGCGCGGGAGGCCCTCGACGGGAAGGAAACCGACGTTGTCTTCATTCCTGGCGGGTGCACGTCTATTCTCCAGCCAGCAGACGTGTGCTGGATGAAGCCCTTCAAAGATGCTCTCAGGAATCGTTGGTCCTCCTTCTTGCGGGAAGGGGCTGTCACCGCCAAAGGGAACCTCAAGAAGCCGTCGCGTCAGGATGTCGTCAGCTTCGTGTCCGAGGCTTGGGCATCTCTATCGGAGGAGGCCGTCCTGACGTCGTTCAAGCGCTGCGGCATCTCAACACGCCTCGACGGCTCAGAAGACGGGGAGTTGAACCACCGCCTGGCCTCTGTAAGCGACGAACCAGCGATGGGGCCCGAAGCTCGGGAGAGCATAGTGGACGAAGTAGTGCAACTCGTCTTTGACAGCGACAGCGAGGAGTCGTTCGATGGATTTAGCGATGACGAGTGAGCAATAAATGCGTATGCACCGCTGATCTGTCAAATGCAGCCATTTTTTTTGTAGTTTTTGGCCCTTGGCCCGAAACTTCGCCCACCCCATGTTTTTCACCATTTATCTCTTAGTTTTGGGTGGGCGTTCTTTCGGAACTTTACGGTAAATATAAAACTTCACCCAGAAAGATATGAAAGAGATGGCGATTGTTTTTGCAAGCTTTGCATTTGAATTTGCACTGCTAGTGTGCGTAGCTCTTTATTTGTAAAACGATCATGCAATGTACCTTTATTTCGTGAACTGGGAGCCGGTGTCCTTGTTGACGTTTTAGGTGTCTGGAACGAACCACAGGCACCTGCGAAGATAAAGACAATTGAAGGGGCTACATGCAAGAAGGGTACATGGTGACATGGATTTTTCTCATATTTAGGTTCCTAGATGTGAAGAAAGCCACCTTGTTTTTGGTGGCATGGTGCTCCATATATTTGCTTGCCCAAATTTGATTAAATATAAAACTTCAGCGCTCACACGGAAATGAAATTAAAGTTAATTGGTTCTGCAAGCTTTGCACCTCAACTTGCAGCAATATGTGCATAGCCCCTCATTTGTAAAATGGCCATACATTATAGGTTGTTCGCACATAACGTCAATTTGGCATTTTGTTGTTAGCTTGTTTTTTCACACAAATTTACTACATTGAAGGATAACATCGTAACCGGTTGAGATGATGTCAGCGGTGCTCTACGCATTTGAGGGGGCGTGTCAATCCTTGGAATGCTCGAGTTTGGCACACGCCAGACAGCTCACAACAACAAAATGGTGGACGAAATTACGTCAGTGAAAACACCCTATAGCTACCTTTATCTTGTGGACTGGGAGCCAGCGTGTTTATCGAAGTGCTAGACGACTGGGACGAACCACTAGCACCTGTTTGGAGATGTCTGATTAAGTTGGGAATTGGTAACATTAGAATACAAAAAGCGAAAAACAATATAAGTGGTTTTCAGGAGAAACTGTACCTCGCATTAGTGCAGCTTGCGACATTTCACTGTGTATTGATCTTGCCGGGCTCGCACTCTGTGATTCCAGTCTCTGGCTACTGGCTGTGAAAAGCGACCAGAAAACCTCAAATTGTAAGATGAAAAAAGTACAAATTGATCTCCCAAAATATAAAAAATGCAGTTGTGCCCCAACCCCCTATATAAGCACATTGTTTACGTAAAACGACAGATCAAGTACGTCTGACGACACACCCTAGACTTATCAAGTGCCAGGTTCGAATTCTAAGCTAAAGGTTAAGAAACAGTTGCAACGGTCAACAAGGCTGTCAGCTGCAGAACAAAATAAAAATCAAATAGCGTTACGCGAGTTCTGCCGTGCGCAGAGCGGCATCGGGGCTTCCGGGAATTCATCCGAGCTTGAGTCGGACTCGCTCCAGCGTGTGGGGCGAAATCTCCTACGCTTTGGGCGTATCTCCTCGTCCGAGAGATCAGATGTGAACCGCGACCGCTCCAACTTAGATCGCCCTTCTTCGTAGGAATCTGTAGTTACATAAGAAAAAAATACTTACAATTAATGAACACTGCTGCACGCATGAAGAGATGCAATATACTCACTGAATAGTCCTTTCACAGTCACCTCGAACTCAGAAAACCCTGGTCCTGGTGGCCCCCCCTTTCGCACTAGCTTGACAGCCTTATCGGTGGACACCTTCGGCCATAAACAGTTGTTTCCCGTGACCCACGTGCAAGGCACGATCTCCACCTCTTGGGTTAGCCTAAATTCCACAATTGCATACATCCCTGAAAATGAACAGAAAAACTGATGTGAGAAAGTCATCAACACTAACCGGATCTAAAAAGTTATGCAAAAGCTAAACATTTACCTTGAGCTGCTGAAATGGCGGCGGTTTCACGGTACCGTCGCTTTCACCGACAGTAAAACGTAAAACTTGGTCGTGGTAACACCAGAGTCCAAACCACGCGCTCCTAGAGCCGACAATGCACAAATATCGATGGATTTCGTTGGCTATGGATTTTAACGGATATGTGACACTAGCGGCACCTAGAAAAGTTGAAAAGTACATGACGTCGGGGTTAAACATCAATAAATAAATAAATTGGTAGCGTTTGTTTTATTCGTACATTAGTTTGGTGACTCATAAATTTAAACAAATCTCCACAGACAAATTATAACTGCACGCACTGCACGGTCGTATCGTCAACGTCATCCCTCTACGCGTTGCATAACGCGCTGACTTCTTGAATTGCAGCTTACGCCAACACGCTCGTCAACAAGCAGTAAAATAATCGTGCCCAATTTTGAACAACAAACAAGAAAAGTAGCGAGAAGAATATTCTTATTGAATCATATCCCGTCTAACCACTCCCGCCTTGGCTGGCAACCCGAGTTTCGAATTTGTTCTTTTTTGTTTGTTGCTTTCGTGTCCACGTTGTTGCTGTCGCGTGTCGATACAACGGTGTCACGAAATTTTTTTATTTCTGTTTTAAGTAGTATTGTGTTTATGTCGCAGTACTGACGGACAATTTTACAGAAGAACTGTTCGTCTAGTTGAACCATCTGCTTGAGTTGTCCATTTCGGGTTAGTACTTGCTTTTCATACCACGTTGTTTTTTTCCGTCCCCGTCTGTTTTTGTGTAGCTCGAAATTCAATCCGTTCGTGTCTTCGTAAGAAGGGGTAATACGGACGTTGGATAGCGTTTCGGAACTTTGGTTCACCTAGTTGAACGGCCTACTTGTATCCATTTTTAGGAAAGTTTAGTCTCATTCTGAACCGCTTCGTTATTTCGCGCATATCATCCGTACCACGCTTTGTTTTTTCCGCCCTCGCCCGTTCCCGTCTGGCTGGAACTTCATTTCGTTTGTGCTTTCGTTTGTAGCCTCCTGGAGGCTTTGTGCATGCGTCTGGCAGTGTCGGGCAAGTTTCATTCACCAGACGGCCCATTTAGAGGAGTTAGTTTAGTCTTGTTATTTGAAGGAGTTTGAGTATTTCGCCCGTATCATCTCTAATGCACAGGTAATCATGCCCAAAGTCAAAGAAAAGTCCTACACACTCAAAAAAGCCTCACAGAAAACAAAGGAGATATTTGAAAACTTTGGGCACCCTTGCTTCCAGCAAGTTACACTACCTGTGCTAACGGATGCCATAGACAAAAATGGCTCATGTACATCAGCAGCACACACATGCAGTGGCAGCGTCTCTGCCCTTTTGAGTTCAGATTCATGCGGCAGCCAAGATTGCAGCAACGAGGGACTACCTGTGGCTCAGGGTGGTGATGCAGCAGCTCGGCTACCAATTACGCCCTTAGAAGTGGCACAGATCGAGTATTCGGATGCGGAGGAGATAGAGGATAGTGTGCCTTACTCAGCTCTTGCGAGTTACAGTCCTCATTCCAAGCCTACTTTCTCTGGCTGCGTAAACACGGAGCCAGTTGCTGGATCTGGTAATTTGGCTGCAGAACTGAAGACTTGGGCTCTCAAAGAGAATATTCCACAGACCGCTGTAACGTCCCTCCTTAAGGTCTTGAAGTCACGACCTTTTGATCCAGCATGTCTTCCGAACGATGCTCGCACTCTACTCGGTACACCTAGAGACACGATGCGTACTCCAGCTGTAACTGCGATGCCCCCGGGAGATTACTGCCATTTCGGGCTGGAGTACCAGCTGAGAAATATCCTCTCACATGCACATTTTGAAGGTAGGTCTATTGCCCTGTCTTTCAACATCGATGGATTACCCATTTCAAAAAGCACAAAGATGCAGCTGTGGCCCATCCAGTGCATGGTTATTGAACTTGGCAAGGCAGCCCCTTTTGTTGTTGGTGTTTTTGCGGGAGAGTCAAAGCCAGCATCGGCAAATAATTTCCTGGCTCCTGTTGTGGGCGAGCTGCTACAGCTTTTGTCTCAGGGAATGAGCTTCAAGGGGCAGATGATAGAGGTCTCGGTGAAGAGCTTTATTTGTGACGCACCTGCACGGTCGTTTGTGTACAGCATTAAGGGTCACACAGGATACTCGGGATGTCCGAAGTGCATTGCAGAGGGCACATATACAAACAAAAAGGTTTTTTATCCATCGAAAATTTCCACCCTGCGGACTGATGATTCTATAAGGCGCCAGACGGATCCCGATCATCATCATGACGTCTCAGCCCTGACGGAGCTTCCAATCGACTGTATCAGCACCGCGCCCCTTGACTACATGCATTTGCTATGTCTCGGTGTTCAGAAGAAGCTGCTCGGCTTATGGTTGGGTGGGCCCTTAGATGTGCGCCTTGGCCCTGTAGGCCGAAAGCGATTGTCTGACCTAAACCTTTCTTTAGTTGCACACGTGCCTGGAGAATTTGCACGTAAGCCGAGAGGCACAGCAGAGGTCGACCGGTGGAAGGCGACAGAGTTTAGACTTTTCCTTCTTTACACTGGGCCGGTAGTACTTAAGACCGTTCTGTCCCCTGACCTTTATAACAACTTCCTTGCTTTGCACTGCGGCACATTTCTCGTATCGAGCCCAACTTTGTGTCATCAGTACGTAGATTACGCAGAGTCACTTTTCCAGCACTTCGTGAAAACGTTCGCAGAACTCTATGGAGACGACCAGGTGTCTTACAACATCCACTGTGTCTTACATCTTGCAAGTGATGTGCGCAACCAAGGTCCGCTAGATACGTTTAGTGCGTTTCCTTTCGAAAATAACATGCAGTGCCTGAAGCGACTCCTCAAGAGTCATAATACTCCACTGGCTCAACTGTATAACCGTCTGAAGGAGCGTGAGGGCATGGCGGCGACTGCCAAGACACCTCTGGATTCTGTCCAGCTTGGAAAACAGCATACAGATGGGCCTCTCCCGCCCGATTGTACACCACCCCAGTACAAGTCTGCAACCTTTGCTGATTTCATGCTCGCCGTAGACTTGGCCAACAACTGCTGTATGATTGATGACGCTATTGTCCTCGTAGACAATTTTGCGCACTCTAGATCTACACAGGCGCCTTGCATCATTGGTCGAGAACTCGTCGTAAAGGAAAACTTCTATGATAAGCCATTTTTATCGGGTACCATTGGTGTTTTTGTAGCCTCCCAGCCTTCTTACACAAAATGCTGGTCATTGAAGAATGTACGTAAATTGGTCCGGTTGCCTTGGGGAGCGAAATCGGTGGTCATTCCACAGCTGCATACACTTTAACTCCACGCCTGGGGCCAGCACCATCCATTCTGCCACTGAAAGCTACAGGTATGTTGACGGTGTATGTGAAAATAACCCTCACTCCTGCCTTTGTCAACGTGTTTTCTTAGAGCTGCACGGTGGAGAGGGGTTTCCCCACGCCTGGGTCAAGCACATCCAGTCTGCTGCTGGGAGCTACAGGTATGTTGATGGTGTACGTGAAAACAACCCTCACTCATGCCTTTGTCAACTTGTTTTCTTAGAGCTACACGGTGGAGAGGGGTTTCCCTCACGCCTAGGTCAAGCACATCCAGTCTGCCGCTGTGAGCTACAGGTATGTTGACGGTGTACGTGAAAATAACCCTCACTCATGCCTTTGTCAACTTGTTTTCTTAGGGCAGCGCAGTCAAGAAGGATTTCCCCACGCCTCGTCCAAGCACCATCCAGTCTGCCGCTGTAAGCTACAGGTACGTTGACGTTGTACGTGACGATTGCCCGCACTTATGACTTTGTCAACTTGTTTTCTTAGGGCAGCACGGTCAAGAAGGATTTCCCCACGCCTCGTCCAAGCACCATCCAGTCTGCTGCTGTAACCTACAGGTATGTTGACGTTGTATGTGACGATTGCCCGCACTTATGACTTTGTCAACTTGTTTTCTTAGGGCAGCACGGTCAAGAAAGATTTCCCCACGCCTGGGTCAAGCACATCCAGTCTGCCGCTGTGAGCTACAGGTACGTTGACAGTGTACGTGACAATTGCCCTCACTTATGCCTTTGTCAACACAGGGGTTTCCCCACGCCTGGGTCAAGCACATCCAGTCTGCCGCTGTGAGCTACAGGTACGTTGAAGGTGTACGTGAAAATTGCCCTCACTTATGCCTTTGTCAACTTGTTTTCTTAAGTCTGCACGGTGGAGAGGGGCTTCCCCACGCCTGGGTCAAGCACATCCAGTCTGCCGCTGTGAGCTACAGGTACGTTGACGGTGTACGTGAAAATTGCCCTCACTTATGCCTTTCTCAACTTGTTTTCTTAGGGCTGCGCGGTGGAGAGGGGCTTCCCCACGCCTGGGTCAAGCACATCCAGTCTGCCGCTGTGAGCTACAGGTACCTTGACGGTGTATGTGATAATTGCCCTCACTTACGCCTTTGTCAACTTGTTTTCTTAGGGCTGCACGGTGGAGAGGGGTTTCCCCACACCTGGGTCAAGCACATCCAGTCTGCCGCTGTGAGCTACAGGTACGTTGACAGTGTACGTGACAATTGCCCTCACTTATGCCTTTGTCAACTTGTTTTCTTAGTGCTGCACGGTGGACAGGGGTTTCCCCACGCCTGGGTCAAGCACATCCAGTCTGCCGCTGTGAGCTACAGGTACGTTGAAGGTGTATGTGAAAATTGCACGCACTCATGCCTTTGTCAGCTTGTTTTCTTAGGGCTGCACGGTGGAGAGGGGTTTCCCCACACCTGGGTCAAGCACATCCAGTCTGCCGCTGTGAGCTACAGGTACGTTGACAGTGTATGTGATAATTGCCCTCACTTATGCCTTTGTCAACTTGTTTTCTTACGGCTGCATGGTGCAGAGGGACCTCCCCATGCCTGGATTTTGCACCATATGTTCATAACACACTTAAACTTCCCTTTAGATGACAGGGAATAGCTTTTCCCCGTCATCTACAGGTAGGTTTCAGTGTGTTGTGAATATGCACTCATACCTTCGTCAATTTGTTTGCTTGGCGGGGGAGAGGGGGAGCCGTAGCGGCCTCCCTCCACCGAGGACTAGCACTTCGTCACTCGTCCGGTTAATTTGCGATAGTTACCGGCACTGGTATCTTAAGCTTTTCTCGCTAGGCATGAGATTGCTTTTCCACGACACAGCCAATCTGGTAGATAACATAGGCTAAAAATACTGAAAAAGTCTCTAGGCACAAGTGCCATTCATATAGTCCAATTAATATAATTAAAGCATATTTCTTTCATTTGTTTACAGACGGACACTCCCTCCAAGGTCTGACTAGGACATGGGTCAGACAACAGCAAGACAGCTGCTAAATATATGGCAGAAGAGCTTTCCAGGGCAGAAAGGTATTGCACAGTTGACAAAAAGGGCGACTGTCGAGGAGTGGAGCCACCAGAAGATCTGGAGAAAATGCATACTATTAAAATTATCATCTTATTTCAATATAGATTTGGCTCATAGTCTTTCATTGGCACAGCATGCGGGCTAGGGTACGACATTTTGAACATTCATAGCTGTCCAAGTAAAGGGTAAAGCATAAAGCGCCGTTCACACTCTTGCGACCGAGAGACCAGACCGGTTTTTAAGCCTTTTGCGACTTCTTAGGACCGGATGCGCTGCAGCGGAGCTGGTCCTAAGAGATCGCAAGAGGCTTAAAAACCGGTGTGGTCTCTCTCGGTTTTACTCGGTCGCAAGAGTGTGAACGGGCCTTTAGACGTAATGCCCTAATCCCTAGGGATTTTGAGGCGCGATATTCAAAGTATGTCAGCTGAGGATCCCTGTTCGGATGTCCTTCGGATGTACAAAACTCTTACCTTTGTACGTCCGTCGGACGTCCACGGGACGTCCTTCGGATTTTCGCGGATGGCCCTCGGATGTACGATATATCCGAAAAGGATATCCATCGGATGTCCGATGGATGTCCAGTGGTTGCTTGGGACCCGTATCAATGTATGGGACCCATACATTTATACAGGTTCTGTATAAATATATGGGACCCATATACATTTATATGGGTCCTGTATAAATGTGTGGGACCCATATACCTATACAAAATCCGTAAAAATGCGAGATTGTTTGACCATTTGTGGCCCATATACAGCACCCACTCAACATTCGGGATATGTATCAGTGCGAGACGTCCATATGTGTAGATGAATTGCCTCTGCGTCCAATCTGTGGCAAGGTGTAGCAGTTGTGCTTGGCTTACAAGCCTTGCAAAAAATGCAACAAACAACAAAAGCTTAATTTATAAACAAGACCTCGTTTTATTGTCCTCTTTCACTTGACACCTGAAAAAGTATAGTCAACATTGGACACTTGCTGCATCAGAGCTAGTAGCAAATTATCCCATGCATCTAAAATGTGCCTGTCAGATTACTATTACATTAGATCAGAATATTATTTTTTGAATGGGAACCAATGTTGGCATCAACAGCTCCAAAAACAAGGCAGAAAAACTGCCTTACTCTGATCCTGTCTAAACACTGGTGCCACTTCCGAGTCTATGAAGAGAGGCTAGGAAGCAAAAATAGTTTCAACACCTTTGGCGCGCTGTTGCCAGTGAACTGTGAGCATCAACATTATTGCAAGGTTACATAGCTACAAGAAAGAGTTCTGAGAAGGCAGTAAGCTCTCCAAGAAAAACCTACCTCTTCTTTTCTGTGTTTTCAGGCACAATCACTGCCAGGCAACTGCAAAATATACAAACACACTGAGGGCAAGAATGAATTCCCTAGAGCAATGCTTCCCAAACTCTGGTACCCTGCAACCCACCAAATAGTGGAGGTACCCCCCCCCCCTTCCCCCCCCCCCCCCCTGCTTTTCACAATGCCACAAGCTTTTCGTTTCCAGTGTGCAAGCAGTTATACACAAAATTGATGTTCATGTTTTATTTCACAGCTAAAGTGACGATGCAACAAATTTTTAGCTTTCGTTAAATACTACATAGGATGAGTCCTTGAACCCAAAAAACAGACAACTTTTCTTCCAAGCAATGGCGGTCACAAAAATAAGTAGAGAAAAACGGGCAGCGTTCACCCCCTCAACTCGCAGAAACAACCAGCCACGTGATTTGGCGCCGATTATATGCTGCCAATGTTCATCATAGCCATGCGCCGGGCTTGGCAAAGCATAGGGCGCATGCTGGCCTCTGCACATTGTTAAAGCTTGGCTATTTTCGTCACCTCAGCGATTGGACACCTAGCCAATACCAAAATGTTTGTCGAGGTGTTCATGTCACGAGTCCAAGTCAAGCGCTGATTCAATGCTTGAATCCAATCGATGAGCCTCATTCAAATATTGTCAAATAGAGATCCCCTAGGATGTCATCCCAGCTACGATGTGATCAACTTTGCGAAGGAGAAAATGAAGGAAATGGGTGGATTTTATCCTTCCAATTGCACCGCTTTAAAGAAGCTTCTGGATGAGTAGCGTGTACAAATACACTTGGGTCACAGTGATGCCAGTATGTCTATGTAAAGAAAAAAAAAAACACTCCAACACAATTTCTTTGCACGGCCCTTTTAATATAGGCGTCTAAAGAGTAGAGCTAAAAACGGAAAAATAACAAATATTAAACCAACATGTTTTAAGCTCACAATTAAGCTTCTCTTGGGGTTGCAATCCAGTTTGGGATACACTTCGATTGAGAGATTTAGACAAGACATTTATATTTAAAACAAACTCTTTGAGGTCCAATATATCGAAGAAATATTTGCAAGATTGAAATTTAGCTTTTTTCAATATGAAAATTATGGTTGGGAATATATGGTGCTCATTCTGCTTTCACTTTTAGTTCTAGAACATCTGAGACACACAGAACATAACAATTATTACCACTGAAACCTCGGAACACATATGGAAGCTCTGATTATATAGCTACAAGGAATAACTCCCTGCAATTCCTGTACACTATAAGGACGCAATCCTTTATGCATACTGGTTTTCTGGAGTTAGTTTGAGTTCACCTTTCATGTGAAATACAAGCAAAGCAACAACTTCCTTAACTGAACATTTTTTGCTACACTGCCCTTCAGAAATAAGTGGTGCACGTATAATCGTAATTAATTAAATCCCATTACAACAGTGAACAATATTGTTACGGCCATGTAGCTAACCGATAGCTAGGCCTCGCCGCGTCAGCCACTTTCCTCCACAGATGGTAGTACATTGCGGTGAAACCTCCCCCCCACTTTTGTACATAGCGATGAAGCTCGACACAAGATTAAAGTGAAGCTTGACACATGTAATCAGTGAATTTTCAATTAAAATGTTCGCGAAACCCTGAAGAGCAATCGCCAAAATCGTGTTCGATGGAACTTTGTTTCAGAACTCCTGATCAATACTGCTGTGTTTGTAACTGAGACACCGAAATATAAGTGACAAAACCTAGTTTTTTTTCAGCAGATCTTAAAGGACACATGCAAAGGAAAAAAACATTTTTTTTTAGACAGCTTAGATGGAAAAAGGATGTCATAAAACGATTTTACTACGAAGAAAAAAAAATTTTAGAGCTATATTTACGGCGCTATACAAATTTGTAATTGGCGCTCGCGGGAGCCGCCGCTGGTCACGTGGTAGGCCCGCGCGCCGCCGCGCTGCGTCGCCGCCGCACGCTCAGCGTTGTGCGAACGCCGCTTCAACGAGTTTCTTTACGCCGCCGTCGCCGCCGCCGCACAAGTTTGTCTGCTTCGGGGCGCCGCTGCCGTCATCTGACCGGCGCACAGGTCTACCACGTCTGCTTGCGCGTTTTCAGGAGTTTCCTTTGGGCTCTAAAAGTTACTTATCTATCTTACTTTTTTGTTATACGTCAAACAAAAATGAATAAGTTACTTTTAGAAGCCATAGGAAGCTTCCGAAAGAGCGCAAGTACCACGTGACAAATATGGGCCCGTCAAGGGCCACTTTTCTGCGGCGCCCGCCGGCGCCAAGTACAAATTCGTATGGTGCCGTAAATATAGTCCTAAAAATTTTTTTTCTTGGTTGTAAAATTGTTTTATGATATCCTTTTTCCATCTAAGCTGTTTAAAAAAAAAATGTTTTTTTTCCTTTGCATGTGTCCTTTAATACCAAACCACCATGCTACCTGCAGCCTTGAATTGCTTCCACAAAAGAAATAAAGCATATTAGGCTCCTACCTCACTCTGTTCTGCAAGAAGGGCTCGCTTGATTCTGTGTCTGGAAAGAGAACACACATTGAAAATGAGTTAATTGTAATTTTGCATTAAACAAACTGCTGCCTGATCCACGAGGAATGTAGAGTCCTAAGCTAACCCTATGCATCGGCAGCCCCGTTTGCAATCGTAAAATAAAAAAGTTTTGATTACATTAGTTTATGTGGTATATGCAGTAAAGTCCATGTTACTAGTTAACCAATCATACATTTTTCATTTGCGTATTTGCCCCTGTAAACGAAGGAAGTGGTAAGCAGATTGGGCTGTCTAAATTGCACTTCTATTTCGAATGCTTGCACATTGCAAACCTTTGGCAGCGTCCTCTTCATTTGATGGCAAATTTGTGAGTTAACTATAATAGTGTAGTTATGAGAGTAGTGCATGGGTTATTTCCTAGACATTAGTACCTTCTAACACCAACTGCTTCGCTTCCGTCAACGCTGCTCGCCGGATTCAACAAAACCACTTGGACAAACAACCAGCCAATATTTTGCTTACATTTGTTTTCTTGCTGACAACTTATGATGTTCCGTATGCATTACTCACCACGGCCCAACCAAACATTCACAAGACCAGCTGAAAATCTGAGCTTTGACCACATGCATTGTGGACAAGATTCGACTTCCCGCGTTGCATCGCTTCAGGCTGAGTGTGCATAAATATTTTGCTTGAATCAAACCTAACACCCGGTTCATTAATCAAGCATCTGTAATTGTTGAGGAGCTTAATAACATACACTGCACATGCGTTCAGTAGAGAAAGCTATGAATAGATGCATGCCGTTTGGACAAAAGTCGACACAGTTAACCCTGCTTGGTATCGAGGGCTGTTTCGAGGTGGTTGCGACTCCTGAAAGAAATAAGGTGTCTGCAAAAATGTATTACTGGAGTAGCCGGCTCTTTGCTAAGTGCCAATATCTTCAGAAGTCAAATAATAAAGAAAAAACATACTTAATGTTTACCAGCTCCAAATTGTAGATACACACTTTAAGAGTAATGCACCTGACCTTGTTAGTTGTACCGAAAGGATTATTCTAACATGCAGCTCACCACTCATTTTAGCAAGTTTAAGATATATGCGCAGAACAAGTCGTCTGCTTCTTGGGCAGGGGTTGCGATGATATCATAAAGCCAAGCTCTTATTGGCTCATTGAAAGAAGTAGTGGGTAGACCTCAAGGCATCTAGCATTGAAGTCTACCCACTATCTTTTTTGATCAATCAATAAGAGCTCCACATCATTCTGACATCACCGCTACTCCTGAGCAAAAAGCACACGACTTGCTCTCCGCATGGAATACTGACACACAGATATAAACGACTTACTTCTTCGTTAGGTCATTGACCAGCTCAGAGATATACTTGTTTGTATTCTTCAGCCGGTCGGCCCGAATTTTAGCAGTAGCGACTGCTTTCTCTTCTGGCTTCAATTCTTTGTCCAGCATTATTTTGGTCTCTTGTTCTGTTGGATGGTCGCGTATGTACTTCTCCAACATGTCTGAAAACAAACAAAAACAGAAATTAGAACCCAGTCGAAATCTACTCGTTTTTTTCTGAGTTTAATTGACTCTGGAATCGGCATACAGAAGACTAGCGATAATTAAATCTCGGACATTTCATACTTTCAATTAATTCAAACAAAACTCAAATTTTTAGTTTTTCCCTTATGTTTTCAGCTTACTTCAAACTAGACCATTGAGTTAATTCATACTTCTGCTTGTTTGCACCGACAAATATGGGCTGCCTTTGCCGCCACTAGCTGAGCGCATTTGCATTCTTATTTCACCTAAAAATAGTCGAAAATAAAGCATATTACCATCCTGCACTTATCTAAGTGGTCAAAACCACTTGGACTACTCTGGCGACAGAACATGGCAATGCACAATCGTGTGTTGACGCGAGGAAAAGAAAAAAAAAACGTCCTCAGGTACGAAAGTGACACTTGGCCACATCTGCTTTTCCCAGCGTGCTGCTGAAGGCCGACTCCGAAGCATGTGACCCGCCTTTGTAGTATTTGCTACTTTGCAGCCACCGTAGCAGGCACGTAGCCAGGGGAGGGCCCATGGTGCCCGGGCCCCCTCGGAAATCTTCCATTTTGCTGGAGCCTCCTCTCCCCTCCCTCCCTTCCTCCCTCCCTCCCTCCCTCCCTCCCTCCCTCCCTCCCTCCCTCCCTCCTTCCCTTCCCTCCCCTCCCCCCAAACATAATCCTGGCTACATGTGTGCACCGTAGTGTAACGCACCACACATTCCCTCATTGGCTGTGGCAAAGTTTTCATCATGTCGCTGCGAGGTAAATACCAAACTCTCTCCGTAAAGGAGAAATTGGTTGCGATGGGAGAGAAGTTGATTCGGAAGTGAAGAAGTGTCACTGAAACATGGGATTACTAGGAGTACCCTGACTACCATTTTCAAAGTGAAGGACAAGCTTTTGAGCAACGCAAGCCGATTCGTACTGGATCAAAAAAGCCTTAGGGTAACGGCACACCCACAGCTTGAAAACCGAAACTTGGATTTCGCAAAATAAAGCTGCAGAAGCATTGAACGGGACACTACGAATTCCAAAACATCACTCAGAGATCGATATCTCAAACGGATGGCCGTATTTCTGGAAAAGAACGGAGCAATCAAGTGAGGAATGTGGCATCACGGTTATATTCAAACGGTTCAGAATGAGGGGAAGCGGCCTCGCTTCAGTTCACCAGCTCGACGGGACGAAGCGAGGAGGACAGGGAATGAGAATAGAATCGTAATGCCCCATGCCTCGCCGGCCGTGTTCAGTCGCGCATTTCTTTGAAAAAAAATATAGCCATCCGTTAAACACTGTATGAATGGTGTTTTTGGATTCTGCAGCATCCCGCCTATCGCTCCAGCCCTGTTTTGCGAGCTCAAAATTTCAGTTCAGTATCCCTTTAAGCGTGCACGGAGCTCCAATCTGCCAATAAGTGAACTGATCCTGCGAAAAAAAGCTGACAAACTATCCTTGCGGTTCGTATAAAACACAAAAATGAAGTTGTGATAATTCAAACAAAAATCTGTGGTTTTGTCAAGTATAGATTAACGAACATCTAGTGTAATTGCAAGTCTTAAACTCTAAAAGCATAGAGCGCTGCTAAACTCTTCTTTTCAAGAAAGCAAGCTTTATGTTTAGCTAAAACGGTTTTCATGATAATGTGGCATTATCACGCAATAAAAGGTAACTGATAAGTGCAGATATTTTTATGTATTACACAGTTTATAGACCTCACTGCAAACGTAAGCCTTTTAATTCAGCACATGATTGGAGAAATCAGCAATGCACCTGAGGAGCAATGTCAATTTTCCCAATTTCCCCACACTTTTTTTTACGACAGAACCAGTAGAAAGCACACAACCACTAGAGAGCACATCATTTCTATGCTGACAGTCACTGCAAGCATCTTAGAAAGTAATTATCTTACTGCGAACAGCAATCTTCTTTTCCGGCGTCATGGGAACCTTCCCTTGAGCACCCAGTTTTTTTAACCTGTTGCAGGGCCTGCCGTTCACGCTTCGTTCAAGTAGTTGAGGCGTCGTCCACATTGTCCTGGATGCATCCTTGGCACACTTCGAATCACACGTAGCTTTGAATACCAACTTCAACTTGCCACAGGGTATAAGAAGGTTGCACCCCACATGAACCTGGAAACAGAACATTGTTGAACATAGCCTACAAGATATGCATCGTAACTTTTAAGAACCAGACAACAAGTCAATTCAAGCCATGACAGTCCTTTAAATAAAGGTGCGAAGAGATGATCACCTCATCATAAGGTGTTCACAAGCTAATGATATGTGAAAGAATGAAAAGGGCTACCTTTTTTAATACTACTACAGTCGAATCTCATTAATTCAAACTATCTTAATTCAAACTAACATGCAGGTCCCATCCTATGCATCTCTATGGGAGGTAACTCCTGGTAATTCAAACATTGCTTTATTCAAACAAATTTTCGGCCCCCCTTAAGTTTAAATTAATGAGATTCGACTGTAGATAAAATATTTTCCTCCGACACCTGTATCGCTAGCCATTAAACATAATTGAGAACTGCAAGGGGTTTTGTTTACCATATACGTATGATCCTGCCACGTCCCCGATTTTAATGCAACGGTATAATGAGGAAAATACCAGATTCTACTTCGCAGATTTAGGATTAAACAACACATTGTTCATACAAGGTTTCATGAAACTCAAACTTTGCGATGTTGCACATTTTCCGAGGGGATCGGTGGCCGAGTGGGCCAGTGCACACCAGCTCAGACCACGTGGAGCGAAAACTAGCGCTGCAGAACCCAGGGATTCTAAGTACAGTTGCACCCCTGCCCGTTTCGATCTGGATGAGCATTGTACCGGCGTGTGGTCGTGTATCACTACTATGTGGTACGCGTTGAAGACCCCAGGCTAGTGGTTGTACTGCACTGGCTAAATTTCTCCTCTACAGTGGGAAACAAGTCGCCCATTGAGGCAGACTAAGTTCTAAAATGTATGAACATACACACATTGCAATTTTTTTTTGTGCACATTTGCCAATGCAATCATTGTTTAAAGGAACCTCCAAGTGAAATTCTTTCTTTTACATAATAAAACTGCAGCTGAAGGTTTGAAACAAGAATCCGAAAAGAGCAAGTTTGACGTGCTGGTGAAGCGGATATTGTAGCGAGTTTGTTCGACTCCATTCAACAAGTTTCGTTTCAGCCGGCACTCCCCGAGTGGCTGCACTTGCCGAGTCCATTTTGGGGCCAGCACATGCGTAGTACTGCAGCTGCTTGCACCAGATCGCCATCCCAGCATGCATTGCACACTAAAGTCGATAGTGATGAACAGCACAAGTTGAGGTGATAATGTCCGGTAATCTAGCACCCTTAGCAGCGCTACTTGGGTCTACTTTCTCCACCAGCGAAGTTGAAGAGCTCCTTCAAGAGATCAATAGCTTAAGAAGCTAACTGAATTGCGTCAATTATATGAACAGCATCATTGCTATGACGACAGAGTCTGTTTCACCTTACATTAGGCCGTAGCTAAGGATAAAAGCATGATGGCAGCTTGTGCAATTTAGCTGCATTCTTGAGCTAGGAGCTCATACTACAGTATAGACCACTTACAACGTAACCGCTTATAGTGCAGGACCGGGTATAACGCGGCATTTTTAAACCACCGGTTCGCCTCCCATAGAACTCCATGTAATTGCATACCGCCTAAGATGCAGGCACGCGAAGGGAAATACCGGTTATAGTGCGGTTTCTGGAACAGCCCGCCGACCGACCAACGCAGCGAGCACGCTTCCCTGTGCGACACTAGATAACGGCGCTAGCCGCAAGTGGCACTCGCGGGGCAAGACGCGGGGCAAGACGCGGGGCAAGACGCGGGGCAAGGAGGTTGCTCGAAGAAGCGGGGAGAAGCGAAGAGAGAGGCTTCAGTCGCCATAGCGACGAAGGGACGCACGCACGTGTCGTTCACGTGCGTGCGTCCCTCCGCTGCGTTGGAGAACAACCGCAACGACAGACCAATTGCAGGTCGAGGAGAAGTGTTCGCGCGCATTGCATGCCAGTCGCGGGCCGGCTGCTTCTATCCGCAAACATGGCGGCAGTTGTAATTGTCGACGTAGACGGCGTGGTTATGGTGGCTAGCATAGCGTGGTGGAAGCTCATTGTTCCGCGTAAAAGCGCTATCCTTGACTGTGAATTTTCGTTGTGTGTCGCTATGATAACCCAGCACGTACTAGAAGGGAAGATCCACCGACTCGTGCGGCGATGTCGTGGCGGCACTCTCAAGACGGCAGAAACGCTCATGTTGTCGTGTTGTTTACTTCGACTACAGTGGTGATTTCTAAGCATTTGTGTTTTCGAACATCGCCCGGATTTCTTCTTTGGAGCATTTCATGCCTGTGCTCAAATGAAGGTATTACTGGCGCGTACCGTATAAATGATGCGAATTTTCACGTGTTTTCATCACCGGAGAAAAGTGATTAGGGTTAGCAATCCTGAACACTCGCAACGTCCGTCCGCAACCCGCGACGCCGTTAAAAGGCTGCGTCAGGCAAAAGTCGCTTATTTCTTTCAAAATGTGTGACACGCTTGAGAGAGAAGCGAGAGAAGTGTACTAGTCTGGTGAAATAACGACTTTTCTCAAACTAAGCTTTATTTTTCATCTAACATAAAATAAATTCTTTTACAAAGGTAGGTTGTCTGATGGCTTGCATTTTGGGCCTGAAAAATTGATGTTTTGGTTATAGTAGTGCGGTACCGCTTATAGTGCGGATTTTTGCGACTCCCGCGACATACGTTATATGCAGTCTACACTGTATTTACCTACATTGCGGTCTATCATAAGGTGAGAAGCACAGTGCTTAGATCAGCCATGCAGAGCGTCGTTAGCAGGATTGCCCAATAACTTGTTTTGGGTATAAGGCCGCAAAGCAGAATATTCATATTTCCAAAATCGGCGTCTGTGCGCGTTTCATAAGTGCTGCCAAAAATGATGTCAAAAAATCTCTAATAGAATGGTTGTTCACCACATTTTTCGTCACAAATAGAAACAACTGGCACACCACTGTTGCATTTCTGCCTGCTACGTAGCCTAACAGCAAATTTGTTTTGGTTCATAGTTGGCACACGTACCACAGCAGAGATAGCAAAAGCATCGTGGTACACTCGTCAAGTGAACCAGGTCTCAGGGTAAAACTTATGTCGATGTGTCAAACAAACTCGCTATTACAGAGGTGACCACAAAAACGTCATGTCTATGGTGATAAGGCTGGCCACCTTACACCATGATTCTGTGCTTTGTTCTTTTAGTTTTTGTTTTCAATTTCGATTCGAACGCACACATAATTTTGAGTATATAATTTGGGGTGAAAAAAGCATGTTAGTAATGTGCAAATGCTGGATCCCTTCAATTTAGCGAAGAGTGCTTAAAACTGACTTAGATACCAACCTGTCCTTCGTGTTCTGGAATAGTGGAGTTGATGACCTGTTTGCAAAATCCTCGCCGAGGTCCTCAGGAGGGGGCTCCAGATGGGGCTCCGGGCGGGGCTCCGGACGGGGCTCAGGAAGACGCTCAGGAAGGAGCTCAGGAAGGTGCTCAGCCAGGGGCTCAGGCAGGGGCTCAGGCAGGTGCTCATGCAGGTGCTCAGGAAAGGGCTCCTCTCCCTCCATGCACGGCACCTGCCATAACAAAGTACACAATAAAACCACTTCAAACTATATTCCACTTGAAGTTGTTTCCAGTACTGGCAAAACCACAGGCGCAAGGACATGGTTTTCAAAAGCACTTTCTACATGCCAGTAGTCATGTATGCAGAGCATTTTGCTGTTCGACTCGTTCCCACCCACACTTTCATCAGTACCGAAAAGAATATGTCAAATAGAGCATAGGGTCAAGTAAGGTGTTCTCCGGCAAACACATCTTTACACAATAAATCATCAATATTCTGTTCAAGATGTATCAGAGATGAACCGGCTTTTTCATAAACAGCAATTTCTCACCAAGGCCCGAGCGGAGACATCGCTGATTGGTGGTCGATTCCTGGGAACCTGGTCACTGGGTCGGCTATCATAAAAATAGAGGCATACTGAAGTTACTCCGAACATTAAAATATTTCATAAGGAAAGTTAAACAAATTACCCCAGCACGCTGGTCCTTGCACTTGAAACGCTTAGTGGTGCAGGAGCTGCCTCTGCTTGAGCTTGTGGTCCCCTGACTTGGACATTAGCTCCTGGATGAACATCTATAAATATTAAGATTTAAGAAATCTGCAGTTTATTAAAACAACTATAAACAAGCCAATTCATCCCAAAGTGCACATACCAAACTTAAAGAGGAGGGTCCAGGACAAAGCTTTTCTTAACTGCCGCTCCTCCTCCAGCTCCTTCTTTGTAGCTGCTAGCTCCGTCTTCACACGTTTAAATTCTCTCTCCAGATCACCGTTAGCCTCCCTTTCAACTCTTAGCAGCTTCTCAGGGACAACTCCTTCGTCATCATCCTCACTGCTGTCGACACTCGGTGCCGCCCTTTTTTTCCTGCTCAGAATGTCGGTCATCTCCTTTTTGCGTGAAGCCCTCTGGGCAGACATCTGCTCTCGTCTTGATCTTGTACTGGTTGCCTGTAAAACCAATCTGTTACAACTGTACCATGACACACATAAAGTGGTTCAAGTCACCAGGCTCGATTTAAAATGGACCGTAAAAATCGACGCCTGCACGTAGCCATCTAAACTTTTCGTCAAAGGTGTAATTCACAGGTTGGTTTTTTCTTGTAAAATTACAAAGCGTAGCTCTCTTTCTGTAAAAAATAAGGCCAAGAAGTTGCCAGGGTCTACGGCGGGCAGCAATGCAGACGACAGTGGTCCGGTAGCAGGGTGTGTTTGGCGTTCGTATTGATAGATGGTGCTGCCTTCTTATCGCGACGTGCAGGCGTCGATTTTTACCACGGTGGACGGCTCGCGACCACCGTGGTTTATTAAAATGAATATAATCTTTTCGAAATGTACCTTCGGCTAAAAAATAAATGCGAACAATAAAAACAAACTTAAAGTAAAAAAACGTGTCTGCATAACGGCGGTGCTTTTGCTGCCAACGGATTTCGTCTGCGTGTCGTCTGCTTTCTCTCGCTGGTCGGCTGCACCTTCCGACGCTGCTCTCGATGCCATCTATCAATATCTATCAATACGAGCGCCAAACACACCCCGCTACTGGATTTAGTCTGGGTTGCCGCCCGCCGTAGACCCCGGCAAGTTTCTTGGCGCTACTTTTTACTAAAAAAAACTACGCTTTGTAATTTAACAAAAAAAAAAAAAAACCGACCTGTGAGACAGACACCTTTGACATAAAGCTTAGATGGCTACGTGCAGACGTCGATTTTTACGGTCCATTTTAGATCGAGCCTGGTGACTTGAACCACCTTATATAACTAGAGAATTACCTGACTGTCATTGATGGGGCCCTCGAAGATAACAGGCAGAGCAGTTGCCCTTGACTTTAAGATGCTCTTTATCAGTTCCTGCTGATTTTCTGGTTTTGAAAACAAACAAAAAATAAACAATAAGCACATGAAAAGTTAGCCCCTTCTAAGAAACCTCTACAGCAAGTGTGATAGCCGGACTAATGAATATCCATACTAACGGGCACTTTAAAGGAGTTCTGAATTATCCCCTTTAAAGAATCAGGGAATCAGCGCACGCCAATAAGTGCGAGGTCGCGACCTGATTCACCAATTCTTTGTGAAGGGAAAGGATGGAGGGACAGGTAAAGTGGGTAGTGGTGGAGTGGGTGGTGCTAGGCTGGAATGGGGGATTAATTCATTGCTTTGAAACTTAGTAAATTTCGTTTCACCACTGCGATACGTATTTCAATAAATTTGAGCTCGCTATGGGCCGACGCCAATTTTTTCGGCTCCTTTCAGAGGTATATACACGATTGCAAGTAGGGCCCGCGGCGGCCGCGATTTGGGTGGCACACACTTGGTCGTACGACGTTTAAGCCAAGGCCGACTTTTTGTCGAGACACTTTACGAATGGTCGGCCGCCGAAAGCGGTGCCTGTTTATGTGGGCTAGGTGGTGTAACGTTTTGTAATGAGGCGCCGCAGACTGTCGCCGTGAAGCGGCGTGAACGCCGCGGGGGGATGGGTTAACACGCGCCCCAGTGATTTGCTAAAACGTCGATCGCACAAATGACCGCTGTTCGCTAAAGCATAATTCGCTCCTGTGATACGGATCCCTCCTGCAAGAGCCTCCCGCAACACAGGCCATGTAACTGAGAATCTGAAAGACCATAGTTACTTCTACACGACCGTTCGTTACCAGTGGCCGTAACAAACCCTCTCGCTCGTTCACGTGAACATTTGTTGACAAATGTCTTACCTGCCAACTGAAGGATAAAGGCTGCGTAATAGCCTTCTTGATCCCCCGTCGCAGTCCTCCAGTAGGCTTCGTAATGACGCCCTTTGTCGTAGTCGACAACAGTCTTTGGGTTGAAGTGTCTAATTAAAGTCGCTGGAACAATAGCCTTAATATTGTCCTCAACGTACCGTACATGGGCAAACATCATTAGCTGTTGAAAAGAAATAAGCGCTGGAGATGGCCGCAACAACCACGTTGTTCGCGTTTAGGTAAACAAGCGCACATGTATTCACCACCGGTCAGAAACTGCCGGTGGCGGTGCGCCGGCGTTTTTTTGTTTTTTTTTTCTCCGGCGGCGGTGCGGCGCGGAGGAGAAACAATGTTATAAAAAATACTTGCACAAATAAAACACGAAAATGGTTAAAAAAAGAAAACACCAATATCAAGCAATAATGTACGCCGCGGTTACGATGCGCCGGCGTGATGTTTGTGAAATCGGTTAGCGGCGCAAGCGGCGTGACTGCGGCGGCGGCGGCGGCAGTGTGTCGCTCACACGCCGCACGCGTCTGTTCCTAACCAGTGTTGGCGTTGGTGGCAACACTTCGATAAAAGATTCATTATATACGAGCAGTCAGCGATTTTTAACGATGCATTCTACAGCAGGCCCCAACTTTAAACGTCTCTTGCTAAAAAAAAAATAACTTGAAATATGCTTTACGACATTTATAATCTACCTTTGACTTGTGTTTTTGCTATTTTTATGAACCACCCAACGGCAACCCGATGAAGTGAAATCCAAATCCAACACGAAACAACCATTAGCTTCACCGGCATCACATTTAGGAAGTGCGAAGTGGTTCGGGGTTCAGTCGCGCTATTATGTCTGCCAAACAGTTGCCGTTGGACGAACCACAAAATAAACGATCCAAGAAGGTGTACTTGGAACCAAAAGAACCTTTTAATGTTCCGTCATCGACACTGCACTACCGGAGCAGCCTACCCCGTGAATCTAGCGAGCCCGTTAGTGACAATCCAGCTGCTACAACGGACTTGAGTACTGACAGTGCGACTCGTGCAGCGACTGAAGAAGTAAGTGAAGACGTACCCTGTTGCGTTTTTGAAGACCTTTATTCAACCGCCACCCTCCAGCACCGCTCGTGCCGAGTACAACTCTGAAGTCCCATATGCACCAGGTTTTCTTTTGCCCGGCCACCGCACCCGCGCTCGTAGTGCCCTCTGGACACCACATCTTTCCCCTCCTTTTTAAACAAACATACCCAGCTGGTAACATCCGGCCATTAACAGTAAATAGTTTAGAAAAGTCCGTCGCTTTTTTTTTTTCATTCTTCTATTAGCCTTCGAGGCTTGCGCCGATCTCACACGGGATACCGTCGCTCTCCGTCACTATTATCTGCATCCATGAGCGTCTCAGCATCCTGGGTGTTACTTCTTGGCCTCGGGACTTCGGATGGTGCAGGCAAAGAGGCCTGTGGAAGGCATCTGTCGCCTGCGCTGTCTTCTGGTGTGCTGTCTGTCCAAGCCGTGGCAGACACCCCTCCCGCTTCGTCTGGACGAGACTCTGAAGGTCCCGAGTCTTGCGACGGTGCTCGGAGCAACTGGTCCTGATGCCTTCGCCATACCCGTCCCGGGGAGACTTGCACTTGGAAAGACACTGGACCAGTTTGGGCAGCGACTGTTCCTGGCTGCCACTTGTGACCACTTCGATAATCTCTGGCATAGACTTGGTCTCCTGCAGTGAAAGCCCGCTCTTGTCCTGGGTGTTGCCGCTGTTGGCGGTAGTGTGTGCTGGCCACACAGTCTGCAACTGATGGTTTCAGGAGGTCCAGTCTGGTGCGAAGATGCCGCTGTAGCATCAACTGGGCCGGAGACTCTCTTGTTGTCGGGTGCCGGGTGTTCCTGTACGATAGAAGAAAACGTGACAACCTTGTACGGAGGGGATGGCTCGAAGTTGTTTTCCGCAGATAGTTTTTCATGGTCTGAATAAACCGCTCAGCTAGTCCATTCGTAGCGGGATGGTATGGTGCAGACGTGACCTGGGCGATACCATTGTTCCTTAAGAAAGTTTGAAATTCCTCCGACACAAACTGAGGCCCATTGTCAGAAACCATGGTTGTGGGCAGACCAAACCGTGCGAAGCAATCTTGTACACACTCGATTATGACCTTTGACGTCGTAGACTCCAAGACAAACACCTCTGGCCATTTGGAGTGAGCATCCACGAGCACGAGGAACATTTTACCCATGAAAGGTCCCGCCAGATCCACATGCAGTCTCTCCCATGGACGTGTCGGCCATGCCCAAGGGTGCAGGGGAGCAGTGGACGGATTGTTTCGGTGCAGCTGACACATGGTACACCCTCCAATTTCCCTCTCAATGTCTTTATCCGGGGATGCCCACCAAACATAGCTCCTAGCCATTTCCTTAGTGCGCACGATGCCATAATGGTCCCCATGAAGTTCTTCTAGGACCCTTTTCTGCAGGGTCTTCGGAATCACCACTCGTAAACCCCACATGAGGCATCCTTGGTGGAGTGACAGCTCATTGCGGCGTACGTGGAAGGGTGCATACTCTGGATCGGTTGGCTTGCGTTCTGGGCCCCAACCATGCTTTACTCTTTCCACGATCTGACTTAGGAGGGGGTCTCTGGACGTCGCCCGTGCAATGTCTTTACATCTAAGAGGTACATTGTCAAAGTACTCACAGTAGAAGGCGAACGTTTCGTCGACGGCGTCTGTGTTGGGGTTGTCCGTTGCTTTTGGGAGTCTTGACAAGCAGTCTGCATTGGCATTTTCCTCGGAAGACCGGTGGACGATGGTGTAGCGGTGTGCGGCTAGCTGACAGGCCCACCTCTGGAGCCTCGCTGCTGTCATTGTAGGGATCCCGGTCGTTGGGCCTAGGATTTTCTGTAAGGGAGCGTGGTCAGTGATCAGTGTGAAGTGATAGCCATACAAATAGTAGTGGAATCTTCTTATTCCAAAGATGATAGCTAGGCCTTCTTTTTCTAACTGAGAATAATTCTTCTCGTGCTCAGTCAGGGTCCTAGAAGCAAAAGCAACTGGCCGCCCTGTTCCATCTTCAAACACATGGGACAGGACTGCCCCTACTCCATACGCCGATGCATCGCATGCCAGTATAATGGGTCGACGCGGGTCAAAATATGTCAGGACAGGTGCCGACGTCACCAGCTTCTTAAGCGAATCAAAGGAGTCCTGACAGTCTGTGCTCCATTCCCATGCAGCCTTCTTCTGCAGTAGACGATTCAGAGGATACACGGTAGTTGCTAAGTTCAGTAGAAATTTGCCATAGTAGTTAGCAAGCCCAAGGAATGAACGCAACTCTGCCTTGTTCTTGGGAGTGGGTGCATCTCGAAGTGCTGCTGCTTTATCCTCCATGGTTCGTAGACCATCCCGACTAATCACATGACCGAGGTAGGCAACTTCCGTTTGGAAGAATTTGCACTTCTCTTTCTGAAGACGCATTCCCTTTTCTTGTAATCGTGTTAAGACTGCTTTCAAGTCTTCAAAATGCTCACCCTTCGTTCTGCCAGTCACCAGGATGTCGTCCAGGTAGCAGGTGGTCTGCGGCAGCCCTTGAAGCACTTGATCCATAGTTCTTTGAAAAATGGAGGGTGCAGATGCTATGCCGAAGGGAAGACGGTTCACTTGGAACAGCCCCAACTGGGTGTTGATGGTGAGGTACTTCCGCGCTGCAGGATGCATCTCCAGCTGTAGGTAGGCTTTTGACAGGTCCAGCTTTGAGAAAAACTTCCCTCCTGCCAGCGTTGCAAACATCTCTTCTATCCTGGGGAGCGGATAGTTGTCGACCTCCAAGCACGGGTTGATTGTTGACTTGTAGTCGCCGCAGATTCTTATGTCTCCATTCTTTTTGACGACCGGCACGATGGGCGATGCAAACTCGCTGCTGTCCACCGGGGTCAGGATCCCCGCCTCCTTCAGTGCCATCAGTTCTTTAGAGACAGCTTCCTTCAGGGCGTGGGGCACTGGTCTTGGCTTGAGGAACTTTGGAGTGTGCCCACTCTTCAGCTTGAGGTGAGCTTCAAACCCCTGAAGACGGCCCAGATCGTCTGAGAACACCTGAGCAAAGTCCTTCAAAAGCGTGTCGACTTGTTCCTTGCTCCCCTTCTCCAAGCACTGGACAGCCTTGATGCTTGTCCAGTCGAGCCTCAGCACCTCCAGCCAGTCACGTCCCAAAAGCGGGGGACCCTTGAAGTCCACAATCTGCAGCGGTAACTTGTGAACCTGGTCTTGGTACTCCACTTCAACCTGTGCCTCTCCTACCGGCTTCACCTTTTTACCGGTAAATGCTCGAAGGACGACTCCACTTCTTCCCTTCACTAGATTGGGAAACCTTGTCTTGTACAGGTCTAACGGGAGTACCGACACCGCCGCCCCGGTGTCTACTTCCATCGTCAGCGGAATCGTGTTCACCTTCACTGTTACTTGCAGAGGCCGCGGACGTGTCCCCCGAAGCTCAAACATCTCAACCTCGTCTTCCGTGTCGACGTTCAGCGTCTTGACTTTTTCCCCTTGATTCCTCCGGCCTCGTGTCGGTGCTCCACGATGCTGAGAAGCTGCTGGCCCGGACTGCTGGCTCCTGCACACTCGTTCAAGGTGTCCGCATCTTCCGCACCTACGACAGTCTAAGCCTTTCCACCTGCAGTTAATTGCTGTGTGATTCTTAAGTCCGCAGTGCTTGCATTCGGACTTGTCCTGGTCCACCTTAAGCACCTCGGCGTCCGCGCTCCGGCAATGTAAAACTTGTGCGTTCGCGGAGGCGGCTTCCATCGCCACTGCGATTTTTAGCGCCTTCTTAAACGTCAGGCCAGCTTCCGACAACAGTCGCTTTTGAATGGAGTCGCTGATAATGCCGCATACCATGCGGTCACGTAAGGCTTCGTTCAAAGTGCCGCCGAATTCACATGTCTGCGCCAACTTTTTCAGCTCGGCTACGAACTCGAGGATACTTTCATTCTCGTTTTGGTTTCTTTTGTGAAAACGGAAGCGTTCCGCGATGACAAGAGGCTTCGGCGACAAATGCTCTCGCAATATGGCTACCAGCTCGATGTACGACTTGCTAGCCGGGATGTCCGGCGCCACCAAACTCTTTAGCAGAGCGTACGTCTTCGCGCCAATGAGGCTTAGGAACGCTGCCACTTGCCTTTCTGGTTTGACGTCGTTTGCGACGAAAAACTGGTCGAGTCGCTCGATGTAGGTTGGCCAGTCCGTGCCCGCTTCGTCAAACGGTTCAATTCGACCGAGGGTCGCCATGGCGTCGCGGCGTCACCGGGGAGTAGTGTGGCGGGCGACTCTTCGACGGGGCTCGCGTGGCTGGACGCTCGTCGCCAGTTGCGTTTTTGAAGACCTTTATTCAACCGCCACCCTCCAGCACCGCTCGTGCCGAGTACAACTCTGAAGTCCCATACGCACCAGGTTTTCTTTTGCCCGGCTACCGCCCCCGCGCTCGTAGTGCCCTCTGGACACCACATACCCTTTACAACTTTGTATCCAGATGCCTCACAGTTCAACGAGGTGGACGCAAATAACCTGCAGGACATCGAGCGTGGCGACGTGAACGATGATCCCGATGAAGGCCTTCAGGACGACTCGTTTCCTGATGCAGCACAGATTGTGGCGTGCTGCTTTGAAAGCTTGCGGCACGTAATTCTGCAGATGTCCAACATTAGCAAGGCAGAAGTGTTGGCCATGGTAATGACGTTTGTTACGTCTGAGAACCTAACGTGGAGTGGTTTAGACAACTTGCTGTCACTGATTAATGTTATCTGTGGAATGGAGGTACTTCCTCGTAACAAGTATCTGTTTAGAAAGTTGTTGGCGTCGAAGCTCGGGCTTTCAACAGATTTTTACTACTGCGAGTTCTGTGAAGGCTACCTACCTACACCAGAGGACAGGACATCAAAAATTATATGTGCAACATGCCAGAACTGCACCACCATCTCGGAGCTTCGAAGCAAGGGCAGCTTCTTCACCATCCTTGATCTACACGACCAAGTGCAGCAGATTATCGGCAAGACGTCAGAGGGGCTCTTCACCAACTTAGAGAAATTGAACGACAATTCTGAAGAGACGATATCTGACTTCACTGATGGAAGCCTCTACAAGAAACTCAAAACCAGTGGTGCATTGGAGTGGGGGGACTTGACCATCACCTTCAACACAGGCGGAAGCCCCATTTTCAAGTCGTCGAAGGCGTCTGTGTGGCCTCTCCAGTTTGTTATCAATGAAGTGCCGGCCTCCGAGCATTTCTTGGCAAGTGGAGTTGCTGGCATTTGGTTCGGCACAAAACATCCGAACATGTCACTTTTCCTGGACAAGTTCGTTGAGCATCTCTCAAACATGAGCCCCATAGTTTGGCAGTCAAATTCAAGAACAGTGACTTCAAAAGTCTACGCTGTATGCTCTTGTGTCGATGCTCCGGCACGTGCTGCCGTCCAGAACCAAGTTCTCTTCAACAGTTACTTCGGCTGCCCATGGTGCATGGCTCCTGGGGAACACATTGAAGGTAAATTATATCAGATGTGTTCAACGTGTTCTCGTTCCTTTTGTCACATTATCTATTAATCATATTTTTTTATCTTTAACTGTACCTGCCCCCTTGCTTGGTTGCCCTTACAAAAAGTTGCAACTTTTTTTTACCAGGTGCTATGAGGTATCCAGAGGCACAGCAG
The DNA here is from genome assembly GCF_016920785.2 of Ixodes scapularis. Classification (NCBI taxonomy): domain Eukaryota; kingdom Metazoa; phylum Arthropoda; class Arachnida; order Ixodida; family Ixodidae; genus Ixodes; species Ixodes scapularis. The sequence goes on along the minus strand of NW_024609846.1, from coordinate 194,628,984 downwards.
AGTGAAGTACGAACACACGAGCTCGTTCTCCGCGACATGGAGTATGCTGTTGCATATGACTCAACGGTAAATGGATTGAAGGGACCTTCTCCATTGGTGAACCTCAAGCACTATGACCTGGTGTCTGGCCAGGCATGCGAGTATATGCACTCTGTCCTTCTTGGCGTCACGAAGCAACTGACAGAACACTTGCTGGATTCCTCAAACTGTGCCGAAAGGTATTACATTGGTAAGTCTTGTGTACATAATGACCTCATGTTAAAAAAACATTTCAGAATGCGAATTTCCAAACTATATAAAATGTTAAAGGGGCACAGACACTCCCCCAAATGTGTATTTTTCTTTTTTTCTTGAATTTAATATGGTGTCAAAAGACTACCCAATCAATATTTTGCTACAGCATCGCTCATATTTTGAATAAAGTGAAAAAACGCAACTGCTGGAAACTGGACTGGGGAAGGGGAAGAAATGTTGAGGAGGAGAGAGTTGCCGGAAATCATGTAACTACACCCGACCGCGTTTTCTTTTCATTTCCTTAATTTTTCTGGTTGTGCAAAGCAGACGAAAAATGCGCACGTCAGAGGTCACATGACTTCTGCACGTTTTTCATGCTCTTACCAATTCGTGTAGCCGCCTCGGTGGCTCTGAGGCGAGAGTGCTGGCCTACAGATCCGCATGTGGCGGGTTCGAATCCCGGCCGAGGTGCCCGCAATCTGACTGAGGCTTTTTGCGGAGGAGGCGCCGTGTAACCGAGCTTTCGGCTGCACATCAAAAGATCCCTAGGTGGATCCTCAGTCCTCCACTGGGACGTGCCAGATGCCTGGTTTTGGTTTGGCACGTAACACCCCCAAATTTGATTTTGACCAATTCGTGTTCGTAAGGGTAAGGGATGCCTTCAGCCAGAAGGGGCACCGAGTTGGTGACGTCCGTGTGAATCAGCTTGGTGGTCGAGCGTGTCGTACGAAATAAATCTTAATTGCTTTGATTTGTGTACAGTCTCTCTTTCGAAGTTAGACAGGTTCGCTGGTACCGCAAACGGCAGTTCTAAAGCAGAGGTCCCACGCCCATCGTCCACTGCCATTGCTTAGTCCACATCATTCAGCCGTCCAGCCCGCGACTCCTGCGATACGACACCATTTTGAGAATGGTGCAGAGAATGCACAGGGTGCTTTCAGTTCTCTGTGCAACTTTTTTTCTCAATCAGCTTTCTAGAGGGCACAAATAATGGCTATCATATATTTTTCTATTTTTAATATTCCATGTGTGCCTTCGATTACTTACGACTGATTATATTTGGTGTGTGTGTCTAAACCATCAAGAATGGCACGTAAACACGGAGACGACAGTAAGCGCAATTGAAACCGGCGAGTTCTCGATCGGTGGTTTTCGGGCGGAAAGAAAACGAATTTCGAGCTGTAAAGTCTGTTCTGGATAGTTGGGCTCTCATATGTCATGTACAGATAAAAACCTTGGCAAGCAGAAATACCTTGTCAGTACCCCTTTAACTAAAAAGAAAAAGGGTTTGGGATTTTCGCAGACAATCGGGAAGTGAAATTGAAAAAAACAAACTTTAGTGTTGTTTACGTTGACATCGCCTTAGTTTTCGTTTTTAGGGTTCAGGTTATCAAAATTGTGCTTACTCCTTTTGCATTCCTCTTAAACCAGTTTATTCAGGCTCAAATCGAATATTTGACTCTAGCCAAAATAAACTTGTGTCAGGGGACTGCAAAACCAGTAACGGTTGATTTGTCACGTGAAGTGACAGGACCTTATGTGATCATGTAACCTTTCACGTGATCGCAAGGTTCACGTGACTGCATAAGCTTACCTGATCACTATGGGCATCCGTCGAAGTTATTTTAGTTTAGCTCTAGCTTGTGGCAAACTTCCTCAAAATTGCCAAGGGAATTCACAAAGCTAGACACGTAAGACAACAGGATATAGGCGAACACAGTATTCAGGTCCAGCTCTTAGCTTTGACTGGTGCTCCATTCCTAGCAGACAATGCCTGTGGGTATGGCACCAGCTCTTGCTGGCAGCAAATGATGGGCTCTTGCGTGAGTCTATTTTGCTGACACTTCCTTGCCATGGTGACGGTACCATAGCGGACAGACTTTAGCTTGCAGAATGTCATGGTAGTACCTTGAGTTTATGTGTGGATTGAAGTTCTTTGTCAATGTGTTTCATTGGGTGGAACATTTCACAGGAGGAAATCAACGCCAGAGGCTGGTTTTCTCCAGTGCCAAATATTTTTACAATGCCTTACACAAAAAGCATATTTTTAGACTGTAGTTTATTCATAGGTTTTTTTTACGAATTCAGATAGCTAAAGTATCAATCAGCCAAAAAAGAAAAACTTCCTTTTATTTCAAGAAAACATCTCTTCCCCTAGAAAAGACATAACTTACTGAAAAAGCTTAGTAGCCGTTGCTATTAAATCAGCACATTTGGTATGATCATTAGATAACCCATTTGTTTGTAACATATTCAGGAGGTCCTCGAATGCTCGACACTCTCAACAAGCTCCTGATGTCTATCCGGCCACCTCACAGCATCAGCCGTCTGCCCCCCTCCCTCTGTGAGAGGAGCTATTAGAAGGCCAACGAGTGGCACAACTGGTTGTTCTACAGCGTTCCGTGCCTGGAACAATTTCTGCCTCACCGCTACTGGAAACATTGGTGCTCTTTGCGGAGGCCATCTGGATTCTTCTCTCAACTGGGATTTCGCAAGAAATGATCGACCATGCTGGTAGGTTTGTTCTTGCCCACACAAAATATTATTCCTTCTCAATCGTTCTTATTTCAGTACAATAGTAATTCCGTCAAATACTGCTGTCTGTATGGAAGCGATAAAAGTAGTTAAAGCAAGCAATATTTGTGTATTATGCCAGATAATTATTTACTCCAGGCATTCTTTATTTAAACTAAAAAAACATTGTTTCTCAATTGATGAATGTCTGTGTGCCAAACTTTTATTTTTGCTAGAGGGTTTCTTTTTATCTCGGACTAAAAGTAGTAACATAGGAAGGGCACTGAAAAAGATGTTAGTTGTGGATAATGTTGAAGAATGTAATGGATGCCAGGAAAAAATTGCTAAATGATAATTAGCAAGCTAACTTCTGAAAAGGCATTAGGTAATATTTCAATTCTTCGTCGTCGTTGGCATATTTTGATCAGATAGCTTTTGGTTCCTGCAAAAGATGCCAACGTTGCAGTACAGCAGGCAGTCTACTCCAGTTCATTCACATTTTGTGACTACATTTAGACTGCACTGGGCAAACATGCTAATGCTAATGTAGTCCCTTTGCTTATCCTGGGTGAGGAAGTAATATTTTTTACTTCAGAAAGGTGTGTCCTAGCAGGAACTGTACCCTAGCAGGAATTATCTGCTTTTGATTCTGTATGAAGCTTCTCATTGATGGCTGATGGCAGCTCTCCTCAAATCGAGAGCACTTCTATAGTACAATGTGCCTTGTGACACTTTGGCTTATCTGTGCCCTTGAATTTCGCTTATTTTTCAATTTACAAAAATAAGGGGCTTGTATTACACTATTTCAATAAAGTGAATATATGTTTGCATACAAGTTCTGGATGAAAGCACCATGGCAGCTAAAGTTAAAATAGTCAAAGCAGCAGATAACATTGGGATAGCAGTGCAACAAAGCCTGAAGCTGAAGCTATAAATTTAAATTTAATTGATATCATTGACCCCCGCAACCGAAAGGGGTGTCACTAGGTCTGCCCACACATAAATGGTAGCATAATCTGCATACATCTCCATAAGTGAATCCTTCATATATGCTCTAAAATATTAAAGGAAGCATAATTTAATGGGGCTCATATACTTTTTATATCAGGGATGGCCAAGCTGCGGCTCTTCGCGTGTTAAAGTGCGGCTTGCGGCTTCCCCTCCCCCCCCTCCCCCACCCCCCCCCCCCGCACTTCCCTAAAAAGAGAAATGGAACGCGTCCTAAATCGAAAGACAGGTTGTGGTTTGGTAGTCTTGCGCTACTGCTACCTTATGTTTAGTTGGACCGCTTTTGACTCGGATAGATTGAAAGTAGTTCGAGTTTCGTTTATTGCTCTAAACAAAAGTTTGCCCCCCCCCCCCCCCCCCCCGTTGTGGCCTTGGAAGTTTCGTGGTTTTGTTTTGTGTGCAGCTCTTAGGCCGGGTCAGCCTGGCCACCCCTGGTATATATAATTTGATTTTATGTGTGGTAGCAGGTTGTACACTTGCAGCATCATTGCCGGTTTGTGTTATCTTGATGAAATTTCAGTTTAATTTTTGAGTTAAAGGGACACTGACAGGGTATTTATGCTAGGCAAGGTTTTTATTTGCACATGACAAATGAGAGCACAACTACCCAGAAAAGAATTCACAGCTCGAAATCTGTTTTCTTTCTGCTTGAAAACTGTGGATCGAGAACTGGCCAGTTTGAGTCGCGCTCACCCTCTTCACTGTGGTCATGTGCCATTTTCTATGGTTTAGACACAACCACCAAGTATAATCAAACTCGTGGGTCATCGAAAACACACACTTAATATTTAAAAAAAAAGATGTGATAACCAATTTTTTGTGGTTTTAAGAAACTGCAAATACATTGATTGAAACAAAACAAAAAAAGTTGCACTTCCGCCAACTCTCTCCTCCTCTATATTTCTTCCAGTTTGATTTCGGTTTCGTGCAGTAGCGTTTTTTTACTTTATTAAAAATATATGTGATGCTGTAGCAAAATATTGATTTTGTAGTCTTCTGACACAATAATAAATTGCCTGGCAAAAAAAAAAAAAAAATTTGGTGGTGTGGTAGTGTCCCTTTAAGCACCTAAATAATTTTTAAAGTAGTATCTGTGCTGGATTTTATGACAGTATACCATGAATTTTGACTTGAAATCTTTTTTTATTTTAGATTCACTCCTGACGAGGTTTGTGGAACAAATGCCACGGCTGTACAACATCAAGATGATGACTTTTAACGTGCACAAACTCCTACATCTCACAAAATCTGTGAGAGAACTTGGGCCGCTTTGGGCTCACTCAGCCTTTGTCTTTGAATCTGGTAATGGAAGGCTCGTGAAGTGTGTAACGGCTGCCAAAGGTGTGCCTCTACAGATCTTGGAACGCCTATGTATGGCACAAGAGGTGGAATTGCTGCCTTTGACGTTAAGCGTCTCACCACACGTAAAGGCAGTGTGCGATAAAATGACAAAGCACCGGCTTGTGCAGGTGTCCTGTGAAGTTGATGGGGCCACAATGCTTGGTCAGGCCAAACTAGTTTCCAATTAGGCAGCTTGTGAAGAAGAAGCACTTGTTGAGGCAGGCTACTCTTCAACTTTCTTAGTGGGGGAGTACTTCCGTTTTGTTTACCAGGGAAACATTTACACAAGCAGGCAGTATACTCGTGAAAGAAAGAGCAACAGTACAGTCATGATTGGACTTGACTCAGTGTTTTATGTTATTGAAAGAATTGTGGAAGTCTCTACTCCATCGAAGACATGTTTTATGTTGTGCAAAGAAATAGTGACTATTGAAGATGGAGGCTACCCAAGTCATGTACAGGAGTGTTTTATTTCACAGAGCAATATTATTAAGGCTCTCCCTTTTTCCATGATATCAACTGGATGTATTCTTGTTGATCTTGGAAGCAAGGTCTTCGTTTGCAAGCTGCCGAACAGGATTGAAAGAGACTGAACTTATTCGAGTTGCACATTTTCTTTTGTGTTCATTTAGGCCGTCTGCTAGTCGCGCACCTTCTGTGTTTGTTTATGCCTCGAATACCCTCACGCGCGCAGTGATGCGATTGACCTGAGTGATTTTGTAAAACCTCTTGGAGCTGCCAAAAGTCTATTATGGAGCAGCAAAGAGTTTTTTTGGAACACAAGCACACACTTCATTTTTATTCATAGCACTGTGAATATTATATCTTAAGATTCATGTGTACCTTAAGATTCATGTAGAACTTCATAATAATCGAGATTGACATGTGAACGATAAGTATGCCTTTTTAAAACAATCCAGTCAAAGTCAATGTTTTTCCCAAGCTTCCTTCTACTGGTTCACCTAATTTAGTTTTAATTTATTCTATTGACTGTACTTCAAACAGATAAAAAATATATAAAGATGGCAACTTAATGAAGTGCGAACAAAAATAAACCTATAGAGTAGTTTGTATAAATTTTCTTGTGAGTGCCTTCGCTGAATCCCGAATTTGAAAGAAATAATGCCAGAATACCGCAGTCAATCATAAATAACAGCCACAGTTAAATTCAGACATTTTTACTGCAACTAAGAGCCGTTACATTAACACTCTCGAAGTTCCTTGATTTAATATACCCGACGCTTGCATGTTTAACGTTCCACTCTGGGGGAATGCTTTCCCTTTAGCACTCGGGTGCACTGCGGCGAAGCAAGATAAGCAAAATTTCTTTGCTTGCTTTGCATTTGCCCCTTCACTGCAGTACACAACTGTGTGGTGAGAAGCACAGAGCGGACAAGGAACAGAACAGATATTGCATAAATTCCAAGTACTGTGAGTGTTTGACACCAGAGAGATAAAATAGGATAGTGTTATTTGTGGTAAAAATGGAAAGTTCTGAACATTCGCACGAGCCTACCATTAAGACTTGGACGTGTAGCGGGGCATGATCGTCGTTGTATTTTTAGTATTAAGTGAAATCAAGTTTTGGCACAATATTGTCTCAAGTTCCTCACATTTGGGCTAAATGTTGAAGGATACTTAGCAGCTAGGGTAAGCCCTTTGGTGCAGTTTTGTGCAAATGGCGCAGCAATCGCATCACTGCGCGCGTTTGTTTACACCTTGTATCCACCACTCGCAGTGCATTCTCAGCGAATTCTTAGTGGAGCCCGTTTATTGGCATGCTCCCTCTCGATATTTTCATACTTTAAAAACACATTTTGGTTCACTTCCTCACCATATTGCTCTGTGTTCAAATGGCTTTGATATTGGAAAACCTACCGTAGAATACCGCACATCCGCCCATTCCCAAATTTGTAAGATCTGAGAAAATATGCACAGTCCATTTATATTTAAAACTGATGACCGGACAAGCCCCCATCCCCCATTTTTTTGTGATTATCTCCAAAGTTTGAGTGGGTGCTTGCCCGGTATTTTATGTTATACAGCATGTTGTGTTAGATAGCTTATTTGACAATTTGCTTGGCTCCTTATGCTATGAAGAGGAAAAGAAGACGCTTACAACGCTGTTTTATGCTTGCTTTTTCAACTTGCAATATGTATATGTACATCTTTGTGTGTGTTACTTTGCCAATAACTCTTTTTGACTACTTTTTGTTCATATCCCAATCACATTTTATTTAGTATGGGTGGCCTACATAAAGAAACTCTATAAAGCACGAATAAATTGTTCCTCGCAGTTCAGTGAATGTCAAAATTGTTGTATGCATGTTAGTGTAAAGTTGGTGTTTCTATGATGGCATCTGGTGTTTTCATTGTAAATGGGAAATTTAGCCAGTTCAGTATATTACTGACCTGGGGTCTTTAACATGCATCACTCGGTAGTGATTACACAATTACATGTTGGTTAATTGGCCGCAGGGGACACCTTTCTGTGGGCAACCAGTCGTGTAATGGCGGTATTTGATTGACTTCCTCTAAGGACTTCCTTCCATGCTGTCACCTGGCGGTATAAAGGAAGTGATTTACTGCACGAGTTCCATGATCCATTTAAATGGGAAGATGTATGACCGACTTCCTGACTCCTTTCCGTGCTGTCACATGGCGGTATAACGGAAATGATTCTTGTCCGAGTTCTGTGAGGCCATACAGGAATCGACGTCTGTGAGGGTTCTTACAGGAGCTCTCGCGGCATAACGGAAATTGAACTCTGTTTGGCTTCACATATTAAAACCTTAAAGGATTCGACTTCCCATCATATTCCCGTAGACATAAATAAAAGATGAATTCTCGTAAGACTTCTTTATAGGAATACATAGGAAATGCTTTACCATAAGAGATCCTGTTAAAAAGGTATAGAGCAAATGCCTTCCTTTAAGTTCGTTTACAGGAAATGCTTTCCTTTAAGATTCCCTGTAAACATTTTTTTACAAGAATCGGCTTCCTATAGGACTTCCTGTTGAAAAATATACAGGAAACACCTTCCTTTAAGATTTCCTGTAAACATTTTTTACCAGACTCGGCTTCCTGTAGGACTTCCTGTAGAAAAATGTACAGGAAACACCTTCCTTTAAGATTTCCTGTAAATTATACTACAGCTGTAAAAAGTTTACAGGATTTTTCAATAGGGTAGTTTATTTTTGCGGTAAAAAAACCGTGTAAATTTTCTTTTGTGACACCCTGTATATATATATATATACACAGGGTGTTTTTTTTTATTCTTACACATTTGTTTAAAAAAAAAAACGTGAAAGCTACACTAATGCGGTTTGTGCAGGTGGGTTATACGGCCAGGCGGGCATTATGTGAGTGGCTAATCTTTGCGATAGGTTGGCTAATTAATTAGAATTCGTTAATTAACTTTTTAGTTAGTGAAAATAGACATATGGTTCCAATTAGAAACTTGTAGAGCATCATTGAAAACCACTAAATCAACTATTTTTGGAAGGATATAACGCCGGGGCAGCATTTTACAGCGTTCTGTAAAAACACTTCATTTGGACGCGTTTCTAGATTTCGGTTTCTTATCGGAGCGCATCACCGCGCCCGCGGTCCTGCTCCCCAGTGGCTGAGACGCGCAACACACGTGCGCCCTACTTCTCTCCATTCTACGAAGGAGGCGAGGAGGTGGCTTCGCGCCGCAAGCACCAGGGAGCAGGATCGCGGGCGCGTAGATGCGCTCCGATAAGAAACCGAAATCTAGAAACACGTCCAAATGGAGCGTTTTTATAGAACGCCGTAAAACGCTGCCCCGACGTTATATCCTGCTAAGATTAGTTGATTTAGGGGTTTTCGATGGTGCTTAGCAAGTTTCTAATTGAAACCATATGTTTATTTTCAGTAATTAAAAAGTTAATTAACGAATTTTAATTAATTAGCCGACTTATCGTAAAGATTAGCTACCCACATACTGTCCGCCTGGCCGTATAACCAACCTACACAAACCGCATTAGTGTAGCTTTCACAATTTTTTTTGAACAAATGTGTAAGAATAAAAAAAAACACCCTGTATATATAATGTACAGCGAGTCCACCCCCCAAAGCCTTTTATACTCTGCCCCCCCCCCCCCCCCCCCAAAAAAAAAAAGATATATCTATTTATATATATATATTTCTTTTAAAATTAAGCTATGCATTGTTGAATGTTCATTCTCCGCCCAAACGTAGCGCTAGAGGTTCCAACCAGATGCCAAAGTTTCAGCACTAACCGTTATCTTCTGAAAAAATTATTTTTTTTTAAAGTTGTAAATGGGAAACTGGGACCGATTTTTGCCCGTTTTCCGTAAGGCTGCATAGAGCTCATGTATCCGAGCCTTATGCTGAGAAAGTTCGGCCGATGGGTGGAGCTTGTGACCCGCTAAGTCAAAGGCTCTGGCTAAATCTAGTTAGAATAAGCCGACCTCAAGATGACACAATATATGTGGCTTGCACATGACGTCGTATCCGATGCCCTCCAGACAGAAAGGGGAAGAAGGAGCTCCCCTCTTATCAGGATCCTCCTTTGTGCCTCCCGGATTAGCACAGGCGTCGCTATTCTCGTCCCAGAAGATTATAGAAGATTAGCCTGTCGCTCAAAATTCTTACAAAAGCAGCTTCTCTCGCCTTCTTTTTCCTGGTGTTCAAAAGTATGCGATGTGACGTCAGTGCAAGGAGCCTATAGAAATTTGTTTTTGTTTCACTACGCTCTGAGCGAGCCCACTTAAATTCGACGTTACAAGGAGCGTTACGGAAACATTTCTCGTTCATCGGTATTCTATTACGCCTGTAATTCATAACTGCATTAAAAACCGAACGATTTTTATCAATCTCTAATAACAAGACTTACAAAAAAAACAAGCTTTTTTCCCCCTTTTCTTTTAAACAATCAAAAAGAGTCAGGCAATTTAGAGCACGTGTTCGCAGTTTCGCCATGGCAAATGCTTTCCACTGTGTTAAATTGTGGCGGTGGTGGAAATATAGAAAATTGCTTTTATAGAAAAAAGGGGAATAGAGGACGGTAATATTTTTTGGAGATAGTTGCAGATAGAGAAGACTGAGCAATTGATTGTGTTGAAACAGATGTCACGGCAGACATGTAGTGCCTAATTTAGAGTGGGTCATGTTTCAACACAATATTTCATAAAGGAGAAAACATGACTAAGAGAGAGCATGACGTCAACCCCGTAGCTTCCGCAAGCAATTATCTGGTGGAGGAGTGCCCTCTCCTGATATTTTTAATCTCTTCGCTTGCACTGACTGAGCTAGAAGTTACGGGAGTTCGAAATGGCTGTGGGAAAGCTGCACCTAAGATGCGTCATCTGCTCGCGTTTCTGGTCAAAATAAACTATCCCTCCCATTATTTGTTGCGATACAAATTAACAAGAAGAAAATTTGGGTAATGAACTTTGGAGTTGGGAGTTGAACATTTCTTGCAATGCTCAGAGAACATACTTCAAGTAAAATACAGCTTTTACCTACTTCAAGTGGTACTTTAAGCACAATGTACTTTCCTAACCCTGCACAAAGGTTCCGTGTTGCTGTCGTTGTGTTTGAGTCTCCCAGATTAGTTTACACCAAATGGCAAATGCCATGAAGTCAACGAAAGCTGTCTACGCTTTACTCTGCTAGTGCGGGCATCCAAGAACATATATGTAGCTATAAAAAAATCGAGCGTGCCTGTGGTGAAATGTCAGCTGTAGTGTTGTCATGGCTTCTCGATTACGTTTCCGTAATTGTGCAAAATTGACTGCTATGATACGCACGTTTTCGCAGAGGTGAAAAAACATACCTCAATATTTCTTTGGTAAGAAAACGTTAAACGCAGCTGCGTTCGTTCCGTGCCCGCGCCCGTTTTGATATGAATACTGCACCATTGTGCGATTCCCCAAAAACTTTTCCTCGTGCACATACAAGCCGGTCCCCGGCTTTTGCCATGCGCGGCTCTTGTACAAGAAGGACTTAATATTTGTCATTCGCCTCTGAAATCCTAGAATAGACCCTTAGGACACATAATGCAGGTGAAGGTAGGAGGCCTTCGTTATAAGCCGTTCTTAGGGGAAACCGAAAGTTCACCAAAATGTGCCTTAAAACGTCCGGAAGGGCTGAAAAACGTCCCATTTTTTCGGCAGAAAGTTGTGTGCGGCAAAAGCTGAGACCTCCTGGTCTACGATAGGAGAAAGGTTTTGATAAGTACTGCGTGATTTACATAATAGATCCCAGATGAGGAGCCGTCCTGTAATTAGTAAATCGCTCGTCTACAGCCTGACCTGGTGTCATCATTTCTTAACGGCAGACCAACTGCCTAGCTGACTAAGCACCTGGCTTGTGCTAAGTAATAATAATCAATCAGTTGTGGGATACTTGTGTTTACGTTAGTGCCAAATTAGATTGGAGGCGTATTTCGCCAGATGTATCCTGTCATGCGGTCAAACTAGACTCATGGCAGTGGTGAGCATCAGGGGCTTTAAGCGGCAGACTTAACATGTGACAGCTTTCAGATCACCGTGTAGGAAGGTGGCGCTGCTCAATTTTATTTCTAGATTGCTTTAACAGTCAGCAGGTGGCGCTAAAAGCAAGGCATGTCTCATATATTGTAAACATCAGAGATGACATCAAAACGGCTTTGTTGCAGCACTGCTCCACTATTTGGTTCCAAAAGCCGTAAGGGCATGTGTTTTATGCATTGACTAATCCACACACGGGACAAGGCCTTTGCATTGTTCTTTCTCCACAGCATGCTTTAAACGAAACATTAGTTGTCCGGAGTCACAGCTGGCTATTGGTCGCGCCAAGAGAGAGACACGGATATAGCAAGCGTAAAAGAGGGAGCGAATCAACAGTTGTGTCGCCCGTTACCGCACCCTCTGTGTTAGGTCAGGGGGGAAAGTAAGCAGACGTAAGTAGGGAAAAAAATATTGACTGAGAAAATCAAATTTATTTAATTAAAATCACATATTTCTTATGTAAATCAGGTTTAAAGATTTTTAAATATATTATTATCCTTCATAGTTTTATTCAACATGACAGATTTGTTATCTGTTTCAAGGGGCCTTAAACCTCGAAACAACTGTCCACTCAAAGTAATGCATTCTAAATTCAGTTACGAATTTAAGCACAACTGAATGAAACACACTTTGGATTTTGTTATAAACCGCTTACTGCTTCTTGATGTAGGGCAAACATATTTGGGCTTTAACAATGGTGAATATATTTAATTGCCCTAAGGCATACATCAAAATATGATTCACTTGAGATAAATATTAAAATCTTGTAAAGAAAACTTTCGAACGTTCCTAAAATGCCCAGATCTCTCACCATAAAATGCTTTTTATAAGTGTAGTAAAAGAAAAATGTCTGTCTGCGCCGGTCAGTCAGTCACATTAGCTAATATTATACAAATGCCACACATATGAGACTCACCGCGTTAGAGAAATAATGACAAAACTGAGGAACTGAAATGGCTTGTCGGTATATTCTACCCGCTGATGAGGCTGAAAAAAGGTTCAAGGGAGAAAAAGGGGGGGGGGGGGGGCAAAGGTGCTCCTTTCTCCTCCTCTCACCAGCTTTTATGTAAAGTTATTTATTTCAAGTTCTGAACACTATTGAGCTATGGAATGCAAAGCGAAAAGGTAAACCCAACACTGATTTGTGCTTACCTCAGACATGGACCACTTACTTTTTTTCTTCGCAGTGGCAAGAAAGGATTCTTTCCTTATGAATTGGTTATTAAATATCAGTCACAGATAAGTGTTTAAATTAAAGCTACCGAATGACAGAAACTCCAAATCGAAATAAATGCTGTTTTACGGAATAATATTTGGCGGAAAGGGTTCTTACAAATTGAAGCAGCAAGAAATTATGTGATTATAATAAACTTGTCTTTTTCTCTACACCCTGCTTGGAAGTGTGTTGGTTAAAGCCCCTTTATAGAGTTCCTCAATGATGCTGTGCTGGCGCAGCACACAAGCAACATTCAGGCACTTTAACCCTTGATATGCTTTCTTATACTTTAACCCTTGATATTCGAAAAAAAAAAAGAAAAGGTGCCAATAAACAGGGTATACACGCCTCGAGCAGCTCTTGGAAACAAGTGGTGGCGGAGCACTGAAATTGTATTAAAATGTGCTATTGATCGAGACAACGTTTCTGTTCTAGCACGTACAGCCTTTATGTTTCTCGCACGTCTGAAGAATAATGTTTGTCGACTTTAGTAATCGCGAATCGTTATTTATCGAATGTTATAGGCGTATTTGTCGCTGCTTGTACTTCTGGCTCATGTGAGAACTGCATTTGTCAGCTTGTGCTGCCAATGCACAGCTTAATCACGTGCCTTAAATTAAAAAAAAAAAAGGAAATTGACGTTTACGCGTTCGCTGAAGGGCATTTAGCATGCCCCAGTGGTGAGCTGAGGATTAATTTCGACCAACTGGAGATCTTTCGGAATGTCTCCGAATTAAGCCCATTTTTTGTTGTGCGATTGTGCGTGTAATATTTGTACTCGTGAGGCATAACTCCAGTGAATACAGCACACACTTGAAGTGTCATTCACGGTTTATTATTATTATTTTCTCTCCGCACGAGTGACCTTGCAAGCGAAAATTGCAAGCACCATGTGAAACGGAAATTGAAACCTAATTAATATGATAAGATTTCGCTTGCGATGTCTGAGCTGCAACGTTAAGCATCGTAGCTTCCACCACACTTTTATGGCCGCACAAGCGACGACGCAACAACAAAATCTTACTTAAAATCGTACAACGTGTATCAAACATAAAAGCTTGATTGTGCGAAAAAGACATGTGCAAAAAAAGCAACCGCAAATTGCACGCAACCCGGAACACGTGAAAACTGTTTCATGCCACCTTTAAGATACTAGAGTGTTTGATGTTAGCAAATAAAATATATCGTTCTGTTAATAGCTTTTCAGAACGGAGGGAGTACAGGCGAGCTAGTTAGGAAACGATTGTGAACCCTGTATCAGGTTCACAAGTATGTGGTTACAAGAATACAGCATGTAAGATTTCTGTCCGATAAATACCAGCCCACAGTTCGTCTTGCAAAATATGGTGTGTAACTATTGTTTTGTGCGTGTTCAAAATTTGTGTGAGTTCCACATGGTTTTTCGCACGTCTGTTTCCGCTGAAACACGTGTGCGGAAAATCAACTGACAATTGACAAAATCAAAATTAAAAACGTTCCCTACCATTAAAAGGACATTCCTAGGTACTTGTGGCACAGCATTTGCATATGCGCGTTTAATGGCAGCATATTTGCGATTTACTTGAAGTAAATACCTTAATTGTTGTTTAAAACGGGCTGAACGATTTTCCATGTTTCGACGTTTGTCCGATTTTCGCATGGTTTTCTGCACATCTGTTTCAGCCTTTACAAGGCACCTGGCTTCATAATGTTCATACTTCCTTTCACCTTAGCATAAATTAACTGCGAAGGCTGTGCAAGCGCAAGTGGCTAACCTTAATTACATTGACTGGAGCACTCGCTACTCGAGCACTCATGCAGAAAGCGAAGCTTCATCAAAAATAACTGGCTCGCGCTTTTAGCATTCGCGGCTAGCAATAGTCCATGCTAAGGTTAGACAAAGTAGCAGGTGTTGAGCGCGGACATCGTTTTGTCCGTGGACACGTGCTTGGAGACGTGATCACCTCGTTCCTTGATTTGTTTAAACAGCGCGGTGTTCAGCGTTACTGCCGACGTAAACCAAAATAAAAATTAGACTTACGTCCGACGTCACTTTACCCCAAGGTTTCGAGTTGCGTCCAAGGGAACTCGAACTGAATATTAAAGTTACGTCCGACGGAAATAAAAGTTTAAGTTACGTCCTGTGTAACCTACGCAACCTTGTTGAATGTTCCACTTTATGGCTGACACATGACATAAACCCAAACATATCGTGAATTATTATTACGTTACGTCCAATGCAGCGTTCATTGGTTAAAATCGCGACTCCATTTGTACCTCCAGGTACAGACGCCCTTCACATTATTTTATTTTTTGCGTTCTCATGTTTTTCCTTTTTTTTAATATTTCCCTTTTAAGACGATTTCTTGCAACACTTTCTGAGAATCGCGGACTTTCGAAGCAATTATTAAGAAAGATAGAATGGTAATGCGATACGAACGTGCTGTTTACAGCAGCAGGGTTTCCAGACTTGTTGAAAACTGGCACAATCTTCACGTACCACTCAAGTCGCCACGCGCACTAGCTTTGGCAGTGTTTTTTTTTTTTTTTTAGAGTGTTTTAAATAAAGAGTTGTTTCGAGGGTGCTGCCCGGGTGTGAGAATGACAATAGACCCTTCGCGTTTAGCCAGATCAACTATGCTCTCAGCCCGAGCCAGCACGGGCTACAAGCAGGTGAAACAAACGCGTCAAGGATAGCAAGACGTGTTTTCATATTGAACAAATATGCAATAAATTGTAAAGAAAAGATAGAAAGAAATGGTATGTGACGGGCATCGAACCCACCGAGCTTCAGCAGCCTCGATGTCCGAGGAACACGTTCTAGCCCTCTCAACAAAGCTGAAGATTTTTTCCTTTATTGCATTGCAAGAAAGCAGGTGGTACAAATTCCATATAAAGGGCACTGCGGCACATTTGGCAGCGCACATTAAAAAAAGGGCCACACGCGCTCAGCCACTCGGGCTTCTCAACAAAGCTGGGGATACGGATAGAGCTGAGATTTTAACCGATTCACGAATGCTGCATCGGACGTAACACAGTAATAATTCACAATATCTTTTCTTGTATTTATGTCATTTATTGGCTATACAGCGAAACATACGCGTAGGTTGCGTAGGTTACACAGGACGTAACTTTAACTTTTATTTCGGGTTTCGTCGGACGTAACTTTACTCTTTATTTCGAGTCCGGTCGAACGTAACTTTAATTTCTATTTCGAGTTCGGTCGGATGATGATGACAACATTTAATTTGCCCATAGGCGGGGTCAGGTCGGACGTAACTTTAATTCTCATATTCGGTTACGTCGGACGTAACTTTAATTTTTATTTCGGGCCCCGCCGGACTTAACGCTAGACACCGCGCTAAACGCAACCTTTTTAGCGCCCGCCCGCCTGGAAGTAAACATTCTCGCCCACCATCTTCGATGACTCCATTTCTATAGGTATATTTGTAAGCCCCGCTACTGCCAGTTTTTCCCGAGCCCGACGTTTCAAAAGCTGCGCGAACACAACTCGACGCCATGAAATTACTGGCGAACAAACTTCAGCTCCTTGCGCTGCGAATGCCACATCCCCAGCCCACGACTCCTCTTTTACACGCGGAAGACGCCATACTCCATGTTGGCTACACAAAAACCTACATTTTTGCTTCTGCGACGCCTAAGCACCCCCTCAAGCTCATCCATCTGCTCAAGCATGGAAACGCAATGAAAACTCAACCAAACACAACAGTCGCACGTTCACAAAAGAAAAAAAACACTTCCCCACCTGCACGGTCCGCACCACCCGTGCCATCAATATTTCCCCCTTCTCTTTCGTGACGCCGCTCAGCCAGCTCAGCTCTCCAAAGTCAAGCTGCACAATTTTCGCAAGAAACGCCAACAGCCAAGCTCATCTCAGCGTCTGAATGAACTCCTGAACTCACTCACAATCCCGAACGTTTGAGAGTTCACAGGCTCACTCCCCATCAGATCACGAACCCATCACGTTCACGATGCTACTCACAATCTCATCACAAACTCATCACGCTCACGAAGTCATTCACCACCTCATCATGAACGCATCACGCTCACAAAGTCACTCACCGTCTCATCATGAATTCATCACGCTCATGAAGTCGCTCATGATCACATCATGAGCTGATCCGAGGTCACGAAGTCACTCACAATCACATCATGACCTCTTCAAACTTCACAAACTCGCTCACAGCCACTCACAATCACGCGGTGAGTGTGAGTGAGCGTGAGTGAGCGAGTTCATGAGTGAGTTTGCCGAGGTATGCCGGAGACGATAAAAGAGCAGCGTGCAAGTGCGAGATCCGCGCTAATCATGCCGACTTCGTTCAGCACATGGCAACAGAAAAACACGCAGGAGCTCTTGGCCACTTTCCGGTGCTCGTTTGACTACCATGGGCTTCACCAAGTCGTCGCCTCCAAGAACTATACCAGAACTGGAGGTCAACCTGGCATGTTACTCAGCGTGCCATGCCACTATCCGGCGGATAGTGGCATGGCACGCTGACTTCGTATTTGAGCCAGTTCTCTTTCTCATTTTATTATTATTAAACTATTTTGAAGAATGTGTGCATTTATTGAACTTTTGCTTGTTTTGGGCTTCTTCACTGAGGTCACGCCACTTTTTTGTTTGGCTTGGTTGGGGACGACTATTTGCTTATTCGCTCGGCCGCATCTGGCCACCCTGGTCCCACCTATCGCCCCATCCCTGTTTTGTGAGATCAAAAATTCAGTCCAGTATCCCTTTAAGAGACAAAACTTTTGCTTTCTACTTAAAATTTGTATATCATTTCACCTGTGGCACGTTGTGTCTAGTTTCTGC
Organism: Ixodes scapularis; assembly: GCF_016920785.2. NCBI lineage: Eukaryota > Metazoa > Arthropoda > Arachnida > Ixodida > Ixodidae > Ixodes > Ixodes scapularis. The sequence goes on along the minus strand of NW_024609846.1, from coordinate 194,611,319 downwards.
CAAAGAACATGCTTAGACCTTTCACTCCGAAAAGATATGTTGCATTTAAATAAAACATACAGCAAACAAACGTCTGTGGATTTTTAAATAAAAATATATTTGTTAAAAGAATAATTTTTTATCACATTTTTCAGCACTTGACTCTATCCGAAGTAAACCTGTTTCAAGGAAATGCTAAACTGATAACAAAAATCAATCGCCAAAAGATCGAAACAATCAACAAATTTTCTAGTTTTACAGCAAGGAAAGCATTATATTTTTCTCCATTTCAGTCTAGTAATTTCACCACTATCTTTTGCTTCATCTTAAGTCCAGGCGCAGTCGACGCTACGAGCGGATGGAACTAATCAGACAGCATCTAAAGCGCATCATTATGGCATTTGTGATGTTTCTGTGCATGTTCTATCGTCACTGAACCAATCAAACACACAATGCCCAGTGACTTGCAATTTTGATGCTGCTTGATTGGTCCCATTCGCCCGTACCGTCTGCTACATTTGGACAAGAGCTCAGACGAAGTACTAGAACTAATCTATATTTGGTGTGCACAACAGGATACTGCTCGCAAATCACACTGTGAAATGGGAATACATATGTTAGCAGCCAAAGATAAGTACAATTCGACGCCAACTCCTCTAACAATCGGCACGGTTTGGTGAAGTGGACCTACCAAAATCCCTGTTTTTGTTTGCTGTCTCCTGCATTCATTTTATCACCAAGTTTGGCAGGCTTCCACAACATTCAAAAGTATAAATATATTTTGTAAACCCAAAGTAAACATGTAACAATTTAAGCTTGTGAACTATGTTTTAACTTTTACATGCAGTAGCTCATACTCACATGTTCACATCGAAATAATTGACCACCGTGCTTTAAAGTTAAAATAATAGAGACAAATATTTCTGACATAACTGCGCTTTTAAGACGTATATTAATGTCGGATAAACGCTCATGAACACCCTGCACCGCTCGACAAGAAACGTTTTTTTCACGTCGATTTCAGAAATTTCTCTCGCGTAGTTGCGCTATGGACTTCCTTCTCCGACATTGTGACGTAACCACTCGGAGCGCTACGGCCTTCTCTTCTGGGAGGTGTTGGAACAACTCGCCTCAGTTTCACAAAGGGCTGTGTACAGCTTATCCCTTCCTAGGAAGGGATAAGCTATTTGAGAAGTGGCCATTGCTGTACAAAATTTAACAGTTTCCTGGGTGAGTTGTACCATTCTCACGACCTTTTTAGGGTATTTCTGCATGATGAAACATTCCAGGATTTGTAAAGGAACACCATTGCTGCCACTGACAAGCTTCAAAAGCTGCTCATTCCCTAACAAAAAAATACACGTTGAGTGTGTTTTTGGTCCAAGTTTCTGCACACTACCAAATATTGCAGTTGATGCACATTGAATGACATTACTTGTGCACCATAGAGTGACCACATGACTACAACAAACTGTCAGCCGATCATAGGCCGTTGCGATGTCCCGGTTCTCCACAGCGTTCTTTAAAAGGAGGTAGACTGAATTAACCAGGAGGCAGATGTCTCGGTACCTCTAACAAATTATTTTCAAGCAAGGGACTGCATAGTGGAGAAGCCACCCTCTCCACTGGCTAGCTTTACAGTACTGCTTCTCAAGCAGGGATTGGGGTAGACTGGTGAACCACTATGGGGGTTCGATCTGCAAGAGGCACCTGTCAATTTTCGCCAGTGTTGATGGGCCCTAACATAAAACTCTGACCCTGTAGAAGTAATTCACAGCTCGCACAGGTGCTTAACGATGCCCTCCAAAACAGAATGCATGTAATTGGGGTTTACGCCCCATACAAGATCAAACCCAGACTGGCAGGTTCGTAAGAGGCGTTGATCCTCTTGCGCCATGGTGCAGTGCACCTTCTTGTATGGAAGCTGCCATGTCCTGCTTGACGGCCTCCGACGTCCCTTCTGCTGGCATCCTGAGTTTTGTAATTTATTTATTATTTACTTCGAATACCCTCAAGGCCAGTTGGCATTACAGGAAGGAGTGGGGCTTAGTAAGGCAATTAGATATAATGCTCCCAAACAAGGTGCCGTTGCTGATGGTGACGTTATCCTCCGGGAGGTCGTTCCAGCTCACACTGGCGTCCGGAACGGCAGAATAAAGGTAGGCCGTTGAGTTGCATTTGGGCCGGGCTACCTTGCAGGGATGACCAAACCTCGGAGAGATGTAAGTAGGCGCGTGAAGCAGGGAGTGATGTAAGGTAGGGTGGTAATAAATCTTATGCAGAAGACAGACAGGAAATGTTACGACGAACAGAAAGATTGGGGATGTCAAGCTGGGTTTTCATGGCAGACACTGTCACTGGAGAAACGTGAGTAATCGGGCAGGATGAAACGAGTGGCGCAATTAATAGACTTTGTTTTCTAAAATTACTTGACGAGGATTCCAAATCGAAGCTGCATATTCTAAGTTATGGTAGACAAGAAAAGTATAGAAAAGACATTTGAGGACAGGAGAGGCAGACTTGAACTTGTGGCATAAATATCCTAAACTGCAGTTAGCTGATGCTATGACAGTATTAATATGAGTATGCCAGGAGAGATCAGAAGTAATGTGAAAACCGAGAGATTCTTATAATTGGTAGAAGTAAGGGTTGTATCGTGGAGAATGAGGTTCGGCTGGGGGCAAGATGTAGAATGGGAGAAACCCATGCATTTACATTTATCAATGTTAAGAGTCATCTGCCACATAACACACCAGTCTGCTATTTTAACAATGTCTGTTTTTAAAGTTAGGGAGTCGTTATGTATATTAGGAAAAGGAGAGGCCTGAGGATAGTTCCTCGAGGGATGCCGGAAGTAACAGGAATGGCAGTGGAAGTTGTGTTGTTAGCATAAACAGACTGAGAACGATTAGATAGGAAAGAAATAATCATGCCAGTACTTGAGGGTCAATGCTGAACGCAGATAATTAAAAAAAAGGTTATGTGGGACCTTATCAAAGGCTTTAGCGAAATCGAGAAACGGAGCTTGAGTAGGATAACCGGAGTCCATGTTCTGAAAGAGGTTGTTAGTAAGACAGGTTAGTTGGGTCTCACAGGATAGGGACTTCCAAAAACCATGTTGAGAGCTGCAGAAAAAGTTGTTTGAATCAAGGAAGGTATGAAGATGTTTGGTGATGATATGCTCCAGAATTTTAAAAGATATGAATGTTAGGGAAATTGGCCTATAGTTGAGAGGGGATTTTTTAGCACCGCCTTTGTGAACCGGGACGACCTTGCCAAATTTCCAATCGGGTATCTCCCAGTCTCCAGTGATTCTTTGAATATTCTGGTGAGAAAAAGGGCAAAGTCAGTTTTCTGCTGTGGAGTACTTTAGAATTTATATTATCAAAGCCACAGGACGAGGATATTTTTAAGGAATCAATGATTTTAACAATTCCAATAAAATCTATAATTGGGTCCATTGGGAAGTAATCACATGAGACAAGGGAGGCATGATTGGCATAGGTAGGATCAGTAAAAACACCTAAAAGAACATTATGAAAAAGGGATGGGAGTGCCAGATCTCATTATTTAGCTTAAAAAAAGAATGTGGTTTAGGATTCACAACAGACCAGAATTGGCGAGGGTTACTTCGCAAAGTACTAGGCAGTGTATCATAAAATATGTTTACGCTCACATAGCTCAATTTTATAGACCGACCCGCGGAGCGGCTCTGTTTACCAACACGGCCGGAAAACCGCACATGCGGCCGGAAGGCCGCATGTGGGCAAAAGCAGCCCGGCTCACCGTGTTTTCGCCATTGCGTTCTATGGCGTGCGCTCGTTGTTGACGTTGTAGGGACGCTTGTATCTTTATTTGTGCGTCATATTTCCTCACAAGGTATGTCGTATGCTATGCCCGACTATTTGAGCTCGTGGCCCGAGCCTGAATGGCAGCAGTATCGAAACAAACTGCGTGGATGGCGTTGCCTACGAGGATCTGTACGCCGTAAACAAGGCCTGCTGTACTTCCGACGTAAAGTTGCTACCATGGAAGCCGGCAGCTCACGTCGTCGTATATTTAGTTTTTTCGCAAAGCCAGTTCGCGGCCTACACGGTGCAGGCGTACAAGTCTCTCGAGACCTACGATTACTTCGAGTCGGTTTCCGCACTGCCGGCGGGATCAGCAGACTCTGGGTCTGCGGAAGTGTGTGTATTCATTGATTAAATACACACATCATCTTCAAGTCAAGGTATGATATTTTTCCTACCCTCAGAACCACAAGGCATGACAATCAGTAACGGTTTGTCCGTTCTGCAGTCTTGGCGGTAACAGGTTACAAGTAACGGCGTTGTTAGTAACGCGTTACTTTTTTCAGTTACGTAGTAACCTGCTCGTTACGTTTTTGACACAGTAACGGGTAACATGCTTATGTTACTATTTCAAGTAACGTAGTTACGTTAGTCGTTACTACTTCCCAAGTCTTAAAGAAATTACACTTCAATTTTTTCCGTGTTTCAGGCGTCAAGCCATGTTTTTCTCCGTTTTTTCTCGTAAGTATTTAGGTGAAACCGTAAAAAGAGATAAAGTAATTATGTTCAGTTTCTGCATGAACATAATGTTTCTTGATATATGACTTGTATCGTCAAAACCGTAAAATGTGTTAAATTATAATTAAAAAAAAGTAACTCGGAAGTAACGTGCATTAGTTTTTATCGGTAGCAGTAACGCGTTCCTTTTATTTTTAGGTAACGTAGCTCAGTAACGCGTACCTTTTATTTGCAAGTAACGAGTAACGTATTTCGTTACTTTTTTCCGGTAACGGCTACAACACTGCGGTTCTGTCACCGATCCCCTTCTGCTGGGTAGCACGAGCGTAGCAGGCCTCCGACGAGCACTTCGCCAGTGCTTTGTGCTCGAACACCATGGGAACAAAATCCGGGTGGTCGCGATCAGACAACGGTTTCCCTGCACATAAGCAAGCCTCGGGACGGAGATTGAAATGGAAGCCGCAGTTGCCTTCAAGAAAGTGTTTGCCGCACAAACGGTCGTTTGCGCGAGGCGACTATTCTTTTCGATCTACGGATATTATCTACCTTCCATGCCTTTCACTCTGCCGGGAACTTGTGGAAACTCACTTTGCTGCTTTTCTTGCACATTTCTGTGCAATTAACAGCAACACAGCTTCGCGGCATGCTGAAATGCTATGACGCCCATGCGAAACGTGCGTGCTTTTGCCCACACCTCCCGGCTCCGGTGCGATCGCAGCGCCGCCGCAGCTTGGTGACGTCAAGCCCGCGTGTCGGTCTATACTTACTGGCGCAATAATTGTATCGCAACCAAGATTCAGGCGTGTTGACAGATTTGGCTGTACGAAAGAGTCGTTTCTTTCGGTTAGAGAACGGAGTGAATGAGTAAAGCATGGGCTTGAGACATTAGATTTGATCACAGCACAAGGAACGTAGACCTCTATAAGGCCTTGCAACTTTCTGGCGTAAATGCCCGAGACTTGGAGGCGAACCGGATCAGTACGCTGTTTGGCAGTCCTGCACTCTCAGGTTCATGTGGTACACAATCACATGTTTTAAACAATATATCTAGTTGTACAAAAAGCATTCTCCAAGTCACAAATATTTGTATTACCAACAACTACCTCCAAAATCTAATCTTTTATGAGAGATCTTTGTAAGTTGCTAATTTTTTACTTTGTCTGCATTCTTTTTTTTTGTAAATATGGTCGGTTTATTTTGGCATATTTGAGATGTCTCCTCATTGTTACATTGTTCCTCTTGTTAACCTTAAATTGTATATATGGTAGCAACTATGCTGAAAATTGTCCTGGCGGTAGTGAAACATAGATATACCATTCAACAAACAAGCAATGTGTTTGTTGTCATTTTCGGAATCATCTGTTTAGTTGACAAACAGAGGTTTTACTATCTTGCCAAATTGAAGTAAATATATATTTTGAACTTTGAAACCATTCATTTGTTGTCACTTTTTGAGTCATTACAAGGGTTTACTTGACAAACTGAGAAGGTGTACTTTCTTGAAAGTCTGGTAAATCGCAAACATTTGCCAAATTTTCCTTCAGTTAATCACTTTTGTAAAGGCAGTAGTGGTGGGGAGTATCCGTCAAGTGCAGTGTGCCATGTTCTCCGGTGCTCATCTGATGATAGGAGTCTTTTCGCTCCTTCCATTGGCAGTACTAAGCAAACCTCTTGCATCATGCAGAGAGCCTTTCTTGCTTGTTAGTAGCTAGAACTCCCCCAAAAATATAAATTCCAGACTTTTCTGTGTTGCCACATTCACTGAAGTTGGGCTTAGCATAAACTTGGAAGCAGTCGGAAAACAATTGCAGGGCTCCTTTCAAAGACTGCCAGAACGCCCACCTCCAGCATGTGCTCGTTTCCTTCACCGGGCGTAAGGTGGGGAGGTGCACGTGCATGCTTGTTATGAAGTTCAGAAATCTCACGCAAGAGGTGGAACTTTTTGAGCAGTCTTAACCTTTCACCGACTAGAGTAGCTCGAAGTGTACTAGGGATGACCAATGTGTGGACCACTGCAAGGACCACTTGCATCCAAGCGGTCTCAACTGCATCAAGTGGGACCACTTTGAGTATCGTCTTATTCTGCAAGTAAGCAAGGTATTCTGCAAGTAAGCAAGGCCTATGTATTCGTTCAGGCGTACAATGTTTGGTCTCGTTCTCATTCCTACGGCGATAGCAGCACCGAGGGGCAACTATTCACGCTAGTGACTAACAATTGCTGTGAAATAATCTATGAAAAGCAACGTTTGATTATCTCTATACTAATGCCCAGTCTTGATGCAAACCACATTTCCAAGGTTCCGTTTCGCTGTCTGTATGCAAAGTGTTCGACAATGCCGTTTGACCTTTTGTGTCGGAAAACGCATCAATTTTGTTGTACCAAAGCCCTTGAAATGGTTATCTCCTTTTATTCCATTACATCCAGTAAGAACATCAATATTTCTATGAAGGACGTCAAAATAATATATAAACTATTTCGACGGGTGCACGCCCTTTAGAATCACAGTCATACACATGGAAGTAATTTATGTTACTTTGACCACGGATTGTCGAATTAGTCGCTCACTGCCTATTAGTAAATAAAATGAAATAATGGGAAACCAACCTTTGTCAATGTGCCACGTCGGAGAAGTGCTTTGTGTGCCTTCGGTTCTCATGTGGTGCTCGACGCCTGGGTGACGGTCTGCATATAGGCTTGTATTGTAAAGAACATGAAATAGCAGATAGCTGGTTAACCTTACAGAGAGCCAGAAAAAAACATAGGTGGGTAGCCTATATTGAAAGTTTTACATACCCGAGATGAAAGAGCCAATGGTGAAGTCTTCCTTCTTGAGCTTGGTGAGGCCACGGACGAAGGCCACCTTTTCCATGGCATTGCTTGAGGGCACCTGATCTGACTGATCACAATGTGTATGCATTTATTAGTTCAACAGTCACCATACTGCAGTCTGATTGCAAGGTTCTTATAAATATCACCCTTAAAGAGACAATAAAAATGATTTTTAATTATTGTAAACAAAGGGGTATGTGACACAGAGTAGGCCTTTTGTTTTGATTAGTAAATCTTACCTCACCAACTTGCACCTGCTCAATGTGAATGACCTTCGTGGTGTTCGCCTCGTTGAAGCTGTAAGTGCAATATTTTGCTCTAAACCCCGTCGAGTAGCAGCACCCGTCTCCAGGTAGGTCTATGGTCTTGGAGTCCTTGTAGGAGCTCAGAGTTGTGCCGCTTGTAAACCTAGCTGATAAGAAATTATGTCTTGTAAGTTAGGCTATGCCATTTTTTTATTTTAGAACCCCTTCCTATACCAGCTAACCTGCTTCACAGCGGGCAGCAGGCAAGCCTGCTGGTGGTAGTGGAAGGTGCGCTCCGAGACCGTTGCAACGATGATGGACTTGAGCAACCGCAGGGCAGTTGGAACAGGTTCTCCTGAGAACAGAATTTCCACACAAATCGAGATATTGCCTGCTGCTTTGCCACTCACCTGAGGTTGGCTCCACCACCGCTCCACGTGGTTTTGTGCACAGGTGCTCGTTATCTTGAGTGCCCTGGACTACCATGGTGCTGCAGGAGGGGCAAGGCAGGTGCGACAGACTTTGAAGAGCTCTGGGAGGCGACCCTCAAATACAATAACTTTGCGCTCCTTCTGGGGCGGCACCTGTTCACGGTCGCTGAAAATGAAAACACAACTGTAGCACACACTTGAACTTCGCTAAAAGTGTTACCTCATGAAGCTTTCGTCTGCAGAGAGCACATAGCTGGTGTCGGGTTTGCCAGGACCATCAGACTCGTCCATATCTTTGTTTACCATGTAAAGACGTTTGAAATGGTCATGAGTTTGCATAGCATAGTACGGACACACTTCCGAGTTGGCTGTCCTGTGACAGACATCTTTGAATGCTAAATGAGGGCCAAGCTTTCGTCTCGGACCGTAACACCGCAAGAAATGTGTGGTGTGACTGTTTCCTTCTGATGTAACCATCTCATTGTCTTTGAGGCATGTGCAGCTCCTCACCTGGGTCAGTGTCACAGTCGGCTTCGAAACGGATGTCCGACTTCTTCATGTTGGTGCTCGTGTTGGTGCCCATGTCACTGTCTGAGGAGTCGTCTGACGTGTGCTCCAGCTCATTATCGTCTGCATTCCAAGGCCTATCCAGCTGTTCATTCTTACTTGCCCTGCACCGTGGTTGCCCTCAGGTGGTATGGGCGTGGACCTGCGACGGCTGTCCTGAACATCACTGCTGAGCTGGTCCGGGGATCGCAGGCTGGAGGTCGTGCTGGGGATTGAAGAAGGTAGCCGAGCTTGCAGTGCTGTGGCAGGTTGCACTCGACTAGGAAGCGCTCCTGGGGACTTTCCGCCGGTTTGTGGTGTGGGGGCACCGAAAACAAATGTCCGGGGGGACGTTTCCCTTTGGTGTAACCATCTCATTGTCTTTGAAGCATGTGCAGCTCCTCACCTGGGTGAGTGTAGCCCTCGGCTTCGAAATGAATGTCCGACTCCTCAATGTCGGTGCTCATGTCACTCTTTCCGTTGGTGCCCATGTCGCTGTCTGAGGGGTCATCTGACGCATCCTCCACCTCACCATCTTTGCCTGCATTCCAAGAGCTATCCAGCTGTTCACTGGGACTTACCTGCCACGCACTGTGGTCGTCCTCAGGTAGTATGGGCGTGGACCTGTGACGACTGTCCTGAACGTCACTGCTGAGCTGGTCGGGGGCTCGCCGGCTGTAGGTCGTGCTGGGGATTGGCGAAGGTAGCCGAGGTTGCAGTGCTGTGGAGGTTGCACTGGACTGGGAAGCGCTCCTGGGGACTTCCTGCCTGGTTGTGGTATAGGGGCAGCCGCATTGCACCCAGGGTCGCCCTGTGCAGCTGGATATGGAACACATAACTTAAGCTCAGTAAAAAGACCACATGAAATGCTGCCGAGGTTCCAATCTATTCCTAAAGCACCACCCAGTTAAATATACCCATTGGTTCCAATTGGAAAGTCAGTTGGTACCAATTGGAATCTGAGAGATCCCAGTTGGAATCACTGAATCCAATTGGTTTTGGCATTACCATTTGGTGAGTCCAATTGGAATTGAGATTTCCAATTGGAACCTAATCCACCAACTGGCCATTCCAGTTGGGATGCATTTTTCCAACTGGTCATCCCAGTTGGAATAGTTGTTTCCAATTGGTATCCAGCGATACCAATTGGGTTACATTTTTCCTATTGGTGACTCCAATTGGAATTTAGATTTCCAATTAGAACCTAATCCACCAACTGGCCATTCCAACTGGGATGCATTTTTCCAACTGGTCATCCCAGTTGGGACAGTTGTTCCCACTTGGTATCCAGTGATACCAATGGACCTTTTCCGAGAAGCGTTCTGCGCACGCGCGAGCACCCGATGCCAAGCGGTGGAAGTCGGCACGAAAAATCAAGGAAATTCGGAATGGGGCTGTAAATCGACGAGTAGAACACGTAATTGCAGCATATATATAATTGTGGTACACAAAAAAAGAAAGTGTACGGAAAGAAAAACACGACTTTTGGGTGGACGATACGGATTTCCCTTTTTAAAGTCGCGTTACGCCTATCTCGTTGCGTTGGGCACGCGACGCTGCTCAGAGAGCGAAGCAACTGGTAACGTAGCTCCCATTATCGATGGTAGCGCAGGTAGGTCACTTCGATTTTTAGTTCGTGCTGCCACCGCCTGGTGCCGTCGGTATTTGGAAAAGGTCCATTGGGTTACATTTTTTTAATTGGTTACCCCAAATGGAATGTTTCCCTTTAGAATCTGTTTTGAGATCCCAAATGGAATAGCAGTGCCCAATTGGTATGTGATATGCACCAATTGGCCATTTATTGAGTATAATTTCAATGTATTAATTGAAACAAACTACTTCCAAATGGTAAATAGTCTTAATGGGATTTAAACCAATCATTGGACATTCCAATTAAGGGAGGACACTATTCAAAAGGGTCAACTTTGCAAATGCTTATCTGTGTATGCATAAATTGTACGAAAGATTAGTTGTATTTATCAGGAATGCACTGACCTTGTTTAGAAAAACTATAACTGGGAAAACTAATGTAATACGCAACATTTTTTTTTCAATGCAACTGAGAAAACAAATTTTTTTAAAAGTAATTTATTTTATACTAACATCACGTTGACAAATCAAATTGATTTTTTTTATTTGTAAAAAAAAGAGAAAATGTCACCATTGCATTGCCCATTAAATTCCAGTTAGCAAAAACAATGAGTGAGCCCTTCTTTTTGTGCCCTTGCAAAGTGAAATTTATGCCAAGAAGTGGACTGGAGAAAAATGTGTTCAAAGTGCTTGAACGTCTGCCTTTTCTTTAGCCTCAGTGGACACAAAATAATTTATAATAAAATAACTATGCAGTCAAAATAAATGAAACTTTCTGGAAATATTCTCTAGATGTTGGTGAATGTAAAAATAACCTTTAAAAAAAATTCGTTTTTTTTTTCTTTTTGTATTGGAGGCATTGAAACAATCTTCTAAAATTTCTATTAAAGAGTTTTAGTTGATCATTTCGATGCCTCCGATAACGATACCCGATACTCTGACACCTTTTTTGCGCATGCATTATATCAGGTATCGCTATCGGATCTGATCGGATCACCTGCCCATACTTTTTTAAATCTCAAAATTAGGACAATTTGCATATAAAAATTGAAAGCGGAAGGATTTTTTTCTTTGTTTTGCATCGTGTTGTAATCGATTTCTTAAATATCGCGTGTAAACTTTTTTTCCCGCTAAAGTCGGCAGGAATCGTTGGAAGCATCTGTGCACACTGGGCAAACAAAGATGGCGTCCGCGTATGATTTTTATGCGCACATGGCTCCAATCATACCGATGGCACGCACGACATCTGTTGCATGGTTACAGTAGAGATTCAACAAGTCATGCTTTATTGCTGCGAGTGCTGAGTAGTGTGGTTATAATTACTTCATTTGGCCTGCCACCTCATTGGAGCGCGAAGGATGGATAACAAAGTTTAAGGGAGCAAGGTAAGGAAACTTCTTTGTTTCTTTTCTTGATGCTGCTGCATTGCAAATAGGCGATTTCTGATTAATAAATATCCTGAGACACTTCTAGCTATATGGTCAGAGCAGGGTAGGAGCCTGAATGAATGAAGCTCTACAAAACATAATCTTTTAAGCTGTCAGCTTGAACGTCTTTGTTACCCAGTGTAATGAAATGTCAGTGAAAAGAAAAGTTTTAGGCGCATCTAAAAAAGGAACAATGGATTCCTCCTGAAAGCGCTGACTTGCCACAGTTTACCATAATTGCCATAATTTACTTTTGAGATTATGTCTTAATTTACTTTTTTTATTATTAGACAGAGTGAACACATTAAGTGTCATGCTTTCAGAAGTTGTACTTATGGTGTGAGCAGTTACTAGTTAATAATCCTGAGTGCATTGTTAATGAATTACAGTTTTCAATGGAAAATGGAGTTGGTGTCACTTTCAGTGGGAAGATGAAGTACAGGTGTCAATTTTTAGTGGAAAAATGGTGGCTAACAGCTCTCGAATACATGAAGCTGAATGGTGCCAGTTACCAAAAATGGGCCCCATTCTTGTAATATTCTTTGAAAATCAGTTATAACTTTTAATTGAGATAAATTAGTTCTGAAACTTTAGCATCTGGTTACGGACCGCTGACGCTACATTTGGGGAGAACGCTGTACTTAAAGGGGCCGTGTAACAATATTTTGTCGAATGTTTCTCACTCTACACTTACTGGCACCAGCGGGACCCGAAATACTTGCACTCAATGCCACTGACCAAGGAGCTTCTTTGTTGCCACATAATTTAAAGAGTAAAAGCGAATACCTCTTCATTCTCTCCTTTGGTTGTGGGGAAAGTGTTGTCGTCATTGTCAACAACATCAATCCTCAAGAAGTTGCCATAAAGCTTTGTGATACCCACAGCGACAATACTTAAGTGTGGCCCATACAGTGGACATGAGCACACGTGAGCATTCTTGTTGAGCTTAAGACAATACCTCGACATGCAATCAAGTAGTGGCTCCGCTCGTGCTCAGTTATTGCGACGACAGGAGTAGCCGAACCTTAGCAATCTGTGGAATTCATTGTGTGTGCTGTGCTTTGCCAACCAGAGCGTGTGGGTATGATAAACTTTGGTGGCATGTAATCAGCTTCAGATCATGTGGTCACTGACTCTCTCTGCGAGTTTAGGAGGTAAACGCTGGTAGTTTTTGTTTTTTTTTCTTCTGCAACTGCCATGCGTGGATAGAAAATCTGTGTTTTATAGGTTGTGAATGTCAATGAATAATCAAAAGCTGTATTTACTGAAAGTACAAGGCTTGTTGTACTGCCCCCTTAATGACGCGTCGAGCATCCTACAACTTTGACCTCATGTGAGCCAAGTGTTTACCCATTTGTTGTAGGTCTAGACTTTGCTACATTCTTTCACAATGCTTCTTAGATATGCAACTTAACTGGTACAAATGTTCGACATGCAGGAGGCAGAGCTGAGCATGAGATGGCGATCCTGTCATCAACTGCATCCAAGTTCCGCGAAACATTGGTCTCAACGTTCAATCTGTAATATTTAGGTATCCTGCTAGTCAAAATAAAGCTTTCATTTGACATATACTCTTCACTGTTCTGCATCCTGTACATACAATGAATGTCCAGTTAAGCTAATTGCTTGTTCTTGCTTCAAGATTTGTGCCAATGAATGGTAGCTAAACACAACTTGTTACACTTCCAATAGGGAAAATACTAATTGGTATTTTTATAATTGGGAGTCCGAAAACAGATGGTTATGGTTCCAGTTGGAATAGTACCAATTGGTTACGGTTCCAATTGAAAAAAAAATGCCAATGGGTATTTCTCCAGTTGGGAGTCCGAAAACACAGATGGTTACGGTTCCAACTGGAATAGTACCAACTGGTAATGGTTCCAGTTGGTAAAATGCCAGTGGGTTTATTTCCAATTGGACAAATACCAATTGGTATTTTTCCAGTTGGGAGTCCGAAAACACAGATGGTTATGCCAACTGGTACCAATTGGAAAAACCAACTGGACCCAATGGGTATTTTTAACTGGGCATACTTTAAGTATTCAGTCATACACACAGGTATGACAAAATCTGCAGTGTCCGCCTCTGTCGCCTCTGTTTGTGTGCCAACAGTTGCACGAGGGGCAGAGCACTTGCAGCAGTGAGCCTGCAACACAGATTACAAGAAGTATTATATATGGTCTAAATCTCTTGCGTGCAGTGGCAACTGTACCCATCGTCAGGTGAACAGGAGAGCTTCCGACAGCCTTTAAACAAAGGCTATGGCTTCAAGCACTTGAATGTGCTTCTTGACTGGCATAGTCATCCACAGGTGCAGCCGCTTGGTCTTTGCATGGTTGTGCCAGTTGCTAAGTGCAGAGGACATTATAGTGGAATGTGCAGCTTGCACCTAATGCACATGCACACTGGCGACCGAAATAGCTGCAGCAGAAAACTCGCTGCAGAGGGGCTTCCAACTCGGCTGCTGGCCTTGTTGGGCCGGTTATCAGCTGGTTGAATTGCACAAAAGAGAATGCGCTCTAAATTTTTGAGATTTTTTCATTCAATTCTTGGGGGGTGCGGACAACACTGAAGGCAAGTGGCCTGTTCCCGTAGGCGCTTATCACTGGTCACAGTGATGTAGGATGTTTGTAATTGTTGGATGCAAAATATTAACTTATGAGCTGAAACTCGCTTACCAGCGTTTGAGCTCTTAATGCGCCACCAGAAACCTTAGCGTAGCGTAGTAAACAATTATCCCTTGAAGTTTGACTCACTGATGATGCTGTACTTGCTGCTGTTGCACTCTGTAGTAATAGCGTCGGGACCACCCTGCGTCTCAGTCACGGACGATCGGTGCGCGCGGTGCGAATCTCGAAGGTCTCTGGAGCGAAATGACGCGAACATACCCGGACACATTTGTCGGTACGCGAACGCTTGCTTGCCTCGAGCCAAATAGCATTCAGCTTGTCATCTTTCGGGGCAGCATGGCTGCTGGAAGACTCAATGTCGCGATTGCTAATCCGGCAACTCTTCACAGAGCAACGGCGCCGGTTTGCAGGAGCTGACGTCTCCAAAATGTCAACATTTACACGTGCAAGAAAGAAAAAAAAAAGCACGCTAAGAAAGCAAAGTTGACCCAGGAAAACGAAAGTAAAAAACTGCGGTTTAAAAGCAAAAAAAAAAGAAAAATGCGTCGCTTTTTATTATTAACACTTGCGACAGCTGCTAAACACACACTACTTCGCTTCAGGAGGTCTCACTCAAGCACCTGGGTCAACACGAAACACTCACTTAGACGAAACAAATGAAGTAGGCGCGACATGCAGGAGCAGACTTCGGCTGCTTCGGCGGCCACGAAAAGAATGGTGAAGCTTTTGTTTGTTATGGTATGAATTCAAACGAAGGTGCCCGTCTTGTAAACCTTTTACAAAAAATAATAACTCTCATTACACGGGTTATTCTTTAAACGTAAAAATATGCCGCTCAAAAGGAAATTACAACGTATAACAAAGGTTTAATAACCAAGATCTAAGCTGTCAATCAAACTCAGCCAATGAGAAGTATAGCACCCGATCGGTGCAAAACGTCGCGGAACACCAACTTTGTGGCGCGCGATTTAAAAATTAAAACGGATGACATAGCCACAAACTAAAATCTGTCTCACGCAGTAAATATTGCTCTAAAATCTTTTTTTTTGTCGCGGAAACATTGTTTTTTGACATGCTTGTCCAAATTAGGCTTGTTAAAAAAAAAAGCTTTTTTCTTTGCAGTTACCCTTTAAAACCTCGACTAAGATATACGGCGTGTTTCACGAAAAGTGGACAAATTCCATGTTGCGAAAACTATGCGTCGCAGCTAAAAAAGGCTTATGTCGTTTTGGTCTCAGGCCAGGGCCTCGTTCAGGAAAATTGTTAAAGTTTGGGATAATTAGGTTAATTATTTTTGCATAATTAACTGTTTTAATATTGTGTTTAAGGGCATGGTTTCAATTAAAGCATTGTTCAACATCATCGAAGAACAATAAATCAACGAATTGCAGAACAATAAAAGGCACGTGCAGCATTTTACGGCTTTCTGAAAGACCGCACAACTTCGACGGGTTTTTAAGTTTCGGTTTGCAGTCGGAGGGAGCACTTCTCGGCCCCGACGGCACAGCGCCCCATGGAGAAGTAGTGCAACCAGCCTCTGCTGCGTTGCGTGAGGAGGCTGCGTTACATAAGCGCGTGCACGCGCGTGCGCACACATACATACAGATACACACACGCACGCACGCGCAAATACACACACACACACACACAGACCATTTTTCTTTTCATTATGGGTAGGCGTTCTTTCAGGGCTTCATGGTATATAAACGTACCTAAGAGCCACGTGTTCACATATCATCTAATCTCTGGGGAAAGCGATGGCAAGATTTGCCATAATATTTCTCTTTCTTTTGGGTGTTTGGGGTGTCTGAGACTGCTTTCGCACTCCTCAGTTGTGTCATAATCAAAGGAATAAAAGCGATAATCGGTCGCCTCATCTAAAAACGTTCTTGTAAATGATGTACGTGGTGAATACCCACGGCACACAAACAGCAAGCCGGTGGGAGGACAAGGAGAACGGTGGCAAATTTCTGCTGAGCGATGCAAAGTCTAGACCGTTATGCTAGAACGAAGATGTGATTTGTGTTTGTCGTTTGTGCCCCTTGTTCCCTTTCTCTAGAGATTATATTGGCATCCAAGCAACTGACTTGTGAAGAAAACCTTCCGTTTTATGGTCTTACTTGCTAGTTTTATCAGCCGCTTCTTTTTTTATCAAACCCCTAAACACCATATTCTAGTCAGTCATGTTTGTTCTAGTAAGGGTTAATTAAGTGCATCCGTATGAGCAGGAATAAGAAGTTTTTAATATCTTGCATTTGTAGTCATCAGGTAGAGAAAATTTGTTACCCGTAACTTAAATATTGGAATACTTTGATGTTTACTAAACAAGGACTTGGATAATTTGCATATCCTAATAATGAAAATTGTAATCAATTAGAATTGGACTTTATTTCATACTTATTTATTTATTTATTTATGTTTAATTCTAAAGGTTTTTTGGGGCATTACACAAAGGCAACGTGATACAAAGATTCGTACAACTGAACCAAGTGGCCAAAAAAACGAGACATAGATTAAAAATGCTGTTGCATGCTGTTTCATCTTGAAATAACTTTGTTTCCTACTTATGGAACATGTGATTTGGGTTGTCAAATAGGCGCGTTTTGTTTTCATGAGGCTTAAGTTGTGCATCTTTTGTTGACTATATCTTTTCTCTATTGAAATTCTAAGAGAAACCAACCCGCTACCAGGACAGTTCTCAATAGGCGCCAATCAGAGAAATTGCAATTTGGATTTTATTGATCTCCGATTGGGATCAATAAAATTCAATCGGCACTGGGTCACCTAATTGGTCAAACCAGTTAGACAGAACTTGCCATTATCTCTTTCCTCACGACAAAGTTTCCAAAGATCGCAATTTTGTTTTCAGTATTGCGTTGCAAAAAATTTTTCAACATTGCAATTTGAAAGGGGAAAAACATTCGTACGCTATTTAATAAAAAAATAAAATAAAAACAAAAAACAAAATTTAAAAAAATCTTGCTAGAATTAGTCGGAATTGCCGGCAGCGTCAGTGTACACTGGGCGGCAAAGATGGCGCCGTGAGGACGGAGGAAGCATGAAGCACATGGCGCCGATGGTGTGCACGGCATTCGTAGCATGGTTATGGCAATGATTCAAGGAAGTTCTTTAGTGTTTTACTGCTGCAGAGTGCTCAAGGGTGCGGTGATAATTACTTCATTTGACCTGCCAGCTTGTTAGAGCGCGAATGATTGGCAACAAACGTTTATGGGAGCAAGGTAAGAAATTTTCTTTGTCCTTGCTGCGCTGCAGTCTGGGGATTTTGGATTGTTAGAGCTGCTGAGACACTCGTTGCTTGATCTTCAGTGAACGATACAAGCGTGAATGTATAGCTTTAGAGAAGAAAATTTTCCGGGCAGCTATCAGTTTGGAAGCGAGGAAAGTTAAGTGCGTTTTAAGCATTTCAAAACTAAGCTATGAATTGCTGAAAACACTGACTGGGTACAGTTTCAAAAATTGAAGCTTTGGGATTCAAAATTAAGCAATTTTGGGGGAATATTCGATGAGTGGGAGGTGGGAGGGGGGGGGGTTGGTCGGTCGGTGATGTCGGGTCATTATTTCCGGAAGTTGATGACTTCTTAATAAAATAACAGTAGGTGCCGAAAAGTTTGCATCTTACCCGGCGGACTTTTTGCAGCTATGTTTCAAAATTTACTCTGTCTCACTCTGGGTAAGTTCAAAAACCTACCCGCGTCCAGCGTTGCTTCTGATCCATTCGAGTAAGATTTGGAACACAGCCTGCAATGCATGGTTTCTTTTCGAGGTATGAAAGACGCTTATTTTATTTCAGGTGCACTGGCCAGCTTTACAGAGATGCCTTTGAATTGACTGTTTCTTTTCCTTATAGCAGAGAATATGTCTCACAGGCTCATAGGAAACTTAGTAGTCTTAAACCATCCCAGATGCAAATTTGGCCCAGTCTCGGCAAAAGCTTCATCTCCTAATTTTGACCAGAGTATTTCAGTCACCCAGGGATGTTTGCCTTTCAATGCAAGGCCTGCAGGTTTATACCACTGCAACTAATTTCTTTGCAGCGAAAAGAAAAGTTTAGTATGTTTCTAAGCTTGATTTAAGCATTTATAGTCCCATAAGGCAGTGATGTGATTGCTGCGCCAATTGCGCCAAACTGCGCCAAGTGGCTAACCCTGTTACATCCTGCTACATTTCGCCAAAATAAGGATAATCTGCGCCAAGCCTGCGCCAGAAAAGCAATTTCGGTCGCCTTTCAAAACCGAAACTAAACTGAGTACCGTAATTGAGCATGCATGTGTTATTTGGCGCAAGCGGCCGTCCATGCGGTCTTGCATGGTTTTTCCCGCTGTCTCGTATTTTAATTGCACTCTCGTCGTCTCGCAAATCTCGTCTCGCGTCATTTTTAAATATTTTCAACGATATACGCGGGTGTGTGCGGATGCTCCGACGCTAGCTTGCCGGGCACCAGCCATTCCCTCATGCTGTGAAACGAAACCACGTTTTTGCGCGGCGAGTGTTACTTTGTGAGCTGAAGCACTCGCTCCTGAAAGCAACGGCCGTGGGAAAACTATATGTGGTCCCTGCCTTCTAGTCACCGTGGCCGCACGACATCGGGTGTTGTTGTCCCCATGTCACTGCAGATATGGCGCATTCTAAAATGAAACTAAGTACCGCTGCATGTTCATCAACATTCCTGTTCTTGTTTAAATCATACGCTACTACAAAAACCCCTCATTAACTCAAAGACTGCTGTGTTGAAGTATTGATTACCTAGGTTTCTCTCAGTGGGCTTTCTTTCGAGAGGGAACCCGGTACGCGAAAATTCTTCCGTGAAAGAAATTTGGTAAAGAGAAGTGAGCTAAAGAAGGCAATGTCTGCACGCTGAGCCCGCACCGCGCGCTTGTTTGTCTCAAGTTCAGTCGTTACACAAATTGCCCCAAGAACTTTTTGACCCTGGCTCACGATGTCTTGCATCAATGTGCTCAGATTCCTTTTTTTTTGTTTTGTTTGTACTTCATTTGTGTGCCTATCAAACGCGCGCCGCTGGAGTATTTTTTGTCTTTCGACAGTTACATTTTGCATACAATTTCGGGAATCGGTCGGTGACGGAGCAGAGTGGCATGGTTTTGGCTTCGATCGAACAGCCGTTGCCTTCGCTTGTGCGACGAAGCAGGTGCAACTGCAAGCCTGCTGAAGTTGCCATCACGTGCATGCAAGCATGAGCCCACGACAGAGGCACTTGCCGGGTCGCTTGTAATCCATTGTTTTACATTCGCTTAGTTCTGACGAAAATTTCGCACGTCGGGAACCAGTAAAACGGTGGCAAAGCGGTTTTTGGGAATTGCTCGGCAATGTCCCACAGCACTGTACACTTGTGGGATGTCTCAACAGTAAAACCACAAGCAGCGAGTTCCGTCACAACACGTCACATCAGAACACAACACAAAGTGCCCTTCGTTGCTACAGCACCCTAAACGAATATGTTTCTTTTTTTTCTAAGAATATCTGCTCCCAAAGCAACGAGGTAGAGGGGCTTAGAGTGATAAACCGGAAGTTCCGAAGTGGCACCCCCCCGGTTGCCGCCATGTTTTACGCAAATGTGATCACTCGTCATGTGACGTCACAAGAGCCGTGACGTCGCAGGTAAGATGGCAGCGCCCAGAGCTGGCGGATGCGAGTTTGTCCGGTGCGCGGCAGCCGTGATGTGCAGCGGCTTTCCGACGATTTCTGACTTTTTCGTGCTCGCTGACGCAGGTATATTGTGAAAATATCAAGGAATGAGACTTTATACCCTTTTTGCGCAAGATCGCTCTGGATCATCTGGATATTAACACCTGTGAGACAGCATCAACCGTATCGCCCTCCGGTGCTCGGATTCCGGGATGTGTTCGAGGATCGATAGAACTTTGAGTGCTTTTAGCATGAAATTTTCGCGTTCTCTTAGCTTTGTTTGAACATTGAGATGTCTATGAATCGACGCGAAAGATATACGTCGCGTTAAGGCCTAGGAGAAGTTGTTTCAGGCCTGCGTCACCGAACAAATATAGCAACTTTTAGCAAGGAAGCTCCTGCGATCTTTAACCCTTTGTGCTAATCGACGATTCTACATTCGATCGCTTTCCTTTCTTTTTTGGTGAGTGCGAAGTGCACACTTATTTTCAGCTACGAGGATGACGTTTTATTGAGTGTGGGGATAAATAAATCGTTGCAAGCACCGGCTTCAAAGCTATTCGACTTTCAATAACAACAACTGTATGGTGTATGCATAGATTAACTGCACCTTTTTCTCTTTCGTAGGATTTATTGCAGCAATACTTTTTTTTCATCAAAACTGCATTGTATTAGTCAGTCAATTATTTACTTGGTCTAATTACCTGGATAAGATGATTCATATTTGTGTTCATCCCTTGCCTGAAGAGCAGTCTTGTTGAAAAATGTTGACCATTCCTTTCAGTATCTTCAATAGCCTTTTTTTTGAAAAGTGTGGGTTGCCTATACTTCGTATCATTGTAACCTGGAAAAGGACAACCGCCACAGCCCCCTCGAGCCAATCAGAGAGACAGAGCGAAGGTGTGTGACAAATCTGTGCAGACGAGCACTATGAATGACATGTTGTCATGTGTTTCTCTCCAACGTGCATATTGGCTCACCGAGACTGTAGCCTTTGCTGTTTGCCAAATTGTGATCAAACAACTTACAGTAGCTACTACTCTAATTACCCCAGGCTTTCATACTTTGGTCATTTGTTCGACAAGAATGTTACGTCCGCCATCACTGTGGACTCGGCTCAGCGCCTATTGGACTCGAATGCTGCATTAGCATTTGACGTGAACTGGGGCCCATTTGTGTGCTTTACGCCGAAAAAAAATGGCAACAGTTGTGTTGCTTGATGGGTTTCTGCAAAGGGTCTACGTATAGGAAGTGTCCTGCTATATAACAATGCATCAACACATACGATTAAAGTACAGTAAAACCTCATTATAACAAAACGGGATATAACAAACTAATGGATATAACAAAGCAATCATAATTCCCCTTGCTTGCTAATCCTGGGAAGAAATGGACATTGGCTATAACAAACTAATGGTTATAACGAAATAATTACAACCGCTCCTTCAACTTTGTTATAACGAGGTTTTACTGTATATGCTCAGAGGTGTGTTCATGAAAAGTGGAATGAGTGCAGCCCAATGCAACAAGTCTGCCAGTCTAGTATGTCCCACCAATTAATATTGAAGGGTCAGAGATGCGAGTGTCCTCAAAAGGACCTGCGCGTGTGGTGAACACTATTCTTGGTGTATAAACTCAAGGCATAAAGGCAAGGGGAAATAGGTTTATCAGGTTAGTGTATCAAATGTTTATTTCCACTGCATTACATAATTATTGATTCTTAGCTAATGGTTCTAGAACGAGTTCTTTCTGTGACAGTCTCCTGTCAGGAGTTCAATCGTAATACCTGTGGACCTTGTTGTGGGATGAAGCTCCTGGCATGTCGGTGTTCAGTTTGGTCGAGTGGCAACTTTAACCGACTGATGCCGTCTTGTAATCATACGTCATGTGCGCCTACTGACATCTGATGCACTGAAGCTGCAGGGCTGGCTTCTAATCCGCAAAATTTTCCTGGTAGTTTTCTGCATCAATGCAGCAAGCTCAGGCATGTATTGGTTATATGACTGTGCCTTTTGCTGTACCGTTGGCTTGATAGCTGGCAACAATGTTTGCTATCCAAGCCATTTCACTTCCATTTCGTAATGGAGATTTATTGTGCATCCCACGACCACTGCAACTTGTGCAAGTCTTGTGTGGCAAAGTGAAGTCTCGTGACGCTTGCAGTCCATTTTTGAGAGAAACCAACCATTCTATTTCTTAAAGGGAAGCTACGGAGCTTCTTGGAAAAAATGAGTTAGAAGTGAATTCTAGTGTATTTTTACCCCGTGAACCCAAATACCCAAACCATTTGCTGCGTAAGTATTGTTAAACGCGAGAAAAACGCGAAAGACAGTCGCTGTCCATGACGTCATCGACGGCTCTTTTGGCTGCCCAAGGCTAGGGGGGCGGAGCTTCAGCCCTATTTTGAAATTGCTCTTGTGGCTCTCCGGCGCGTCGCATTGAAATATAATTTTGATATCTGTTATTCTAAAGGCCAAATGAACGCAATTCAAGCGTTTTTTCTCAAATGTAGAAGTGCCCCATCTTCCCTTTAAGGTCACTGAGCAGCATTCTTCCTCAAAGTTGGAAATTGTGTGCTTCATGGCGTGGACACAGATAATTAGTGTCAGCAAATTATTAGGTATTGTCCTTGGACTACAACCGACACCAGATCAACTCTCCTTGCATTGCCGCTCACCTGCTTTGTCGTGCTTACCTCCCGTCCAGATGAAGTAGATCACAAGCTTCGGGGTAATGTCGGCACCAGGGACAAAGACCGCCGAAGATAATCCTCAATCTTCCCCGGACGCTCGTCAAGACGTGGTCGAGGGTCGTTCGGCACGAACCCTTGCAAGCCAATTCATTGGTACGGGCACCTCCAGTAGACAAGGTCCGCCTCATGCAATGGTAGCAGAGTGGTTTTCGGTCGGCCATTCGCAGTACCTCCATCTTCCTCGGTGTACTTTGTTCAGCGCGGACCTACACTGGTTCTTCTCAATATTGGGAATGCTTCGGCATTGGGGTGTTTCGTTGAATTGGCATTGAATAGTAACAGGTAGCCGGTGGTGGTCATTGTGACTTTGTGGCATAAGTCGCCCTCGTTTCGTCAGATGCCGCTTCGCTCGAAGAAGCCTCCAGTTGAAATGCCTGTCAAACTTCTGAAAAAATCTCGGCGATCAAAATTAAAGCCGGGCAACTGATGGCAGGAACTAGCTTCCTTATCTCCTCCCGGACACCGTTGTGAATGATGTCACGGATGCCTGCGTCTGGGGGCTGGCGTCGAAGTTGCAGCTGGACGACTTGAGTGTCGCGACGCTGCGGAGTTTTTAATAGTGACGTGCTCGGGCCTGCAGTGTGCATTCAATGTTGGAAGCTGCATTGATATGAACCCTTCGACTGTTGTCGTGGGGTTGCGGACAAGGCTGCTGAAGGTGTTGTCCCTCACATGAGGAACATGGGATTCTTAGCTTCTTGTCTTCTGTAGCATCAGGGTTGGCGAGTGTGCTCGATCAGAAGCAAAACATCCTCCACGAAGGTGGTGACGCTCTCGTTGGGGCCGTGTCCTGGACAGAATCGGGAATTCGGCTCTCTCTTGTCAGTGTTGGCTGATGAACATGCACTTCAGCTCAGTCTTGCAAACTTCCCACGACGTTAAGGAGGATTCGTGGTTCTCCAACCAGTGCCTCACAGTTTCTTTCACGAGAAGTATAGGTTCTGCAGGAGCTGGTTGTCCATCTACCCACTGGCAGGCGACACGGTCATATTGTTCAATCCAGCCCTCGACGTCTTGTGCACCTTGCGTGAAAGGGCATCGGAGTGCGAGGTGCGACGGGCATGCAAACGATGGTGGGAGCGAACGTGTTTTGCTGCGACAGGGTTGTCATTGTTGGCTTAGTCAGCTTCGGTTTTTCTGGCAAAAGACCTAATTCCGTTGGTTCTTGCTGGTAGCAGCGCCTGGCTTAAATTTCAAGTTCTTCGTAGTGTATTTCCGAGTTTCGCCCTTGTGGTACTCGCTCGTCTTGCAATTTTGCTGCCGGGCTTGGGATAAGACTTGGTTCACGGCTCGCCGGGGGTTTAAGACTCGGGATAATGTGCCACCCGTGTCTTGTTATCGGGCAACTCGGCTGAGGAGCCGCCAGGGTAGACACAGAATGAAGGGCTATGGGTAAAGTGCGCAGCACCTCCACCAGAACATACAATGACAGCTGAGCATGGCCTGGAACTTTCCAGAATAGTAAATATTGATAGAAAATAGGACTGGAGCAAGCATGCGAGACAATATAACAAAACAGACAGAAAAGAGTCTATCCTGACCACTAAAGAAGCTGCACTGCTTTGGTGGCATTCTGTCTGAATAAATCCTCTCCTTCGGGGTCTGGCGACTGTCGTGGACGAGCTGAACTGAAATCGATGTGAGACCACTTTTCTGGTAATGAGCCGCTGCAGACTTCCGTCGCAAAGCGGCGTGAATGGGTGGACTGGGTAGGTAACGCGCACGATGAAATGTCCACACAGCTTGCAATTCGCGTAACGAGTGTTGCAACTTAGGTGTCGACAAAACGTGCGACAGACCAGCGAACTCAATACCAACTGCAACACCTGTGCTCAGTGAAGGTGCACGTCTGCGCCAGAACAATTTAGTAGGCAGCACAGCATCACCTAAAGCACGGCACAGGAACTACCAGCTTGAAGGCAGCTCTTCGGCGTGCCGCACACCTGTGCTCCGTAAAAGAGCACGTCTACGCCGAAACAATTTGGGAAGCAGCACAGTATCACTTAGCCTGGCACGGGAACTAAAAGCGGCAAGGCAGCTCTCCGGTGCACCGCACAACCAAAGTGAGCCTTCGGGCATTTGGACGAAGCGACACCACGATTGCACACTGCCAAGCACGACTCACTCAATTTCCGTCGCTAAACTGTGTATCCAAATATATTGCACACGCTTTACTACAGATCTCGAAGGTTCCGACGGTCAACAAGAGCACAGAAACGTCGCCTTAAATTTTATCCTAGCGGTATCCGAATCAATCCGAGGTGCGAGCAACGTAGGGCAGATTGTCTCTTCCGTGGCAATATTGCCGCCCGTTACCAGCGAAATGCACACCGTTCCTCCGTATTTTCAACTTGTACCTACGTCAGACACCACACTGAACTCCGAAGTAGCTGTCGACCGGCCTCATATGACGGCTTCTGCGCCTGAAATCAACTCACCGAGACGAACGACAACCAACAAAGCATCCGACAAGCTCTGGCCCAGCTGGGGCCAGCCGCTGCATGGGCGCTGCCATCTTTTCTGTGACGTCATGCATTTGGTTCGGTCATGTGACGAGTGGTCAAATTTGCGTACAATGGCAGCCGCCTTATGGGGGTCACTTTCGAGTGCAGACCAGAACCCCGGTTTATCGCTCTAAGCCCCTCTACCTCGTTGTCCCAAAGTCACTTTTGCTGCACCGAAACACTGTCTTGACTGCTCCAAAATCCACTTTTAGTGCTCCAAAACACTGTCTTGGTTGCTCCAAAGACCACGTATGCTGCTCCAAAACACTGTTATGGCTGCTCCAAAAGGAGCTACAAAATGGTTTAGGCCAATCACATCACTGATAAGGTCATTTAATGCATATTTATCCTTTATTTTAGGGAAGCTGCAGCTGCTATCCTGGAAGAAAACGACGATGCCTAGAAGCAAGAAATCATTTCTAATATGTTAAATAAAGACTGTCGTGATTATCTACCTTTAGATCTAGTTGAAACTTTTTCTAGTTTGGGATATCCAAACACTAATGGTTGTCCCAATTCGTATCTGTCAACATGATTTGAAGAGTTGGACCAATTGCTTTTTTCCTATTGGGAGTCCGAATACAGAAATAGGTTTTTTCCAATATGTTGCATCCTATTGACAATGCCGAACTGGTTCGAATTGGTGATGTTCAATTAGATTTCGACAATTGAAACCAATCGACTTTTTCTATAACTAGGATTCTGAAATCAGATTGGATTCCCCATTGGCTCTAATTGTCGATAACTAATTAGAACCAATTGACTTTTTCTAACTAGGAGTCCGAAATCACAGATAGGATTCCCTATTGGTTCTAAATGTCGACAACTAATTGGAACCAATTGACTTTTTCTAACTAGGAGTCCGAAATCACAGGTAGGATTCCCCATTGGTTCTAATTGTCAATAACTAATAGGACCCAATGGTTATTTTTAACTGGGAGACAGCTCCTCCGTAATAAAGGAACGTTGACTGCTGCTGTCAAAAAGAATTCGGAATAGTCTTCTTTTGTTTTTGTTCTCGGCCCATGGGGTCACCGTCTGCAAGAACACTGCTGGCTTACTGTTCTTTCCATTGATCTGAAGACTGACCGGTGTTTTATCTTCGCTTTCTGTTTTATTCACCGCGAAAAGTCGTTCCAGTACGTAATCCGGGTTACACATAGTAGGCGCATGCCATCCTTGACACCTGGTGCAACACGGCGTGCTTCGGCACATTCTCGTGTGGTTTGCTTTTGTGCAATGAAAGCATCTGTTGCCAGCCTGTAATCTTTGTTTTTTTTTCTCAGTGAGCTCAATATTGGCATTGCAGTTAGATGTGGCGCGTTCTTCAGATTTGCAGAACTAACACTCTAAGCCTTCAGTCTTGCCATACAAGGCCGCTGCGGTAGAGTTTCGATGGTTCGTGTAGTTTGAAAGTTTCTTCGGCAGTTCTTGTTTAGGGAAACGAATTGCAGGCTTACCGCCAAAGTCGTCCTCTTGTTCCTCTGACGTCCTTTCCCGGCTCTCGACTTCAACTCAAATAAATTTGAGTAGAGTCCGTAGAGCTCTTAGATGAACATTCTCTGTTGGAGACTCGGGACTGGTGCCCGTCACTGCAGTGGCGTTCTTGGTGTCCTCCAACGACATCTTCCGGTTGTAGTCCAGGGACATGTTCTTCGGTAGTGCTCGCAGTAGGAGAGGGTAGAGCATGGCGCAGTAGGATTCCTCGCCCACACCCAGTGCTCTAAGTCCCCAGATGTGCGCCTGAAGACTGTCGTGCAAACGACGCAGGGTTCGGGCATTGCCCTGTAGTGGTACCTTCTGGATGTCCATCAGACTTTTCATGTGGTCGTATACCAGAGCCTCTTGCTTGGCGAATCGCTGCTGTAGAAGGTCGATCGCGTCCGCATAGCATTGAGCGGTTGGCTGTAGTCCCTGGATGGCAGCTGATCCATCTCCGGTAAGCGCTGATCTCAGGTACTTAAACTTTTCCGATGGAGTCAGTTCCGGATTCTCGTGGATTGTGGTTTCACTCACAGAATGCTTGCCAATTCTTCCGGTTGCCGTTGAACTTGATAAGTTCTAATTTTGGAAGCTTGACTTTCGCTTTTACGGCTGTTGCTCTCCAATCGTTCGAGGAACCGCTTGCTCGTTGGCTGTTCTCCACGCCCTTCACCTTCTTTCTGAGCTTCGTGAGGCATGTGACAATCTTGTGGGTATAATCTACGATTTGCGTGAACTCCATTTCCATGTCTCTTTCGGTAATCAAAGGCTCGATCGCGGCATCTACGTGGCCGAGTTGATCCCGAGAGAGGCTTATGCACTGGATCAAAATCTCTAGGTCATTGATGACTGCCGGAGTCAGCTGAAATAATTCTTTTGCCTCGCTGAGGAGTTTCGTTACTTGTGTTTGCAGAGTCTTCCGTTTCTTATTGATGATGTCCATAATCTTTCAGTCTTGTCTCAATGGAATGTTGCTTCTGTCGTTTGATAGGTATTGCTTCGGTCTACCAGATTTCCTTCGTTGAATCGTTACGTAGCGCGTTTCCGCACAAAATGCAGGAACTTCTGGTGGTCATTGTTGGTTACGTTGATGCAAACATTTATTTACACTATGCACAAGCAACAAAGCAGTTCGATCTGACGTGTCCATCCTATGTGTTCCGAGAACAAGCCCTGGGCCATGCGCTCCCAGGCCACTAGCTCCTTGCCATGAGCTCCTTTTCAAAATGTCTCTGGCCCATTTCCTCGTCTCCAGTCTATGATCGTTGGTACACATTGTTTGTAAATGTAAAAAATTGGTTAGTTTGCAATAAACAGTGAGCTTCTTATATGTCAAATATTGATCTCTTCATTCTAACATTAATTATGTACTGCTCATGCAAGCTGTTGCTCCCAAGTGCTTGGTAGGAAAAGATACGTATTTAAGAGGTTCGAAGGGAGATAGCATGCGAACTTACTCAGCATTACAAGTGCTTGAAGCCCGTGTAGTCTGCAGGGTTCGGGGCGGGGAACTCTTTGCGGACCCTGGTCACCACGCAGCTGGGCAAGGTGACCCGGTTCTCCTTTCCTAGCCTTCCGTGTACCCACCAAACGAATTGGCAGTACGCCGTGTACCTGTACTTACTGCAATGATAACATAATAAAGTTATTTAGTTACACTGCCAGGTATCCACTTGGAACTAGAAGGCATTCATTGTTTTTAGTTCGATGGCCAGCAGCAAGACGCCACGAGCTGTAGTTTCATTAAAACATGCATATTTGAGCGAGCAAGCATGTGATGAATGGTTTGCTTCTAAATTTTGGGTGTTTTTCAGGCCACCAATAAAAACCTGCCTGTGTCGGAAACTTCGATTGCCAACATTGAGGCACTGCCTTTTCTGGTTCATCTAATGCAAATCTCGCTTTACATCCTCCCTTTATTTACAAAGCGGTGCACTTGATAGTAAAAAGGTATAGTAATTTAATTTCACTGTACGTACGCATTTATCTCCTTTATGTTTCTCGTGCTGAGAGGCCGGCAGACTCTCGGCCTCTCAGAACGAGAGGCCGAGGCCGAATATCCCGGTTCAGGCAGTATAGCTCGAAGAGCCTATGCGTTGTGATGCAGGGAAGGCTCCCAGCCTTTTCTGTGACCTTGTACTGCTCCTTGCAGCACACACTTTCCACTGGTGTGGACATGGTGCCACACCGGGATTCGCAGCAGCACCTGTTTCCCAAAGTTAGAAACATGAATTAGTGCATATGTCAACATTTCTGTAACGCTGTGTGGGCACTGGTGTGGCTACACACTTTGTCACTTTCTTTTCTCAATCCAATTGCTCACCCAAACACTGCTCAAGCCTCAGATGCCTTTTGGGAGTATCCACAACCACGATGCAGTCACTATACAGCAGCTACATTTTTGCGTATAATAATATAGTAATGCTTTATTCATATTCCGGAATCTTTGACCCAGGCATAGAGGGCCGCAAAAAAGCAGTGCTGCCCATGCCACAAGGGCCTGAGTGCCCAACCTGGGGCCCAGCATTGCGCAAACACGTGCATAAAAAAAAAGAAAAACACGTACAGCGCGCACGTGAGTATTTCGACGGTGTATCGGCACTGCGTGCAGGTTAAAGCCCGCACGCAGCTGATGCATCTTCAATTTCTAACGCGCCTACGCGGGACAGGTGCACAGGTAGCCCTGTCTTAGCACTGACAGTTTTTAGCAAAAGGAGGCGCATCTTTCTGTAGCCCAAACGATGGAACCGATAAGTTCAGGTTAGCACTCGGCCCGCCCGCAGGGGCCGCGGCGACGCCAGGACGCCGACCCGCCGCGGCCCCGACCGAAGGTCAGCGGGCAGAGCCCAAGGTAGGCTGCCCCAAGGCCCACCTGCCACCCCCCAACCAGAGCCGACCAGAGCCCGGCGCCCTGACGGTGCCACAACCCCGTAAAACCAGCAGGCGAACCCGCGCTTCCCACAAATGATGTAGCGGGAGCTCTGGACGTCAAAACAAGCCCGAAGGTCGGCTTCGCAGCAAAAGCAGTGCGATCATACGACATAATCACAGCGGCAGTGCACCCCCGGAGCGGGCGGCAATGAAATCTATGTGCCACCGTCGGATGAACTCCTCTTTTCCGAGGGTAAAAAAGACATCCTCGAGGTGGGAAAGCAGGAAGCTACGCAGCCGGTGGATCATCGGGAACATCCACCTGAAACGATGCCCTTGGGCATCAGCGGTATTCCTATTTGTCCACAAAATAAAGCAGGCGCACCCATAAACAAGTCTGGAGCTTACGGTGACGCGCACAGAGGTGTCTGCCTAGTGGGAGAACAAACATCCGGCTGACCCATCTCCAAAACGTATGAGCAACGACACAGCTGACCACAACTTGTATGCTTGCCTCTATGGCACCACCGCTGTTAGGACACAGGTTGGATGCCGAGATACCCCACTATGCATGGCGATCCCGGGTGGGCAGGCCACCCCAACCGAGCCTCCAGTGGAAGGCCACCGCAGTTGTGGGGAGGTTCAGGGACATGGCACACGTCCAGTTGGTAGTGCGGCTCTGCACCTCCCCGCAGGGGGCACCTGTGAAAGCAGGTGTTTGGAGAGTGGCGTCTCCACGGACCCCGAGCCCGGCAGGGGGCGCCTGCACCTTTGGTGTTGGGTGCTTGGTGAGTAGCGTCACCACGGACCCCAGCTGCGTGGGCCACCATACCCGCACGCAGGGGGCACCTACCTTAGAGTAGGTGCTTGGTGAGTGGCGTCACTACGAACCCCAAGCCATGTGGGTTTGACCACCCATGTCTGGTTGCGCGTGGTTTAACCCGTGTCCGGGGAAAAGGGGACCCTGGTGGTTGAGCTGAGCCTGGGGTTTGTTTGGACCCTTCGGGGCCCCCCGGGAATACACTGCTTCGACCCCTGCTTCTCGTAGACGGGCGTCCTGGCTTGGCCCGACCAGGATTATTCAGTCAATATCCTCTTCTACCCTCACCCGTCTTTCACTTCTCTCACCTCTTTTTTTCTTCTACACTCCCTTCCTTCCTTTTTCACCTTCTTAGGCGGCAAGGGCCAACCTTGAATGGTAACAGGTCCTGTCCCTGCAACCACACTAGGGTAGAGTGCCCGGGCAGCACTGGTAGTGTAATTGTGTCAGCCAAGCCTTTCTTGCTATGGCACATTACCTACCCCCTTGTTGGGCTCCGTGGTGGGCGGTGCACTCGGGCACTGAATATTCCTCCCCATGTCATGACTTCTCGTGCAAAAACCTTCCTCGATCGACCCCCGAAAAGAGGCCGCACCGAAGTTCCAACCACAGTCAACACGCCATCTACTTCTGCTAGGTTCCCAAAGTTCTTGGTCCTGCATTCTGAAATTGAAAAACCACTATCAAAGTTTTCTCCCTTCCTTGTAGCCAAGGTACTTGAATCTACTGTCGGAAAGAAATTCAAGGCCAAGGAATCGCCCTCTGGCGACCTGCTTGTTGAAATCGAATCAAGCCAGCAGAGTGCTGCAGCACTCTGCTGGCTTGAAGGTGAAGGTACCCAGCCTTCACAGCCTCTGGCAATGTAGTGGATTCAAAGGTAAGAACTATGTGCTTCGTTTTCGGTTCTTGGCCGTCGCGGCGCAAGGAGATGCGCCTTGCCGCTAACACGCCTTGGTTGGAAAGTCCCTTAGCTATTTCACTGTCTGAGGAGTCAAGGAGGTCATCCTCAGAAATAACCCCCTGGATGGTATTTAGGGTGTGATGAGGTGTAACTGTGATTTTCTGGTCAGATATGGAACTTAAAGCAACAAGGGCATGCCCGGGGGTTATTTCTGAGGATGACCTCCTTGACTCCTCAGACAGTGAAATAGCTAAGGGACTTTCCAACCAAGGCGTGTTAGCGGCAAGGCGCATCTCCTTGCGCCGCGACGGCCAAGAACCGAAAACGAAGCACATAGTTCTTACCTTTGAATCCACTACATTGCCAGAGGCTGTGAAGGCTAGGTACCTTCACTGTAGAGTGCGGCCCTACGTGCCAAATCCTCACAGGTGTTTTAACTGTCGGAGATTTGGTCATGGATCCCTGAACTGCCGAGGCAAAGCCACTTGTGCGAAGTGCGGTCAGGCTAACCATCAAGCAGATACATGCTCTAACGACGCCAACTGTGTCAACTGCAACAGTCCCCATCCCGCGTATTCTCACTCTTGTAAAACATGGAAAGATGAAAAAGCTATTCTTACCTTGAAAGTGAAGGAAAATCTGTTATCCAGAGGCATGCCGTCGCTTTGCGTTGTTGCAAAAAGGCGACTTTGCAGAGGTGGTGCAGCGGGGGACTGCACCACTGAAAGTGGCAGTGGCAACCCAGACGTCTTTTCCAAACGATGGGAAGCTACTGCAGTCCTCCATGCCCAGGCTGAAGATTCAGCTCCCTGGGCATGCACTTTCAGCAGGTCGGTCTCCCGACCAGTCCAACCAGAGTGCTAACTGCCCTCCACCTTCAGGGCAGCAGCATCTCCGTTCTGGCGGAGAGTGTGCACTGGCTGCCCCCCCCCTTCTCAGGATGGGCCGGCAACTGCAGCTGTTGTACCCGTTCGCACTCCGCGGTCCCCTTCCAGGGAAAGAAGTCGACGCTCTCGTCCGCACTCTTCGGAGAGAGCATCCTCTTCCAAGGAGCGGCATGTCTTCTGTCGCTCCTACAGTCACAAAGGGGCAGGAACGGGTGGAGTCGGGCAGTGCCCTGCCCAACACACCTGCTGCCTCTTCTGCTGGGTCAGGCCGTGGCTGGGGCCTGCAGCCCCGCGCCCCGAGCCTACCCAAAGCTTTACCCAAAGCCCCGTCCCAAGAGGCGGAGGCAATGGATGACAGCAGTGAGGTGTCTGCGCCAGCGTCTGGCCGAGACGACATGAACTGGCAGACAGCTAAATCTAAGCATAAGAGCCAAAAACCAGTAACCCCTCCAAAGTGACGTAGGACATTCTTTTTGCCCTGCGCGGCAAAGTCAAGGTTTTACTTTTACTTGTTCTTTACTACTTTTACTGATTTACTAATCTTTTAACTGTGTTTTAGAAGAATGTCTAAATTTACTTTTATGCAGTGGAACTGCCGCGGTCTTTTACGAAATATTGATAATAATTTTTTATGTACGAATTACGTCCTATAGCTCTCTCCTTACAAGAGACGCATCTTGATCATCATAATTCAGTGTTACGTCGCCATCAGTTTTTTAGAAAAGATCGCCCTGCATCAAATGCATCGGGTTCCTCTTTGCACCCCTCTTGAGGCAGTGGCTGTGCGCCTTCTTTTGGATCGCCTCATCACTGTTGTCTCTATTTATATTCCACCAAACATTCCACTGCATCTTTATGATCTCCAAAGACTTGTTGCACAGCTTCCTCACCCTTTTTTACTTTTAGGAGATTTTAATGCTCACCACCCCTTATGGGGTAGTGCCCGCCAAGACTCACGTGGTGGAGTCCTTGAGCGGTTTTTATTAACACCTGGGCTGTGCCTTATGAATAAGAGAAAGCCATCCTTTTTCAGTGCAGCTCACAATTCATTTACATCTATCAATCTTTCCATCTCATCCCCTTCAGTGTTTTCTTCATTTACATGGAAAGTCATGGATAATCCTTTTGGAAGTGACCACTTTCCGGTCATTCTGGAGAGTCTGGTTTCAGTTCCAAGCCTAATGAAACGTACCCCTTGTTGGAAACTTGGCAAGGCAGACGAGTCTATTCAACCTAAATGCAGAGCTTAAGCCTTGCATGTTCTTGTCCTTAACACACGATGAAGCCACCACATACATTACACAACAGATCACCAATGCCGCTTTTCGCTCCATCCCTCAGACCTCCTCTAGCATCCCCAAAAAGTGTAAACCATGGTGGAATGATGATTGTTCCAATACTAAGAAAAAACAGGACAAGGGATGGGGTATATTTCGCAGATATCCGACATTCATGAATTTGATAAAGTTTCAGCGAAATAGGGCCCAAGCTCGTTGGACCAGAAAACAGGCCAAGAGGAAGTCCTGGAGATGTCCTCTTTAAGTTATGTCCCAGAAAAGGAAGTGTGGGACCGACTGCACAAGGTTGAAGGCAAATACAGCTGCTTTACAGTCCCTCTTTTTCCCTCTGTAAGCTCTTTACCTGACCAGGCGAATGTGTTGGGTGCGCATTTTGCAGCCTTTTCAAACTCATCTCATTACTCTGCAGCGTTTCTGCAGCTTAAACCAGATGCAGAAAGAACAAAAGTCAGCTTGGCAGGAGGAGCCTCTGCACCATATAATCAGCTGTTTACAATGGTTGAGCTTCAAATTGCTCTCAAAATCCGGAAGCATTCATCCCCCGGTCGTGATCGAATACATTATGAGATGATCCACCATTTATCGGAGGAGTCACTCTCGGCCCTCCTGACGTATTTCAATAATATATGGAACGATGCACACTTCCCCGCCGATTGGAAGCAGGCAGAAGTAATTCCGTTGCTGAAGCCTGCAAAGGATCCTTCACTTCCTACAAGTTACAGGCCGATTGCACCGACTAGTTGCTTGGGGAAAACGTTTGAAAGGATGATTAATAAGCGTCTTGTTTATTTCCTAAAGCAACACAATATTTTGAATGTAAATCAATGTGGGTGTCGATCAGGACGTTCCATTATAGGCCATTTAGTCTGGCTGGAGACTGTTGTACGAGAGGCGTTTGTGAATAGGCAGCATTGCATATCTGTCTTTTTTGATTTGGAAAAGGCTTATGATACCACTTGGAGGCATGGCATCTACGTGACTTGTTCATGTATGGAGTACGCAGCAGATTACTTCATTGTATAAAAAACGATCTTAGTGGACGTTTCTTCCGTGTACGGTTAGGCGCGACGGTATCCAACAGCTTTCTCCAGGAGAATGGTGTTTCTCAGGGTGGAGTACTGAGTGTCACCCTCTTGGCCATAAAAATGAACTCTCTTTGTCGTGTCACAGCTTCCTCAGTATCATATTCATTATACGTAGATGATATTCAAATTTCTGTAGCATCATGTAATATGTCTAGCTGTGAAAGGCAGCTACAACCAATAAAATGACTATATGGGCTAACGAGAATTGTTTTAAGTTCTCCAGAAAAAAACTTTGTGTTCCATTTTCTTTGCGGGTGGGGTCTCTGGTTAGAGCCCTCTCTCATGTTAAATGGAAATGCTATCGAATTTAGAACTGAGCATAAGTTTCTGGGAGTGATATTTGACAGTAAGCTTAGTTTTGTCTCCCATCTCAAATGGCTAACGCAGAAATGTATGCGGACATTGAACATTCTTAAAGTCCTCTCATACAAGTCTTGGGGTTCTGATAGAAGGTGTGTACTTCGTTTGTACTTCTCTCTTGTATGATAGCGCCTTGATTATGAGTCTGTTGTGTTCGCGTCTGCTCGGCCGTCTGCCTTAAAAACGCTTGACCCTGTGCATCACCTTGGGTTGCGTCTTGCGACGGGTGCTTTCAGAACATCTCCTATTTTAAGCGCGTATGCTGACTCCAATGAAATGTCACGTGAAAAAAGGCGGCAGTATCTAAGTCTGGTTTATGCCTACAAGGTGTTATCAGAACCCAGCCATTCAGCCCACAATAGTATTCGAGAGTCTAAGTTTTATCGTACTTTCAAGCATAAACCAACTGTTATTCGACCCTTGAGCCTTCGTTTTGAGAGCCTCCGTCTCTCCCTTAACCTGCCACGTGAGGGTGTCCATTTCCTAGAAAGTGCATGTCATACTGCCCCATGGGATATGAAACAAATAGCTTGCAATTGGTATTTTACAAAATTTAATAAACATAATGTTTCTCCACTCATTCTACAACAGGAATTCTTAGCTCTGCAAGAAAAATACAGACATTACCGCCAGTTTTATACTGACGGTGCCAAGACCTCAATGTATGTCGGCTCAGCTGTTTATTCAAATCCGTTTACCCATGTTACTCGACTTAACAATGTCGCCAGCATTTTTACTGCCGAACTATATGGTGTTCTGGCAGCACTTAACTATATAATTTATCTGTTCTGCATGTTCTCTTTCTTTGCCGTGGCCTTTTACAACAATAAAAGACCTTTTTCTCTGAGTTTTTCAAGTACAACATCCCATTTCACCCTGTCCTCTCATATCACTTGAACGTCTTTTAGCTTTTCTCAAAACTACAGGTATCTTACATAAACTATAGCCAAATTCTAGTCTAGTGAGTGTACTTTTACCAATGTTTTTTTTAGCTTACCTAGTTTGGCGCAGTATGGCCGTCGGAGCTCTTGCGCCATAAAACCCGTAAACAACAAGGCTCTGCACCAGATGGAGGAGGGGTACCTCTGGCGCACAGAGCCTCGCAGGGACGCGAAGCAGGTCTGTGAGTGACGTCGTCATCTGGCATGTCATCCACGAGCTGCTGATGAGTGCCCCACAGGGGGCACCTGTGAAAGCAGGTGTTTGGAGAGTGGCGTCTCCACGGACCCCGAGCCATGCGGGATCGCCCGCCCACGTCTGACTGTGCGTGGCTTTCCCGAGTCTGGGGAAAAGGGCATCCTCGTGGTTTAGCCGAGCCCGGGGTATGTTTGGACCCTTCGGGGCCCCCCGGGCGAGGCAATACACCACTTCGGCCCCTGCTTCTCATAGACGGGAGTCCTGGTAAGGCCCGGCCAGGATGATTCAGTCTAGTCGCCACTCCTTCTACTATCCCCTCCCTTCTTTCATTTTTGTCTTCTTCTTTTCACTCTTCTCATTTCTCTTCTTTTCAACTTTAGCGGCAAGGGCTAACCTTGGGTGGTGACATATACTCTCGTCCAGATCCACACTTGGTTATAGTTTCTGGGTAGCGCTAATAGAGTAATGCTTCCACCAAAGCCATATTTGTTATGAGGTGTTACCTATTCCCTCGGGCTCCGTGGTGGGCTGCGCGCCACAGATTCTGAACACCCGTTGCCTTTTTATGGCTCCCCTCTCTTCTAAACCCCGAGCAGAGTGACCCCCCAAGAGGGTTCGCCCCGCTCCCCCTACTTCTGAAAAAGCCAAAGAACCCGACACCATTTCACATTTTCTTGTACTTCATGCTGCGAATGACTGTCTACCGTTATCAAAGATGTCACCTTTCCTTGTCTCTAAGGTCCTAAAGCAGACTATCGGAAAGAATTACAAGGCAAAGAAACTTGCTGGGGACCTCCTCGTTGAGGTAGAAAATAAAACTCAAAGCACAGCATTACTCAAGTTGACTAGCTTAGGCGAACACCAAGTTTGTGTAACCCCGCACCGCACTTTGAATACTGTCCGCGGCGTCATCTCGAAGGATGACCTCCTTCAGTGTACTGAAGAGGAAATCCTTGAAGGGCTGCGTCGGAGTGCTGTTGTAGCCGTGCGGCGAATCACCCTACGACGAGACGGACAGGAGACACCAACCCGACACCTAGTCCTGACTTTTGAACTCCACTC
Organism: Ixodes scapularis; assembly: GCF_016920785.2. NCBI lineage: Eukaryota > Metazoa > Arthropoda > Arachnida > Ixodida > Ixodidae > Ixodes > Ixodes scapularis. The sequence goes on along the minus strand of NW_024609846.1, from coordinate 194,574,289 downwards.
TCTGCCTTCCACCGTGAAGGCAGGGTATCTAAACTGCAGAGTTCGTCCTTTCGTTCCAAACCCACAGCAGTGCTTTCGTTGCCAGCGTTTTGGGCATGGCTCCCGAAACTGCAGCGGCCGAGAAACTTCTGCGAAATGTAGTGCCACTGACCACATAGCTGACATATGTGAAAACGACCATAAATGCATAAACTGTGGCGGACCACACCCCGCATTTTCACGCACATGTCCGAAATGGAAGGAAGAAAAGGAGATAATTACATTTAAGGTGAAACAGAATCTCAGCTACCAAGACGCTAGAGAACAGCTTGCCTTTAAGGCAAGGGGTTCATGTGCCGAGGCCGTGCGAACGGGACCCCCACTGTCTATGGCATCCGTGGAGACGCAGACTTCCCCACAAGACCTGTCATCTCCACAGGGGTCCTTTTACGTACGTCCGAAGACGGTGGGCAACCCACTGCCTTCATGCTCCCATGGGGTTGTGCCCTCTAAGAAGGGTGCTACACCGTCCAAAGAGCCAGACGTGCCGTCACCGGCACCAGCTGGCCCATCTGGCCGGGGTCAGGGGCTGCCTCCCCGTGCCTCTGGCAGGTCTTCAAAGCCTGGGCGGTCAGATTCACCTCTGCCACCCAGAGGACCCAAGGTCTCATTGGATGAGAAAATGGATGTGAGCATCCCGCTCTCCGATGAGGACCTTCCTCTCTCTAGATCAGGGTCTGTTTCCTCGGCCTCCTGCGAGGCTGGAGGACGACCTAAGGACACTGTAAAGAAGAAAACCATCCCACGGATTGTGGCACCAAACGACACCTAAACTACATTTCACAATTTTCGTATAACAGACTTACTGAGGCGTTTCCTTTATAGAAGATAAATGTCTTCCTTCAGTGGAACCGCAGAGGCCTCCTGCCTAACTACGATGATGTGAGCTATCTTTTAGAGGATCACCGGCCCATTGCATGTTGCTTACAGGAAACGCACCTAAAACCACCCACACTAATGTTTTAAAACACTTCCAGGTGTTTCGTAGGGACCGTACACATGCATCTCACGCAGCTGGAGGTGTTGCAGTGGTTGTGCAACGTTCAGTTCCTTCTAACGAGGTAGCCCTGCAGACTTCACTGGAGGCAGTGGCTACACGCATTTTGTTAGATCGAATAATTACAGTCTGTTCTTTGTATGTACCTCCCAATTATCAGTTACATATGGAGGAGCTAGAAGACCTTGTTAATCAACCTCCTTCACCTTTTTTAGTTTTAGGAGATTTTAATGCACACAATCCCCTGTGGGGTAGTGACAGACGGGATTCTAGAGGGCCCTTGTTGAACGTTTTTTGCTTTCTGCTGGATTGTGCCTGCTAAACACAAATGAACCTACATATTTTAGCTCAGCAACTCACACGTTCACTTCCATTGACCTATCTATTTGTCACCCACCATTATTCCCATTGCTTTCATGGAAGGTCATCCTGAATCCTCACGGAAGTGACCACTTCCCCATCAACTTAGAATTTAACCATCCTCTTATGACAGTCCCAACACGTCCTCCTCGTTGGAAATTCGAAAATGCCAACTGGCCTACTTTCAAAGAATCGTCTCTTTTTGCATGCACATCACTCGACGATCTCGATATCGATAGAGCCACTGAACATATCACTCAGCAGATTTTACAAGCTGCCATTCTCTCCATCCCCATGACGTCGTCGCATCTACCCAGGTGGCCAAAGCCCTGGTGAAACCAAGATTGCCGATTGGCCAAAAACAAACAAAATGGAGCGTGGGGTATATTTAGGCGCTACCCTACAACACACAATCTTAATTTAAAAGAAAAAGGGCCCAGGCGAGGTGAATTCAAAGGCAAGCGAAGAAAAAAAGTTTTAGAGGGTACGCTTCTTCAATTAACAGCACTGTATCTGCGAAGGAAGTCTGGGATCCCGTACATGTAATTGACGGCTCTTATCGGGCATTCACTGTCCCACTCTTGAGTCGGAATAGAGTGTGTCCTGCAAGCCTCGAGGAACAGGCCAACATACTCTGTGAGCACTTTGAGTATGTCTCCAGTTCCGAACATTACACCCAAACGTTCCAGCGACACAAGATCCATGCAGAAAAAAAGCTGTTATCACATCAGGTGGCACGCACAAACCCTATAATACTATTTTTACATTATACGAATTTCGAATGGCACTTCTTTGTTCCGAACAAACTGCCCCTGGACCAGATGGTATTCATTATAAAATGCTCGAACATCTTCATCCATCCACTATGGAGCTAATTTACATTTTTAATAGAGTTTGGCTCGAGGGCCACTTTCCATCCTCCTGGAAGATCGCTGTAGTTGTACCAGTGCTGATGCCCGGCAAAGATCCCTCTTGAGCATCTAGCTACAGACCAATAGCTCTAACTAGGTGTCTTTCCAAGACATTAGAAAGGATGATTAACAAGAGACTCATTTTTTCTAGAACGAAACTGCCTTGATAAGTTCCATTGTGGCTTTCGGTCAGCACGGTCCACTGTCGATCATCTCGTCTGCTTTGAGACCTTTGTACGTGAGGCTTTTGCCAACAGGCAACAGTGTCTCTTCATCTTCTTTTATTTGGAAAAGGCATACGACACAGTGGCGTTACGGCATACTGCAAGATTTATTCGATCTTGGTTTCCGTGGCCGAACGTTGAGTGCTATACAGAGTTACCTGCAGCACCGTACTTTCCGCGTGAGGCTGGGAGAAACTCTCTCTAAGGAGTTTTTACAGGAAAATGGAGTCCCTCAGGGGGGTGTACTGAGTGTCACTCTTTATCGTTAAACTTAATTCCATTGGCCGTGCAATTGCTCCTTCGGTGCAATATTTTTGATATGTTGATGATCTCCAGATCTCCGTTTCGTCCTGTAATTCCTCAATTTGTGAACGTCGCATCCAACTTACGGTCAATAATTTGGTCAGATGGGTCGATACGAATGGTTTTAAATTTTCTTTCGAAAAAACAACTCGTGTCAGCTTTTCTCGTCGACGTGGTGTTCTTCAGGAACCGTCTTTAAACATGTATGGTTCTCCTATTGTTGTAAAAAATGAACACAAGTTTTTGGGCCTTGTGTTTGATTCCAAGTTGACTTTCGTTCCACACATTAAGAGCTTAAGACTCAAGTGCCTTAAATCTCTGAACATCCTTAAGGTCTTGCCACATGTATCACGGGGCTCTGACCGACTGTGTCTGATGCGTATCTATCGCTCTGTCATTAGCTCTCAGCTTGATTATGGTTGTATTGTCTATAACTGCTCGGGCATCAGTTCTAAAGATGTTAGATCCTATTCATCATCAAGGACTGCGATTGGCTACTGGCGCATTTCGCACCTCCCCAGTGCTTAGCCTTTACGCAGAAGCAAATGAACTGTCCCTTGAGTATAGGAGGTTTTCCCTGGGTTTTATGTACTCTGTCAAGGTGCGCTCTGTCGCGGAGCACCCCGTCCGAGATAATATTGAGACCATCAAGTTCCAACGTACATTTGAAAACAAACCTACCATAGTCCCCCCTTTTTCTATGAGGAATAATACTGCAGCACAATCTGGTGGGATGGATGCAAAGCCTCAGTTAGTCCAGTACCCACCAGATATAGCTCCATGGAACAGCTGCCACATACATTGCGACCTTACGCTGACCAAATATAACAAAAAGGATGTTTCACAGGAAGTCATAAGGCAGGACTTTGAGCTTCGGACCAGATATCACGAGTATGCCAGTTTTTATACAGACGGGACGAAAAAAGACACGGTAGTAGGCTGTGCTATGATGGGACCATCGGTAAAGCAAGTGAAGAGAATAAATTCAAAAGCCTCTATACTTACAGCAGAGCTTTATGGTTTGCTGTTTGCTGCTGGCTGTTGATTACATAATCAAAAAACGACTTTCTGATGCTGTAATCTACACCGACTCTTTAAGCTCTCTGAAGGCAGTCACATCAATGAACCATGTTAAAAACCCACTGGTTTCCGAGTTAAAGTACAAGATTATCCTGGCTGCAAAAAAAAATCTTGACATAGTCTTATGCTGGGTTCCTAGCCATGTTGGCATTCCTGGAAATTAATCAGCTGATTGTGCAGCCAGCTCTGCTAATGATGGGAAAATTGGCACACACCAAATACCCTACAAAAGATTACTACAACTCTGAAACGTTGCATCAAAGCAAAGTGGCAGCTGCAGTGGAACAGCTAGACCGGCAACAAACTACACGCAATCAAACTTCTTCTAGGCGAGTGGGAGGGTGCCCGACATCGGGAGCGCTTTTATGAAGTCATACTCTGTAGGTTACGAATCGGTCATACTCGTCTCACACATGGACACCTCTTGAGCGGGGAGGATGCCCCTGAATGTGTGCACTCTAACCTACCTCTAAGTATTATGCACATACTCATTGAATGCCCTATGTATGACCAATGCCGGTATAAACACTTCTCACTGCTTTATAAAAAACACATTCCACTACACCTTGCCTTACTACTAGGTGACGAACCGCTCATTCCATACAGTTGTGTTTTTAATTTCCTTACAGATATCGGCCTTCTACACCGACTGTGATTTTACTTTCTATCCTAAATTCGTTGTCATATTGTTTGCACTTATACACATTCATGTTCATGGTTTTATCATATATTACGCTACTATAGCTCTTTCCTCTTAAACCAAAATTGCAATAGTCTAAGTTTGGCGCAATATAGCCTTAGATGCTGATGCGCCATTAACCCCCAATCAATCAATCAATCAATGCTGATGAGTGCGGACTGCCGCGACATAAAACGGCGACGGCATTTCAGCGGTGGGGCAGAGGTTGACAAGTTCCCGAGGCACCAAGATGCGCCGGTGAGTGTCGAGCCAGTCAAGAAGCTCCCGACTACGCTGGAGTACGACCAGCGTAGTCGGGAGCTTCCACCAGCTCCAAGACACCGCGAACTGCGAGGATTCGACTATATGTAGCAAAACACGGTAGTCCCCAAACCCCGGCGGTGCGAGGGAGGTAAAGAGCCTGCCAAAGAACAAGCTCCATGTTCTGCTTCCAGAAAAATGAAGAGATTGCGGAGTTGAGTCGACAGATGATGGCTGCAGGCAGACGCTCAATGCGCACTACAAACGAAAGTATTGCACACAGGACAGACTTCACTATGTACGCACGGTCCGCAAGGGGGAAACAAGCCATCAATGCAGCTTGGTGCACTACGTCTGCTACGGTACTGACCCAAGTATTGGGCGACACACTGAAGCAATCGAAAATAACTCCTAGGACCTGGACAACCGCAGTTGTCTGGACGCCGCCTGGGAGTGGGTCGGAAAAACTGCGAAAATGAGGGCCTTGCTCTTCGATGTGTTCAGCTGGGCACCGAAAAGTGTGGCGTACTTCTCTTAAAGCCGAAAGTTAGCAATAAGGCTGTCTGAGTCCCGCATATATAGCGAAACATCATCCGCGTATGCCCTCAGGAATCCTGAGCCAGGGAGGGAAAACCGCGCACTGAGGGATGGTCGCTGATCCGGTGCAGCAGGGTGTCCAAGCAAAGCACAAAAAGTAAGGGCGACAAAGGGCAGCCCTGATGCACACCTCGTGCCACTGAGAAGCATAGTGTGACCCTACCGTTGATGACAAGGTCATTGACCAGGTTGGCGGAGAGAAGTCGGCGGGAGAACCTTGAAGATGCGGACGATATCAACTGGACAGCCAGACGCCCAGAAGATGGAAAAAAGAAAATGGTGTTTTAGGCGATCAAACGCCTTGTCCTGGTTGAGTGAATCGAATGCTCCTCGTAGGGTGCGTGATGTGGTGTACTGGAACATGCCGTGGGCAAGTGACGAAAAGATAGTCCGCCCATGCAGGAACGGAACAAATCTGGTACGGGCTGATGAGCCCCGGCAAGATGTCGTGGAGACGCTGGACGAGGACGGCGGCCGGGATATTGTAGTCCGTGTTAAGAAGCGGAATGGGGTGCCAAGCGTTGCGTGTAGGAGCGATCCCCTCTTTCTTTCGGGAGTAGGACATTGCGGTTACGTTGGAAACAGTCCGGAATGCCGCCGCCGCGGAGGAGCGGGTTGAAAAGTGACAAGCGCCGCTCCTATTTGTGGCCAAAACTTTCGATAAAACTCTGAGCAAGCTGTTCGTGCCCGGTGAAGAGCCAGACTTCATGCACCTGAGGGCCTTTGATGCCTCCTCGAGTGTGATTGGAAGAGCGAGGGTGTCTCGCTCGGGTTCAGGTACAAGGGGGAGTGCGCCGCAAAAAGAAAGGACGCGGGAATAAAACGAGCCGTCGAGGGGACTCCTATGAGACTTGGACAAAGCCGAAAAATGTCCATAAAACACCCGCTCTATATCTCCGGGCAACGACGACTCAGCACTGTTGGCCAGCGTGATGGACGGTATGTGGCGCGTCATGTCGCCGCCCGGGCGAGTCATTTGAAGGTAATGAAGAACCTCTGGGGTCAGACACCAGATGGTTGTCGATGGGCTGCAGAGCCGCTATGCCCGAGTGCTCACGCAAAATGCTCGTGTACCGAGCCGTTAACGTGTCTGAATATTCTTGCATGAATGGTGTCGTGAAGCCACCTCGCTGAACTACGCGTATACGGCGTAGGACCTCTGCATGCCTACCAGAGTTGGCATTTCCTCCACCTACCCTCGCACACACACAATGTGCACCAAAAATCTTTCAGACTGTCCCAGTGCTCAGGGTATGGGCCCATGAACTGGAGCACCCCAACAAAAGCCCGGTCGAGCGACCGCACCGCATCCTGATCGCGTAGGAGCCGCACATCTAGACGCAAAAGCATGTAACGAGCGTTGTCAGCGCCTGGATGGCCTATGAGAGCAAGAGGGGGTAAGGTCCGAAACGTATCCTGCTGTTGAAAGAAATGAGAGAACCTCGCACTTCGAAACGTACGGCGTGAGGGCGGCCGGGAAGTATGAGCGGTCCAATCGACTGCTCGAGGCAGCACGAGATCGCGTGGCGGTAAAGGTGGACCCGTACAGCTCGCAGCACACATTGCGTATATCAAACTGCCCGGCAAAGCGCCGGACCTCCCAGCGTTCCAGTTTGTCCGGCCCTGGCCCGGCCTGTGAATATCGCGGTAAGCGCATAGAAAACAGTTGAAATCCCCCAAAAGAAATAAAGGGCGGGATTCTAGGAAGAAAACATCTAACTCTTGGAAAAGATTTGTTCGACAAAGACATCTGAGCGGGCGCGTACACATTCACGGCGCGGAAGCGATGCTGCCTCACAAAAAAATCAAACTTTGTGCATATTTTTTCCTTTCCTTTTTAATCTTTTCTTGAACAATTATTATTGAAAAAAAAAATGTTGTAGACAAAGCTTTGAACTAAATGGTATCGGACTCCCTTTCTAGAGGTGCATAGGGAAACGGCGGGGCTTGGGTTGCCGGCTGGACGCCGCGAAGCAGCATTCATACTGTTTTTTTTCGGTAGGGCAAATGCTGCTGACCTGTGACTCCCGTTGAGAAGGGGAAGAGTCAAAACAGAGTCACACGAATCATTGACTCTCTAAAAGAGTCGTGAAGTGTCAAAGGGAGTCATGGAAGCAGCGACTCCCTTTGGACTCCTTTCTTTTTAAGAGTGTATGACATTAGGTGCCGCTGTGCCATTAAACACCTAATTTTTGTTCTTCATTTATGCAATGCCCCGTTTGCCCCACATACGATTTCCCGCAACTCATTGGTATGTTATAAACCACTGACGTTGCACACTCCACGTATTGCTTTGCGTGTTTTTTTTTGCACACTTTACCTTCTCCCTTTTTATTTTTGAATATAGATGGGAAAGCTTGTGGCGCTAAAAACACCACTGGCACTTCCAAATGAGCCGCCTCTTTTTTTCAGATTGTGAGATAGATTGTGAATGTAATGAATCACCGCCGTTCTTGTTAGTAGTTTGGAAGGAATATGAGCCTCATCTTCTTTCTTCATCTGGGAAACAAGGTTATCCGCTACTTCCCCCAAGAAGCGATCGGGGTACTCTCCGCGTTTTAGACGATTCACCTGCGTGAGGTAGCTTTCATCCGCGACATGGTGGCATGACTGCCAACGAGTCTCTCATTAGGCACGATGCTGTTCCCCTTTTAACGAGTTTGGATTGCCCAAAATTGAAGGGCACAACCCCTTTTTTAGTTCGTGGCTCATACTTCCAACAAACATGGTCACCTTCGAAGTTGGGGCTCAAATGCAAAAACTGCAGCCTAAACGTCAATCCATCTGAATTCAAGTTAAAATAATCCAGCACATCGTTAAGTCCATGCTAACAATAACGGACTTTAGGGCAAGCACTAAAAAGTCATCCACATACCGACAGATTGTAATTCCCTTAATCTTTCAATATACTTACGTATTCCCTTATCACATTCAGCCAAAAATATATCGCAGAGCACTGGCGCAACACGAGAGCCGATACATATATCTCGCTCTTGAATGTGAACAGCATTCCCAAAGGACACAAAGGTTGAGTTAAGGTAGCATTCTAGTGACTCTAAAAATGGCTCCACACTTACTCCGCTCGAATTTCTAAAGCTTACTTCATTTTTTATATCAATGCACTTTTTTACCGCTGGGAAAAACTTGTCATGCGGGATGGAATAGAAAAGGTCTTCCACGTCAATAGAAAAGCCTCCGCCGTAGGACTGGTCGCAGCACATGTTGGATGGGAGATGGTTTCCCGGTTTAACCCGCAATCAACAAAATCCATCCATCCAGAAGCCATTCACATTTTCAACAGCACTCGTTGTCGAGGCTTTCACGCCATACTTCAGGCTCTCGCGTTTCTGATCCTCATAGGTCTTCCGGTTTGCTTTGGCTTTCTTTCCTTCTGCAAATTACTTTCGCCCTACAAGAACAAGGCGAAAGAGATGCTTTCTGCCAACAAGCACAAGATTCGGAAGCGATGTGGCAATCTTTAGAGCCGGATGCTGCGCCGTACTTGCGTATACCTATAGGTGGACAGCACATAGGCTTAACATCACGAGCACACCAACTCTTGCCTCTTGTGCAAACTCCTCTGCATCATCTACTTCCTCCACAACTCAACCACCTCAACCCTTGGTCAAAATGGAGGACTGCGCAAGTGATGCAGGCGAACATCTGTGCACTGAAGACGAATGCAGCACAGCTGAGAACGACACTCCTGAAGGCTCGGGTCATGAGCGGCGAGATGTGGATCGACCGTTCGTCAAATTTGCTTACGCCACTGGGAAACGGCAATTCAATGACTGTTGGAGACGCTGTCGTCCTGATCATGGATTACGTCATCGGAGACGGATTTTCACGGACTGGCACAGAAAAGCTTCTTAAGCTACCAAACCTACTGTTAGAAACCAGCGGCATCCCCAAAAGCAAATATCGGTTCATAAAGTTTGCGAGTGCTTCACCAGTCGACATCCCCGCGGGGGGCAGCTGTGAAAGCAAATGTTTGGAGAGTGGCGTCTCCACGGACCCCGAGCTCCACAGGGGGCGCCTGCACCTTATGTGCTAGGTGCTTGTTAAGTAGCGTCACCACGGACCCCAGCCATGTGGGCTATTATGCCCGCACACAGGGGCACCTACTTTAGTAGGTGCTCGGTGAGTGGTGTCACTACGAATCCCGAGCCATGTTGGTTCGCCCACCCACGTCTGGCTATGCGTGGCTTAACCCGTGTCCGGGGAAAAGGGGACCCTGGTGGTTGAGCTGAGCCCGGGGTATGTTTGGACCCTTCGGGGCCCCCAGGGCGAGGCAATACACCGCTTCGGCCCCTGCTTCTCGCAGACGGGTGTCCCGGCTTGGCCCGACCAGGATGAATCATTTTGTCGCCTCTTCTACCCTCTTCTTCCTTCTTTCACTTTTCCTCCCACCTCTTTCTCTTTTCTCCTCCACTCTCTTCCTTCTTTTTTCACCTTCTTAGGCGGCAAGGGCCAACCTAGAGTGGAAACAGGACCTGTCTCCGAAACCACATTGAGGTGTAGTGCCCGGGCAGCACTGGCAGCGTAATTGTGTCAGCCAAGCCCTTCTTGCTATGGCACATTACCTACCCCTTTGTTGGGCTCCGTGGTAAGCGGTGCACCCGGGCACTGGACCTTCCTTCCCATGTTATGGGTGCTAGCGCAAAAACCTCCCCCGATCGGCCCCTCAAAAGGGTCCGCACCGAAGTGAAAGCCACAAAGAAGACACCACCTACACCTGCCAGATTTTTCAAGTTTTTGGTCCTTCGCTCTGACTGTCAGAAACAGCTGTCGAAATTATCTCCATTCCTTGTCTCAAAAACACTCGAAGGTGTTGTCGGTAAGGAATTTAAAGCCAAAAAAATGGCATCGGGTGACCTACTCGTCGAAATTGAATCAAGCGAGCAGAGTGCTGCTTTCCTTGCCTTTAGTTCTGTAGCTGATCATGAAGTAGCAGTCACACCTCACCGCACCTTGAACTCCATCCAATGAGTTATCTCCGAGGATGACCTTCTTGAGACCACTGACACTGAAATAGTTGAGGGCCTTTCTGATCAAGGAGTTATCGCTGCAAGGCGCATCTCCCTGCGCCGTGATGGCCAGGAATGTAAAACCAAGCACATAATTTTAACTTTCCAATCCACCTCACTTCCCGACGCGGTAAAGGCTGGGTACCTGCACTGTAGGGTTTGGCCCTACGTGCCCAACCCTCGGAGATGTTTCAACTGCCAGAGGTTTGGCCACGGCTCTCAGAACTTCCGTGGTAAGGCCACTTGTGCCAAGTGTTGGAAAAATGACCATTCTGCGGACTCTTGCTCTAACGAAGCCCATTGTGTGAACTGTAGCGATCCACACCCAGCGTATTCTTGATCTTGCAAGACATAGAAAGAAGAGAAAGAAGTGCTTACCTTAAAAGTCAAAGAAACCCTCTCCTACCCGGAAGCACACCGCCGCTTTGCGTTCTTGCATAAGGGTGGCTATACGCAGGTGGTGCAGGGGGTCCTGCACCACTGAAGGTTGCAGCGGCAACCCACACGTCCTTTCTCGACTATGGGAAGCCACGGCAGTCCCCCACGCCCCAGCCGAAAATTCAGCTGGAGCGCGAACACTCGCGCTCCTGCGGGAAAGCAGCCCCAGACCTCTCACGTAGAGGGTACGCAGGCTGCTTCCCAAGCTCAGGACGGGCCGGCGGGTACGGCAACTGTCCCTCCTCCACCATCCCCTTCCAGGGAGAAGGGTCGACACTCTCGCCCACACTCCCTGGAGAGAGCATCACCGAAAGAGCGGCATGGCTCTCGTGCCGCTCCTGCAGCACCTAAGGGGCAGGAACGGGTGCACCTGGGCGATTCCCCGCCCAGCACCTCCTCCGCCCTTTTGGCTGAGGCTGGTCGTGGACAAGGCATGGCGCCCCATCCTCCGAGCCTGCCCAAACCAGCAGCAAAGGCCTCTCCTCAAGAGGTAGAGGCAGTGGATGACAGCATGGAAGTCACCATTCATGCGGCTGACCAAGACGACATGGAATGGCAGACTCCAAAGAGTGAACAGAAGAATAAAAAACCCATAATCCCCCCAAAAATTATGTTGCTGATCTATTGATGCTATGAGCGGCAGATTTGTGACTTTTCATGTATTCCCTTCTTGTTTTACAGGTTTAGCAGCGTTTTAGTTTAATTTTTTTCGTTAAATTTTTGGAGGCAGGGCTAAATTTAATTTCATGGAGTGGAACTGCCGCGGTCTTTTACGTAATATTGATGATGTTAATTTTTTTATGGACGATTTACGTCCTATTGCTCTCTCTTTACAAGAGACACACCTCAATGATCATAAGTCAGTATTGCGCCACCATCAAGTTTTTAGAAAAGATCACCCTGCATCTAATTCATCTGGTGGAGTAGCTGTGGTTGTCCAGAATGGAGTCGCCTGCTCTTAGATTCCTCTTGCTACGCCTCTTGAAGCTGTGGCTGTACGTCTTCTTTTGGACCGCCTTATTACTATCGTTTCTATTTATATTCCACTAAACACTTCACTGCATTTTCATGATCTTCAACGGCTGGTTACACAGCTTCCTCATCCATTTTTACTGTTAGGAGATTTTAATGCTGACACCCCTTGTGGGGTAGCGCCCGTCATGACTTGCGTGGTGGGGTAATTGAGCAATTTTTATTATCTTCTAAGCTGTGCCTTTTGAATACGAGAGAGCCAACTTTTTTAGCGCTGCTCACAACTCGTTTGCATCTATTGACCTTTCAGTTTCATCTCCCTCAGTGTTTTCTAAATTCGCTTGCAAAGTTTTAAATAACCCCTTTGGGAGCGACCACTTTCCAGTTGTTTTGGAGAGTCAGGTTCCTATTCCAAGCCTCATGAAACGCAGTCTACGTTGGAAACTGGAAAAGGCAGACTGGAATTTTTTTAGCTTAAACTCGAAGCTCAAACCTTGCATGTTCTGGCCATTAACACATGATTAAGCCACCACATATATTACAGATCAGATCAAAAATTCTGCCTTTTGCTCCATCCCTCAGACTTCATGTAACATTGCAAAAAAATGTAAGCCATGGTCGAATAAAGAATGTTCCGCCACTAAGAAAAAGCAGGTTAAGGCTTGGGGTATATTTCGGAGATATCCAACATCTTTGAATTTGACAGAGTTTCAGGGAAATAGAGCTCACGCTCGTTCAACCAGGAAGCAGGTAAAGAGGAAGTCTTGGAAAGGTTATCTGACCTCTATCAGCAGCTACGTCCCAGCGAAGGAAGCGTGGGAACGACTTCACAGAGTGGAAGGTAAATACCGCTGTTTTACAATTCCTGTCTTCTAATATGTTGAGCGAACATTTTGCAGCCATTTTTAACTCATATTACTATTCAGCGTTTTTTGAAGTTTAAGACAGATGCAGAAAGAACGAAAGTCAGCTTGGCAGGAGGAGCCTCTGATCCCTACAATCTACCGTTTACGATGGTCGAGCTCCAAATGGCTCTGAATGTCCGGAAAAACTCGTCCCCTGGTCCTGACCGTATACATTATGAGATGATACGACACTTGTCAAAGGAGTCATTCGCTGCCCTTCGCGCTTATTTCAATGGTATGTGGAAAGATTCACACTTCCCTTCCGAACGGAAGCGGGCAGAGGTTATTCCGCTGGTGAAGCCTGGAAAAGACCCTTCATTTCCTTCCAGTTACAGGCCAATAGCATTAACAAGTTGCTCGGGGAAAACTTTTGAAAGGTTAGTTTATATACGGCTTGTTTATTTCCTTAAGCAACACAATATTTTGGATATAAATCGGTGCGGCTGTCGACCTGGACGCTCCACGACCGACCATTTAGTTCGGCTGGAGACAATTTTACGCGAGGCATTTGTGAATAAGCAGCATTTTGTATCAGTCTTTTTTGACTGAGAAAAGGCTTATGATACCACATGGAGGCATGGCATCTTGCGTGAACTATTTATGTATGGAGTACGTGGCCGATTGCTTCATTGCATAAAGAACTTCCTGTGTGGACGGACCTTCCGTGTCCGGCTAGGCACTACATTATCTGATTCGTATGTTCAGGAAAACGGTGTTCCTCAGGGCAGAGTCCTGAGTGTCACTCTCTTCGCCATTAAAATTAATTCTCTCTGTCAGGTCATACCTTCTTCCGTGTCATACTCCCTCCCTATATGTGGATGATATTCGGATTTCTGTGGGATCTTGTAAATGTCTAGCTGTGAAAGACAGTTGCAGCTAACCACAAATAAAATGACTAAATGGGCAAATGAAAATGGTTTTAAGTTATCTTCAGAAGAAACAATCTGTGTCCTCTTTTCTCTGCGGCATGGGCTTTGGTGAGATCTGACTCTCAGTTCAAATGGAAATAGCATTGCAGTAAGACCAGAGCATAAGTTCCTGGGGGTGATTTTCGACCGTAAACTTAGCTTTGTACCTCACCTCAAGTGACTGAAGGAAAAGTGTATGCAGGCTATGAATATCCTAAAAGTTCATTCTCACAAGTCTTGGGGCTCCGAAAAAGGTGCCTGCATTGTCTCTATTCCTCTCTTGTACAAGCACGTCATGATTATGGTGCTATTGTGTATGCTTCTGCTAGGCCGTCAGTATTCAAGACGTTTGGTCCAGTGCACCATCTCGGGTTGCGTCTAGCAAGCGGTGCTTTTCGAACATCCCATGTCCCAGGCTTGTATGTTGACTCTAATGAAATGTCACTCGAGAAAAAGCGGCAGCTCCTTAGTCTAGTCTATGTTTACAAAGTTTTGACGGATTCTGGTCATCCAGCTCACACTTATATCCGAGAGTCTAGATTTTGTTGTACCTTTGACCATAAGCCAACTGTTGTTCGACCTTTGAGTCTTCGTCTCTTTCTTGGCCTGCCTCGTGAAAATGTCTACCTCCTAGAAAGTGCATGTCATACCGCCCCATGGGATATCAAGCCTATAGCTTGTGATTGGTACTCCACAAAATGTAATAAACATTATGTCTCTCCACTCATTTTACAACAGGAATTTCTCGCTATGCAAGAAAAGTACAAGAATTATCATCAATTTTACACTGATGGAGCCAAGTCCTCAACGTATGTAGGCTCAGCTGTTCATTCAAATTCGTTTACACATGTGACATGGCTAAATAATGTCGCTAGCATTTTTACTGCCGAGCTATTATGGCGTGCTGTCAGCACTTGACTATATTATCCGGAGCAAAGTGATGAAAGCAGTTCTTTTTGTAGACTCCCGGAGCGTGATTACTGCCGCATGTTCACTTAATCCAATAACCAACAACAAGCTGACTCAACTGGTACGTGCTAAAGTTCAGCTGGGCCTCGGGATGGGAAGGATATTAAGTTTTGTTGGATCCCGAGCCATGTGGGCATTGCAGGGAACGAGGCTGCAGATAGACTGGCTGCCTCCTCGCGTAACCTCTTACCATCACACGCATGCATACCATACCAACCCAGGTGAAAATATGAAGTGGTATTTCAAGTGGTACCACTTTCTTTCAAGTGGTACCACTTGAGTTCGAAATGGTACCACTTGGACTGCAAGTGGTGCCACTTGAGCTGCAAGCGGTGCCACGTGGGTTGCAAGCGGTGCCACTTGGGCTGCAAGCGGTGCCACTTGGGCTGCAAGCGGTGCCGCTTGGGCTGCAAGCGGTGCCAGTTGGGCTGCAAGCGGTGCCACTTGGACTGCAACTGGTGTCTGTGTGGCTGCAAGCTGACTTCACTGAAGTGATTTCAAAAAATTTTATTGTCAAGTTGTACCATTGCTCCTTGAACCAGACTGCTACTAGTATAAAATCGCAAATAGTCTCAATGCATTCATGCCCACAATAAATTAGATAATAGGTGGTGTTATCCCTCTTGACCCTGTACTTCTATTCAAAATATAATTAATTTAATGATATTTTGGACTCATGCTAGGTACAAAGGGTATGAGCATATTCTCATTTGCATCTAGCTTCTAACAAACATAATTTACATTACGCCCATGCCAAAACTTCCATTGATAGGCCCTTACTGCTTGAATATTCGGTAAACGAGGGGAGAGTGATATGGTAGACTGGATAAAATTGAGTTCACTGCACTTATTTAACAACTGCAAGCACGAACTAAGTTCCCTTTATGAAAAGATGTCGGTGTTACCAAAAACAATGTTTTATTGAAAGTGGCCATACAACAAATTTATAGACTTAATTAACAGAACCCAACAGCACAGAGGTTTAAATGAGGTCAAAAGGAGTACAGTATGCAGTATGATCATCTGGTCTATGCACATTACTAATTACGTTAAGAAAAATGAAGAGGAGGCAGCTTTTCGTAGAATATCCCTGAAGGATGAAACTTCAGGAGATTCTGAAGGTCAATATGCAATTATGCCTTCAGTTTACACTTCAAGAAAGCTGCCTTCACAAATACAATTAAGCACCATTTCACTTTCACAGAATGTGGCATACATGAGCAAAGCAAATGCCTAATGTCCTGTACAAGGGACCATGAAAATATATGGGATTTTTACTATTTAACATTTAGAACAAACTTATTAACTATGGAACAGTGAACCGACTTTTTATACATAGAAAAAGTATTTACAGGGCTTATATTTAAAATTTTGAGCAAGTTGTTTTTTCAGAAGTAGCAAAACAAAAAATGTTAACACAGCCATTTACTACCTAAAACTGAAAAGGATTGTCCAAATATCAACCAGCTCCCTTTTTATAACCCCTTATACATTTGCAAAGCTTTAATGGATATACCATTTTTTTACACTTCAGCTAGATATGATATTTAGCAAACATTTCCAGCACAGTACAGCACTCAAAAAAGGGATGCATGTTAACATTACTAGCACATGACATATCTACCATTGGTAACAATATAAAAGGGAACAGCCTTTCACATATTTCTGACGCACCTACAAATTTTGCAACAAGTTCCGGTCCAAAATATGTGTTCATGTACAGTCGCCGGCCATTTTTTTGGACTTGTTCGATATTTCGGACCTAAAGGAGGAACCGTGACTTGCCCCTAGAAATAGTGGATATTCACGACCAATGTTTCATACAGCTTGAAGTCCAAAAGTTTAATTGTTTGGACAAAATCGTCGCGAGCAATGGCGGGAAACACCACCGAGAAGCGGCCATTTTTAATTCTCTGCTGGCTGCAAATGGATTGGCTTGGTTTGGCAGCGCTACTTGGGCACTCCTGAGTTCTACCGCTAGGTGACGCTATGCTAGCCCTTTCTTTCCATTTAGCTGCACGTCATCATCATCATCATTAAAATTTTGCTTTGTTTCCTTCTATCACTTCGTGCCTCCGCCCCACTACAGTGGCTTAAAGGGGGTTGTGTGGTTACCGCGTAGCCTCCACCATGCATCGGGAACGGCCACTCCTTGGAAGACGGTGCAGGTGGCACTTCGATCTGCAGCTCCGTTAGGGTGCCTCCATTGGCTGGCAGATAGAGGCACCCTAACATGCTTTGTAACTAATATAAATACCTCAAAAGCAATTATTTGTTTCCAGTGAACTTCCAAGGAAATTATTTGTGTTTGACGGCGAATAAAAATGTGAAACTAGCAGACGACAGTTTAGTTGACAGCTGCGAATCGGCCGGAGCCAAGCTGGCTAAGCGGCCAAGCCGGAGCCATAGCCGGAACGACGGTGCTGCAAGAGCCAGCGCCACCTGCGGCCGTCTTCCAACGGTGTGCCGCTTCTCCGGTTTCGTTCGTTACACTGCCCTCTTTAAGCCACTGTAGCCCCACTTTCGAGTCACCAGTCACCATTTTGCGCTCGTGGATTTGCGCCTCTCTTCTCGTTATGACAATGTTGGCTTGGACGTCATGACCCCATCTGTTCTTCTGCCGCCCCGATGTGTCGTTAAAAAGCGCAGAAAGTACTTGACCATAACGCTAGAAAAGAAGGCAGCGATTCTCAAGCTAACAGAAAGTTGCTGAACGCAAACGGAGGCGTAACTGAAGCAAGGCACTATTTATGGCTTTTTTAAGCCCACTTGGAAGTAATAAAGGCAATTTTTTTCAATCTGCTGATTTGTCGGACAGCTCTATTATTCGGACAATTTTTCGGTCCCTGCGAAGTCCAAATAATCGGTCGGCGACTGTACACAACCTTCAATGTCTAAGACCAGCCATGGCGGTCACACAACTGGGCGAACACAACCCTGTTTAACACTTCCAAATCCATGCACGGGCGTGCAGCTTCAGTGAGCAGGTGGAATTGCTTAGAGCCAGTCTTTCGTGCAAACTTAAGGTGGTCAACATTGGGAAAGTTGTCAATATCGTACACATGCGAGAGGATATACACCGCTTGTGTCCCATCAGGCTTCCGAATACATAGTACACGCTCAACTTTTGTATAGTCGTCTCCAATTTTAACAGCTGTTGAATCCCGTTTCAGAGGGCTTTTGTACTGCTCACTGTGGATTGTGCATCCACAGATGCGTACACGGCTGAACTCCTCAACACTGTGCACAGCTCCCAGGTTGCGTTGCAGCAGGTCTGAGACATCCTGCGGTGCTGCCTTAGCTTTCCCGAGAAGCTTCACTGCACCATCTCTTTTTTAGGCATTTGAGAGCAAAGTTCCTGCACTTCCTCCGAAGCCATACACTGTAATTGGCGAAAGTTACTTCGAAGAAAAATGCGAGACAGGATCTGGTATGGGACACCTTTTGCTGAAGAAACAAGTTTGAGCAGCTGTCCCATATTGCTCTCGAACTCAAAGCACGAGAGTGCCCAAAGTGGCCCTCGAAGAAGAACACTTTTAGGTATGCGAAGCAATGTGTGTACATTCGATGTCATTTGGCCTTCGCCATAGAGGTACTGTGTCATCACGACAAACCTTTTTATTTTTTCTGTGTTTCGATCCACACCTGTTTCGAGACTACACTCTTCAAGAAATCATACAGGGCAGATGCTAAAAGAGCAAAATGCTCGAGGTACTGCCTTGGCAGAATGCCTATGAGACGTGGCAGGGAGTAATAGATAAGCCACGACTCCCATTCAACAGCTTTCCAGTATTTGCATACTCTTACCGACCGTGGTGGACGGTTAAAACACTGATGTGGCTTCTGGCTTAGAAGCCTACAGTCCACCTCTGCTACTGTGGTAGGAGCTCCAATGTAGTACTCTTTCCCGACATCACTGAACCATAGATCGCATAGCTGACGCACAACTCCAAGGAGAACACAATGCATGAAATCAGGTCTAAAGCTCCATACAATGTCAAATCCAGGAACATTTAAAAGGGGAGACGGTCCCTTCACTCCATGAACAGTCCGCTTCGTCATGGCAGCAGTTTTCATGTCTTCCAGCATTGAAGGATGGTCTCTGTCGTCGTTCACCATGCCGACTGTCATTGGATACTTGACACAGCCTTCAACACAAAGTCCAGGATGAAGGCACCAGCCGCAGCCGTAATACCCATTGGAGCACGTTTTGCATCGGAGCCCTGGCGGGGGCATCGGCAACGCTTGTGATGCAGTAGACCTACGTTTGAAAAACCAAGGATGAGACCTTTATGATTTCTTAAGGAATTCAACTAAATGGATGTCCCAAAAATAGATAATACAAAAATAAACAGATAATAGAGTCATATTAACCTTGGCTAGGTAGTGACACTTAAAATGTACCAGCCTTCACTTGAATTTGGAAGCATACCTTGTGAACTATATACTGTAAACGACTTAAACGGGGGGTGTGCAACGATTTCCGGACTTTGAATGATTAATTGCGGGAATTGATTCCAGTCACCTTATAATGAAGAACAGAAAATCATTCTTCCATGCGTGCCCTAGTTGTTATTTTAAAAAATGAAAGAAATCGAAATTTCTCGTTTCTCAACTCAACATTCACTAAACACCATTTTTGAGACACTTGCATGCGACGCCATTCAGAGTGGCACCCGGTTTCCAGTCGGGTTCTGTCTGAACAAATTCAGGTGGCCACTGACTTTGAGGGCGAAGAGGGAATGGTTTTGTTTACTTCGGTATATGGCACCACATATTTAATGAACTTTAGTCACAAATGTTAGGCTTTTGAGACATATATTTGCCCACGCCTAAACGACAATATTTTTAAGACTTAACCTTATAAGTACAAAATTGCTTAACTCGCTCACTTACAAAACCCCACATTGAATGATCTCACGCTGCCGATTCCGTGATTGCCACATGTGGCCCCAGGTCGGGGAATAATGCACTTTTTCTTTGCAATTATGCAGGAGAATAGGAGTACTTCAAGTTGACATGTTTTCTCTAATTTGGGCCAAGTAAACAATAAAAAATACACCCTGCAAATTCTATCAATGTTAAAATCTTACCGCCCCTTTAGTTTCGAAGCGCTTATTTAGCGCTTCGAAAATATTCACAAACAATTGGTCCTTCAAATACTGCACACGACTTAATTTTCGTGAAAACCTAATTTTTGTGAATTTCGTGAATCGCCTACAATTCGCGAAAATTGGCCCCGCAAACAGTTCCGGTAATACATAAACACGTTGGAATGTATATTAAGATCCCACCGAGTCGCGAAAATTAGAATCCGCGAATTATTGCAAAACTTCAGCTTTGACCTAAATCGCAAAATATTAAGTCCGCTATTATATAAGTCGTTTACAGTAATTCATGTCGTGGTAGTGAATTCGTAGCATTTACTACCACAACATGGTAGTGGATGCTTCGAAACGCGAAAATTTGTGCCTGAAAAATATTCTTGCAATCAGCACTTTGGGAGTTTCGCAAAACATTGAGCTTGCGGAAATGGTCGTTTACAGTACCTACTGCTAAACAAACCACATGATGGCAAGGAGGCAAACATGCCAGCTACAACAGTTACAAGAGCAAGAAGCATACATGTGTCTACGAAACATGTTTTCGAAAATAAAAAAAAATGTAAAAGCTGTTGGTAGTAAAGATCACTCATACAAAACAATGTAGCTAAGGTTTACCTTTGAATGGAGCTCCCGACCGCCTGCGTTCCATGTAATCCCATCTGCTGAGAGCCTTTTCATTTGTTCAGCAAAAGCCTGAAGCAGCAGAGTCATATTTGGATGTTTCGAGCCATACCAGAGAAGGGACGTCATCATGTTGCTCCAGCGAAGATATGGAGGCAGTTCATGGAGCACAACATGCACAGGCCAAATAGAGTAAGTGGACGACTTGAATACGGGGCTCCCGTCTGCACTCATGGTCAGCGTGAGATCTTGATCTTTACAATGAAGCCTTTGCCGCTGGTCCTTGTAGAAGGCACCATCTGTGATGTCCGACATTCCATCCTGTGGCTCTGTTCTGTGCTCCAGTGACTGAAGCAGCTGGTTTCTCACACCATCATTTGCAAGGATGGAAGCAAACTGCTTTTCAAGGGGCAAGCTAACGAAGAAGTTGCCCTGTGATACAAGGTCTTTGCCGCTGTACTTCTTTCCGCAGACTGCGCATGTTGACACGTTGCGCTCTGCTACTTTTCCTGTCGTCTTCACTAGTGGATGCTCGCAGGTAGGGCAATAAAAGTGAAAATGCATGTCTTCAGGCGTCGCTCCTGCAAACTTGCGAAATAGATACTTGCTTTCTGGAAGGGCGTCTCTTCCCAACATAATGTTACTGAATTTCAAGACGTCTTCTATCGCTGCCCATGAGAAACAGTGCTTTATGGAGATGTCCATAAGAACAAGATCATCCCCGACTGACATTGAGCTCCCATTCCCAAGAAGAGTCGTGAACTCCAAGCGGAAAGGGGAACTATTCCCATCAGATGGACCCCGCAGGGGGCACCTGTGAAAGCAGGTGTTTGGAGAGTGGCGTCTCCACGGACCCCGAGCCATGCGGGTTCGCCCGCCCACGTCTGACTGTGCGTGGCTTTCCCGTGTCTGGGGAAAAGGGCATCCTGGTGGTTGAGCCGAGCCCGGGGCAGGGTTGGACCCTTCGGGGCCCCCCGGGCGAGGCAATACACCACTTCGGCCCCCGCTTCTCATAGACGGGAGTCCTGGTAAGGCCCGGCCAGGATGATTCTGTCTAGTCGCCACATCTTTTACTATCCCCTCCCTTCTTTCACCCTTGTCTTCTCCTTCTTTTCACTCTTCTCATTTCTCTTCTTTCCTTCTTCAACTCCTTTGGCGGCAAGGGCTAACCTTGGGTGGCGACAGACCCCTTGTCCAGACCCACACCTGGTTATAGTTCCTGGGCAGTGCTAATAGCATAACGTCTCCAGCAAAGCCCTTTTTGTTATGGTGCGTTATCTATTCCCATGTTGGGCTCCGTGGTGGGCGGCACACCACAGGTTCCGAAAAAACTTCGCCTCTTATGGCAACCCCCCAAACCAAAACCCCCAGTTCTGGACGTGCCGCTAAGAGGCATCGTCCCGAACGAATGGTCATAGTAAAAGATAAAGAAGACGAAACTTTTTCAAGATTTATGGTGATCCACTCCGAGGTCCCTGACAATCCTCTCTCAAAGATGTCACCGTTCCTTGTAGCGAAAGTTCTTGACAATCAGATAGGTGGTGATTACAAAGCGAAGAAACTGCATTCTGGTGATCTGCTCGTTGAAGTTGCAAAAAAATCCCAGAGCACTACTCTTCTAAAATTGACATCCCTAGGTGACGTGCCGGTAACAGTTAGCACCCACAGAACCCTCAACATCATTCGAGGGGTGATTTCAGAAGACGATCTTCTTACCAGCAGTGAAGACGAGATCTTGGAAGGCCTGCGGGCATCTAGAGTAGTGGCGGTCAAACGCATTATGACGAGGCGTGACGGCGCAGAGGTGAAAACTAAACACCTTATCCTGACTTTTGAACGTCACACGCTTCCTGCACTCGTCAAAGCTGGCTACCTGAATTGCCGTGTCTGACCATACGTCCCGAACCCACAGCGATGCTTCCGTTGCCAGCGTTTTGGTCACGGGTCGCGCAGCTGTCGGGGGAGGGAGACGTGTGCAAAGTGTGCGAGCTATGACCATGTGGCCGACGTCTGTGAAGGTTCGGTTGCCTGCGCGAACTGCAAGGGTCCTCACCCTGCTTACTCTCGGTCCTGCCCGCTGTGGCGACAAGAAAAAGAGATCTTTACCTTACGAGCCAAAGAGAACTTATCGTACCCTGAAGCAAAACAAAGGTTTTCCTTCATTTCCAAAGGTACCTACTCCGACGCGGTGCGCAGGGGCCCTGCACCACGTACGGAGTCCAGGGCCACTCAGTTCTCTTTTGAGGACTTAGCAGGCCCCTCTCAGGCCCCGAAACAACCTGCGGGGAAGCAGGGTGCCCCGGGTAACGCTGGGAGCACACAGCCACCCCAGCCGATTCAGGCACGACCTCCGGCTGACCGGCAGCTTCGTGCCAGTAGTTCTTTTCAAGATGGGGAGCGAGGCCGTCGTTCCAATTCCTCGGAGGCGGCCCGCCTTGTTACGGAGCAGCAGGGTCCACCTGCTGCTCCATCAACGTCAAAAGACGGAAGCACGAATGTGGGAGGGTCCCGGCCTAGTACGTCGAAGCCTTCTTCGGCGGGGTCTGGCCGTGGCCGGAAACTCGTGGCTCAGGCCTCCGACCAGGTCGGAACTGGCAAACCTGCGTCCAAGGTTCAGGATGCAGTGGGAGCTGTTGACATTGCTGACTCCTCCAGTCCTTCCTCGGATCAGGAGGACATGGAATGGCAAACTGCTAAATCAAAACAGAAAGGAAAAAAGCCGGTGGTTCCTCCTTAGTGCGTAGCACATGCAGAATTGCTCTAATTCAATTATGAAATTTTTTATCTTTTAAAATGGGCTCTGTAATTCTTCAGTGGAACTGCCGTGGCTTATTCACTAACCTTGCAGATGTTGAGTTCCTTTTAGAAGAGTATAAGGCATCTGCCTTATGCTTGCAGGAGACACACTTGAATACATCTCACACTAACTTTCTGAGACGCTACAGTGTGTTTCGTAAAGACCGCCCTAGCACGTCCATTTCTTGTGGCGGCGTTGCGGTGGTGCTTCCAAAACATATTCCGTGTTCAGAGGTTCCGCTTCAGACGCCACTCGAAGCTATCGCTGTTCGTCTCTTGTTGCATAAAGCCATAACTGTATGTTCAGTGTATTTTCCACCTTCTCTTTCTCTGAAGCGACAAGATCTCGACTCTCTTTTAAGCCAGCTTCCAGAGCCCTTTCTTTTACTCGGTGATTTTAACGCACATAGTACCCTCTGGGGAAGTGATCATACAGATACGCGTGGAAAGATAATAGAATCCATATTATTTTCACAGTCATTATGCATTTTTAATACTGGCCATCCTACATATTTTAGTCCTTCATCCTTGTCATTTACATGCATCGATCTTTCTATTGGCAGTGCAAATCTGCTACCCGATTTTTCATGGACTGTTGATCAGAATCCTCATGGAAGTGACCACTTCCCCATTATTTTAAAATGTAACGACACTCCGCAGTCTTCACCTACTCGCCATCCATGCTGGAAGTTTGAAAAAGCAGACTGGAGCCTTTTTAAGCAGTCGTCACTCCTGGCCTGTTCTCGCCTCGATCAGCTTTCGATTGATGAGCTCAGCATCTTTTAACATCCCATATTCTCACTGCAGCGTCACTCTCAATCCCTCGGTCATCTGGACAGCTCCCTAGACGACCGAAGCCATGGTGGAATGAAGACTGTAAAGAGAGTCGCAAACAGCAAAACAAAGCTTGGAGTGTTCTAAGACGTTATCCAACTCGGGATAACCTGATATCTTTCCGAAAAATGAAAGCTCGTGCTAAGTACATTCGTCGGAAAGCGAAACGCGAGAGCTGGCAAAAATATGCGTCCTCTATCAATAGTAGTACTTCTTCCAAGGAAGTGTGGGACAGGATTCATAAAATAAATGGCTCATAGCATACTTTCACTATTCCACTTCTTTCCAGGAATGGAAAATGCGCAAGCAATCTTGAAGAACAGGGCAACATCCTTGGCGAGCATTTTGAATTCATTTCCAGCTCGCAGCATTGCTCGCCTGCTTTTCTGCAACATAAAAGGAAAGCTGAAAGTATGGTACTGAAAACATCCGGTGGTGAACGTGAAGCTTATAATGCCCCCTTTACTTTACACGAACTGAACATAGTGCTCCAAAAGTCATCGGCTCCTGGTCCAGATGGTATTCATTATTATATGCTTCAACATCTCCATCCTTCCACAGTTGATATTGTTTTATACCTTTTTAATCGTATTTGGTTTGAGGGATACTTTCCATTGGACTGGAGAATGGCAACAATCATACCCATACTCAAGCCCGGTAAGGATCCATCCTGTGCGGCTAGTTATAGGCCTATCGCTTTGACTAGCTGCTTTGGAAAGACTCTTGAACGAATAATTAATAGAAGACTGATGCATTTTCTTGAAGTAAACAAACATCTAGATGTGAACCAGTGCGGCTATCGTTCGTCTCGGTCCACTCTTGACCATTTAGTACGGCTGGAGACAGTCGTGCGTGAGGCCTTCGTTCATAGACAACATTGCCTATCTGTATTTTTTGACCTCGAAAAAGTCTACGATACAGCCTGGCGTTTTGGTACACTGAGGGACTTGTATGATATGGGTATCCGTGGTCGAATGCTTCGTACCATTGAGAGCTACCTCAGCAGGCGCACCTTTCGTGTTCAGATAGGAACAGCTTTATCTAAAGTGTTTGTCCAGGAAAATGGTGTTCCTCAGGGAGGCGTTCTTAGTGTCACTTTGTTTATTGTCAAAATGAACTCCCTTGCATTGGCTATCCCCCCATCGGTGCAGTATTCACTCTATGTAGACGACCTTCAGATCTCTGTGTCGTCTTGCAATCTGTCACTGTGTGAGCGACGAGTTTAGCTAACTATCAATAAGCTATCAACCTGGGCGAATCAAAATGGTTTTCAGTTTTCCTCAGATAAAACAGTTTGTGTGTGCTTTTCTCGGAAACGCGGACTACTTCCAGAACCTGTTCTTGCTCTAAACAATTCCACAGTTTCTGTGAAGCCTGAGCACAAGTTTCTGGGTCTTACATTTGACAGCAAACTAACCTTTGGTGCCCATATTAAAAATCTAAGATTAAAAGCTCACAAATCACTTAATATTCTTAAAGTCCTGTCCCACCGATCCTGGGGCTCTGACCGGACGTGCCTTTTGAGGATATATTGTTCGATAGTGCGATCACGACTGGACTATGGCAGTATTGTTTACGGTTCCGCTAGGCCTTCCATTCTAAAAATGCTCGACCCTATTCATCATCTTGGGTTGCGATTGGCGACGGGTGCCTTTCGTACGTCTCCTGTGCCAAGTCTGTATGCAGAGGCCAACGAGCTGTCTCTTGAGAAGAGAAGATTCTCACTGGGCTTTATGTATTCCCTGAGAGTCAGGTCCATCTCTGATCACCCTGCGCGAATGGCTGTGGAAGACATGCGCTCTGAAAGGGTGTTTCAAAACAAAGCCACAATTGTGCCTCCCTTCTCTTTGAGATTGAAAAGTGCCAGTGAGAACATGCGACTCGATTTTAGGCCCCCGGTAGTGGAGTCTACTGTTGCGGGAGCACCTTGGGAGCACCCTGTCATTAAGTGTGACCTTTCACTCACGCGATACAAGAAAGCTGATACTCCAAATGGTGTGTTTCTTCAAGAATTCTTAGCACTGCAAAGTCAGTACTCCGAATATGTAAGCTTCTACACAGATGGTACAAAGACGGTATCTGCTGCTGGGTGTTCCATGATTGGCCCAACAGTTCAACTTGTTAGGCGAATCAATTCCTCTGCTTCTATTCTTACAGCAGAGCTCTATGGTCTGCTTCTTACAATAGGCTTCATACTTGATAAAAAGCTCTCTCGCTCCATCGTATACACAGACTCCCTCAGTGCATTGCATGCACTGTCTTCACTAACACCCCTCAAGCACTTCCTACTCCTTGAACTGCGAAATAAGGTTGTTGCTGCCTCAAGACAGGGATACGAAATTGTATTTTGCTGGATTCCCAGCCACGTGGGCATTCTGGGCAATGAGGCAGCAGATCGCGCAGCAAGTACTTGTGTAAAGCGAACAGTTGACCTCCACAGCATTCCTTATACAGACTACAAAGGCCTTCTCAGGCGTCACGTTAAGTGCAAATGGCAGGCTGAATGGGACCAAGAAATCGGCAACAAGTTGCACATGATCAAACCTCTTTTGAGCGAATGGCAGAGTGCACGCCACCAGGAACGCTTTTTTGAGGTTGTCCTTTGCCGGCTCAGGATTGGTCACACTCATCTGACTCATGGCTACCTCCTTCGTGGAGAAGACGCCCCCACTTGTGAGCAGTGTGGCAATGCCTTAAGCAGTCTTCATATTCTAGTTGAATGTCCTGCTTATCATGAAGAACGGCTTTTGTATTTTTCGCAACTGTATCAAGAAGAAGTCCCACTACACCCAGCTCTGCTCTTAAGTGATGATTCTCTTGTGACACATACTAATGTTTTCAAATTTTTAGAAAGTATCGGCCTTCTACACCGATTGTAGCTTTCTTAACCTACAGATCATGCCCATCACCCTTTTACCTTTTGGTACCCCATTACCATCTTTTATCTAATCACTGGCTACTAAAGCCTCTTTTTCTCTCCAAACCTTTTCCAGCAATAGTCTCGTTTTTGGCGCTCTATGGCCTTAGTAGCTTTTGCGCCATAAACACCAAATCAACCAACCAACCATCAGATGGAGGTGGAGATTCCGCAGCAGAGGGGGGCACGTCTTCTTCGGTTGCGGGAACAGGACCATTATTAAGATTTTCATCGAGCTCGTCGAGACTGTTGTCTGACACTCCATTGTCTGCTGCAGCTAGAGGTTCATCATACTCATCTTCGCTATTGTCGCCTACCACCCTGTTGTCTGGTGCAACTAGATTACCGTCCAGTTCGTCTTCACTGTAGTCATTTGACACATCATTAGCTGTAATAGCTGAACTGGACGTTGCAGCTGTAGAGCAGCTAGCTTGGGGAGAAGTAGACGGTGAAGCCGCGAGTGCTCTTTGTTTCAGATCGTCTACCGTTGCTCGTGGCAGAGGTTCGCGCCAAGCGTCTGGTTCCAGGTAGCGCTTTCGCGATTTGTTGTTACTTGGGTTCATAGTTCGCTTACATAGGCACACGAAGCAGAACCAGCACTTTCACACCACCACCACCCACGCTCACGATGTTTTGGGATAGCCAGGGATAGCTAAACCTAACAACTTGTGGATTGGCTCGCGTTGGCTACTAATGTCACTATTGTTTTCAAAGCAAATAAGTTAGTCTTATATTTTGAGGTTTAGTTTAAAGTAAAACATTGTATTGAAGATTAAGTTTATGAACCATATGTCAATAAAACAACGCAAACTATGCGACGTTTTTCAGTAGTTGTAGATTAAACTAATCTACGGCACAATCCAATCCAAACTAATCCAATCTGGCTCGGGGGGGCTGGGCTGGGCTGGATGCTTCTCGTTTGTAATCTGCTGTTCTAAGCTTGTTGTTTTCAAACACTATGTTTGCACTCATTCGTTTCTTGAATGAATTTGATGAGACACCTTATGTTGTCTCTGCAAAGTCCATAAAGGACTTTAATCCGACGGACGAAAACGGCTACGACAAGAATGGCGTGTACAGCACGAGACCTAACAGGCCCATACGGCTTGCGCTTCTAAAACTGTGGCAGCCCGAGTGGGATTTGGCCGATAACAACAAACTTCATATCCTTCAAGCCAGGCATCGGTACCTGAGAAAGCTCCTATAACCGGAGCCGTTTGCGTGAGGTTCTTCTGTGCCGGTTGAGGATCGGCCACACCTTCCTCACTCATCGATACGTGCTTGTTGGCGAGGAACCACCGGTGTGCGACCACTGTGGAGACACTTTGTCTGTTCTACCTATTTTTCTTTGCCCTGGTCTTCTTCAACAACCCAAGTTCCTTTTTCTTGAGCATTTCAAGTACTGTATCCCTTTCGATCCTACCCTGTTCCTAGGGGACCAGCCTCTAATACCCATTGACCGTCTCCTAGCTTTTCTAAAAAATATAGCGATTTTACACAAACTATAGCGGAAGTACTTCCTTGGTACGTCATTTCTAGTTCATTTTAGTTTACCTAGGTTGGCGCAGTATGGCCATCGTAGGTATTGCGCCATAAAACCCGCAAACAACAACAACACCAGACGACATCACTTTTAACTTCTACTGCCCGACGTGCGAAGCACTCCTTGCAAAGACAGCGGGCAGCTTGAAGGAAACGCAGGGCATTTCACCTGCCTGCTCGGTGTGCGGAAAGATGTACTTGGAAAGGACCTCATGTCCAAAGGATTCCGTTTTCTTGGTCTGCCATTGGAGAAACAATTAGCAGCGGTGCTGATGGATGAAACTGCGGGAGAAGCTAGCAGAAGCCCTAGCGAATCTCAACACACCGAGACTCACTGCCAGTTGGATATAACCGATGGTGGCTCTTATCGAAGCCAACGTGCAAAGCTTGGATGTGGGCCTCATGACTTGACCGTGTCCATGAACGCCAACGGAAGACCCATATTCAAGTCTGCAAACTAAGCCATCTGGCCCGTTCAGCTCACTGTGAATGAACTTGCACCGTCTCTGCGGTGGCGCTCTGTCGCCCTGCCGCTGTTATGGTATGGTGCAAAGCACCCGAACATGACTTTTCTCCTCCAAGCCTTTGAGGCCCAAATGAGAATGTTAGCCCAAGAAGGCATCACGTGCAACGCCGGGGGCTCAACACTAAACTCTAAGTTGAGTTTCCCACTTAAGGTGAACTCCCTGGATGCACTGAAATGTTGAAGCCTGTTATGTACACTATCGTGGACTCTGTAACCTTTAGTACTCCAGCGGCGGCCGTTCTTAGAGTAGCCGTATTGTATAGACTCTGCTTGCAGAGCCAGAGTATCGCGTTACTTTTTCTTGCGCCGCCAACTCCGTGTTGGCAAAGAAACGGTCATGTGCGCTGAGCTGGACCCAATCTTTTTGAGGAAACGCGACTTTGCAGGCGGAAAGTTTCAAGCAGAGCATGATCCTCGCTTGGCGTTTGCGATCGACATATAGATCCTTCACTAACATCCAAAGAACTGGAAGCTTCGCTAACCATTTAACCCGATGTGTAGCCACTGCGTATAGTATAATCGCATTGTTTTATAAGGCGAGCGATGTTTGCAAACAGGGTTTGAAAGACTAGGAAGCAGACGACACGGAAAACAGTCACGCTGCTCGAGTCTGCGACGCTCACAAAGTGATACGCGACCGGAACATCCGGTCGTTTCGGACCAGACAAGAACGCACAGGTACGGCTCGCGAAGGGACGAAGTCTTTTTGGCTACTACGTTCTACCGAGGGCATAGAGAGAAACAGCAGACAAATGACGGGACGACAGCGCACGCGGCGTCTCGCCGCACTATTTTTTCTTTCTCGCGTTTGTTTCAACGCGGTGGTGCTAGTGTGCAAATAACCCCAGAGCCGTGTATTGGGAGAGTTTGGCAATTCATTGGTATGAATAGGCGAGCACCTCGTGGTCAACCGCTGGCCGCGAAACACGCCCACTGGTGGTTGTAACCTATAAAAATGCGACTACTGTACACTAAGCCGTTTTAGCGTCGCTAGAGTAAAAAGATGTAAGTCTTGGTGACTAAAAACTTGGTACATTCGAGGTTTTCGTCACGTCCATAGTCAACGGTAGAATAAACGAACGTGCACTCCAAACCAGAGAAAATTGCGTAGTTGAGATTACTGCAGCTGCGAGATTGAACGCATCTATTTCACACTTTAAATGTCGTTTCCAATACTCTGATGTCGAAGTCTGCTGATTGGTCGACACTGTGTCACACTTTTAGTTTACGTTCTAACCGCAGGGGGAATTGGACGTTGGCGGGGGTCTTTGCTCCACCCATTGGCCGAACTCTCGAAATATACGGCTCTGAATAGCCCTAAACATTTCCGGTTCCCAACTACATTGCGGGTTTCGCAGTATTTCTGAAATTAAATCTACGGGCTATTTTTGGAAAACGGTTGCTTATGCCACTCTTACACATAATTCACTCTTCTGTCGAAATAATGATGTGTAAAAATTTAGGAAATATACACGTACCAGAAGTGCGCCAGGGCTACCGGATAGAAGGCGCCACTGAGTTTGTTGCCAAACAAAAAAGAGTGACTATCTTCTCCGCTCCGCACACCGCAACACGCCGTCTCACAGCCACGCCATTTGCGCCTCCGGGACCCCTTGAGAAGCGATGGTTGCTTCCCGCATGGCGGCTTTGGATACAACATAGCCGCCCTGGGAGCTCTATTGCGATACTCTGCTCCTCAAGCGGAGCATATACAGTTACTCTAGCCGTCCCATATCCCCAGCGCTGCATAGTAGGTGCAGTCCGAAACTCCGCACATGTGCTCTGAGGCGGTCTCGCTCTTCTCGCGCGCGAGCACACCCTCGCTTTGTTGTCTGCTAGGTGCAGAGGAGACGACACCACAGCGCTTGCCAATGTTCGTTGAACGCGGATTCGTGGCTGCCTCTTTTAGGCACAGATCGACAGTCAGCCGTCTTTACCTTTCTGGTACCCTCGCCATAGTGGGGTGTAGGCCCGTTCGTCACATGCCGATTCGTCATAGGCCAACTGGTAATAGGGCAATTGGTCACATAGGACAATTCGTCATAGGAAAACTCGTCACAGGAGAATTCGTCATATGAAATTTAAAAAAAGGCACTGAAATGAAAGTTCAAAGTTTATTTATTTGTTGAAATTCTGACTATATAATGCAAGACCTTTGATACACAGTGAGTCGCGAAACAGTCTACTCTCATATTAATTTACACCGGGCTGGTGCTTACATTGCTGACGCATAACAGGTGCTGCCGCAGCTGGGTGCAGTGATAGTCATTACCTAATTAATAAGTGAATACCAAGTGCGTCATGATTACACTTGAAAACAAAAGGTTTATTAGTCGAGTAGTTAGCGTTTTAAAACGCAATATTTCGGGCTGCTGCCCTCAACGTTTCCAAATGGCTGCGACTGTCGTAGCGGCTGACGGCAATCTGAAGGCGCTTGTTGCAGTCAGCGTGCTTTTTCGACACCCTTGAAGACGTAGTGCCGCCCTCAGCTTGAGCGAGTTCCATTTCCGTCAAGGACTGCTCCCTCTTGATACATCACAGGAAGGCCCAGATGTTGGGGGACCTGCAGCCCACATTGCTCTTAAAGAAAGAAAAAGAAAAACACGCGCAAACTGTTATTACTGTATAGTCTCACTGAGTACGCAACTAACCGCAGAAAGCACGAGCACAGCTTTACTATGAAGCATATATTTACGTAGAACAACATATGGGTGATGGAAGACATAAAACGCGGTCATGTATGCAGTCATCATATTTTGGAGAAATCCCGGAGGCCCCCCCCTCGATTCATCTCTTTCTCTCTCCCTCTCTCTCTTCATTCCCGAGCAGTGGTGATGATAAGGAATTTGAATTTTTTTTTTTTAATTTCGTGACAATATATTTTAAGTTTGCGCCCCCAATCGGTACTTAGAAAGGTTTAGTTATTTTACGTCGAAACACCAACTGCACCGCCCATCCAACGAAATAATGTATTTCGCATTTGTTGCTACAAGCAACTTAAGAGATATTCGATTAATACCTGCAGTCCTCGGTGCCAAGCCTCGATGCTGTTATTTGTTCTTGGCATTTCCGCCAATGTCGATTCCCTCACTGACCAAACTGTCGGAAGGAAGATGGCAGTAGACAAGCCGTTCCGACGGGGCCTGCCGCTGTAGACATCTTCAAAGTAGTCGGCCACGTGTGCAGCCTCCGAGGGGAAAACCTCGACCAAGTCCTGGAATGCCTCTGGGAAGTCGGAAATTGGCAAGAAGGCCAATGCAGGCAGCATTCTCATCTGAAAGTGCACAGGAAGTAATTTTTTTTGGTCTGAAACACAGTTTATATATTAAAAAGAACAAAAAAAAAAAGAACAAAATAATTTTGCATACCTTAACCCTTATTCGGGCAGTCATTCAAAAATGGAACTAAAATTATATCACAATCAGTATTTCCTTAAGGAACCAATTCAAGCACCAAAACATTATTTTTTGTGGCATTTTATTTCACATTTAAGAGATAGGACATGTATCTCCCAGTGCACACTGCCCGTTAGGGGATAGCAAAATGTTGAATATTTGAAACAATAATTACTTCTTGTGGTACAACCTGAAGCAGTTTCTTGGGGACTTTCCCGTCACTATGCAAAGCCTAACTTTGCACTTTTCACAGGCAATTGATGTCTGGCCGCTTGGGCAGTACCTGCAGCGACCTTTGCCTTCCAGTGTTGGTAGGTGACCCACACCGTCGTAGCGGACATCGGTGACAGGTGCTGCCGTGGTCTGCATTCTTGGGCGCTGCGCCGCAGGTTCTTCATCGAGGGTGGAAGAAGGTCTCCCTCTTTTCGGGGGGCTTGCATGCATCAAAGCTTCTGAAACAGCTAGTCGAAATTGTTTCAGTCGCATTGCCTTCACGCCAGTGAGGTTTGACTGTCGTCGGTGTAGTAGCCAAGCGTTGTTCACGGATATGTCGAGAAGCTGGCTGAAGGTGCCTAAGTACCATCGCTTTGTGCGGAATGGGGTGCGATAAAGCGCTGCGTACATGTCTGCAAGGTCAACACCGCCCATGTGAATGTTGTACTGTTTCACAATTTGTGGGCAAGAAACTGGAATCTTTTGACGCTCCTTCTTGTCAAACCTGTTCGCTGTTTCCACTGGGTCTTGTGAGACACAAGAGCTTGCAACTATTACAGTCTTGTTGCCAGCCCATTTCACGACTGCAAGTCCTGCCACATTGTCCACTTTGTAGTCAAAGCTGCCTCTTCCCTCCTTCAGCAGTGACTTGTCATCCTTTAGGGAGCAGCCTCGAAGCCTGTTGCTTCGAATGGTGCCGAGACTGTGCAAAGAATACCTTTCTTTTAGTCGTGAGATCAGTTCCAGCGAGGTTAAGAAATTATCAAAGTAGACGATGCTCTCATTTGGACGAGAAATGCTCTCGCACAAGTGCAGCACAACCTTTGCGCCGAGACCAAGCGCCTCTTCCTCTTCTGCAAGTCTGATACCTTCGAATGTTGTTGCGCCGGTGTACAGAATGAAGTCATGAACCATCCCAGAAACACCCGCACGTGCAAACAGTTTGAAGCCCCACTTTTTAGGTTTTTTGGGGAGGTACTGCCTCAGGTTCCCCGCCTTTTTACCCTTGTACGGGATCATCATCTCATCAAAAGAGAAGAGATTTTCGCTCTCTGTGGCCTTGCATTTGCTCCGAATGTGCTCAAGCACAGGTTTTATCTTGTAGGCTCAGTCAGTTTCAACTGGCTGGAGGTTATCAATAAAATGGATGAACCTTCGGAGCTTCTTGACCCGTTTTACAGGCATCACATTGGCGATCTTGTCACATCTTGTTTGATTGGCCCAGTAGTCTTCAAACGAAGGCATCCCGACGACGCCCATCATAAGAAGAATTCCGATGAAGGACCTTAACTGTGCAACGTTCGTGTTGATTGAGCATCCGGTCTGTTGAGTGGAATACAGATTTGTCTCGTAAACCACCTTCTCAATGAACTCATCGCCAAAATACATCTGAAAATACTGCAGTGGAGTGAGATCTTCCGGTGCAAGCTCAAACTGCGGTTCTGGAGCTCGGAAGTCGTGGTCGAAACTTGTCTTTCTCCATTTGTACTTGTCACCTTGTTTCGACGAGGCGGCGTTCTTTGGCAATTCGGCTTCGTTTTCCGAGAGGGATTCTTCTACTTCCAAGCTTCTACTCCTTGCCTTGAAGCTGGTGTCATCATTGTTCGTGTCCGTTTCATCATCGCTTGATGAGTCGACGTCGGATATTCCACCTTCAGGAGGGATCACTGTGGCTCTCTTTCTCAATTGTGAGCCATAAAATGTCCTTGCAATTAGCTCCTGCACAAAACAAAAATAAAAAAAAAAACATTGGAAAAACGTATACAAAACAGTGGAACGAATACCCCAAACGTGCAGTGTATCCTGTGAGATACACACGGATTATCACCCTGCTTTGCATAATTGGATCGGGGTATTCGATTAAAAATACATCACCAAAGTGTTTGCACACTTTTGTTTAAAATCGCAATGTTAGATTTTGATTACCGTTTCAACGTTTAGAGTACAAAGTAGCACTTGCCGTGGACACGTGGACGCCAGCACTGGTCGACGCCATGTTCTGTCACTCACGAAGAAACACTTGCTGTAGGCTCCGGGAGGTGGCGCTAGGTGTCTCGGCCGCCGCGGAGGATGTGTCCCATGAGATACATTGCCCATTTGAGGGAGTATATATTTACAGTGATTTTTATTTGTGCGTTTTAAGTCTGTATCCCCGGAGATACAATAAACGAAAGAGGGTTAACAGCAAACTCTTCATCCGCATTGTATCGACTCTGAAGACCGCTAGAGCACACCTTCCTGTATACCGACTGGGATAAATGGAAGAAGCATCCCTGAATCCTTGCGCTAGGGGCCATGGCTTTTATGGCGTTGATGGCAGCGATCTCGAAGTCAGTGTAGACCACCTCAACGCAGTGGGTCCCAACGTGGCTCAGCAGCACATCGAAGAGCCTTGAACGAGAATAATAATAACAATTCTGTGTAGTCAGTATTACAAATAAAAGAAACAATTATGTAGACAAAATCACAATGATGGCACACCGAGGGATCCGTTTTTGTAACTTTTAGTGCTTACCTTCTGTAGGTGGTTTCGGATTTGTTGGGCAGCAAGCCGTAAACCATGGGCACTACTACACCGTTGACGACTGCATGCACAGTGTAGAGCTGGTAGAACTGCTCAGGGGTGACCTTGAAGGTTCTGTCTGCGAACCAGGTCCGGGCCAAATAGCTCAGGTTGCGCTCAGTTGCAAAGATGAGAAGTCTCTCGCTGTCGCCGTCGCCGCTGTCGTGCAGGAGAAACGAATCTCCTTTGGCTGTGACCTGCATGAAGTTGGAACAGTTATTACGAAATCAAATACATAACGCAAGAGAGCACTTTACCTTAAACTCTGCGGGCATTCGAATGTCTGCCCTGCAGGATGGTACACTGTACACGAAATTTGCGCGCTGCCTCTGTTTCCGAATCGTGCGCCGTAGTGTGGGTGCAGCAGGAATCTGCAAGGCAGTGTCGTCCGTTACGGAGGAGGCTGCATCCAAAAGTATCTGGTGCGGTGCTAGGCGTCCTTCCACTGCAAGCAAAAAGCACATATAAAATTTGGTTCTTGTTATGCAAAACTGGGAATATAAAAACAACGTTTCGCAACTTACCTGCTCTTAGCTTCATCTCATGACGTACTCTGAGAACACTTAGCTCGGTTGGGTCACCGGCGTGCGTGTGGTCGCTCGAGTAAGATAGTATACGAGTAATGGCTAGGTCAGTTACAAATTTAGTTTTACAAAGTGTCCTTTGCCGGCAAGCCCAGTAGAGCGTCGATTCGTTAGACTTAACCCTTTGTTGGACGTGAGAAGATACAACATTGCACATGATTTTTGACATTTCCAGTGTCCTTCTGGATCTATTTTATTTACAAAAAAAGAAACATTGAAGCAGACATTTCACAGCTGAGAAAAAAGTGTGACCTATATGTCCCATGAGCCGCTTAGGTCACTTTGACAAAGTGGGACAGGGGCATCCCACAGCTCACTTCCTCACCACTGACTATGGAAGGGTCCAAAACACACTGCACAGAGGGGAGCTTTGCCCACACTGCACATGTACTTAGTGCGAGCCTCTTTGGCTTTTGTCGAGCACCAGCGGCACCTCCGATGCGTTTCTGTCAAGATGGGGTGATGTGCATTACCAGTGAACCGGAGCTCCTCAGGCACACCGGTCATCCCATGGCCATTCTTCTTGCCCCGTTTGTTGTGGTGGGTGACTAGGCTTGTCCTTCATTTCCGGAAGCTGTTTGCGCGATCAGCTGGTGTCCAAGCTTCAGCGTGAAGTGCAGGCACACGACTGGCTCCAAACAGCTGATCTGAATGAAAGCGGTGACGACAGCAGCATTCAGAATGAAGTAAAAAATCCTAGTCCACCAGCGTTTCGAGTGACGGTCTGCGACATATGTGTTGCGTTTCTGGTCGAATTTATCAACTCCGCCCATCCAGTTGTTATAATCTTTTACTACTGTGGGGCACTCCACTGCCTTCTTTTTGCCATTTGGCAGTGTTCGCTGGACTTCGAGTTGGCTCTCAGGATCATGGTAGTTTGACATGATGTGCACGTTTTTTGAGTCCCTCCATTGGTATCCGACAATGTCCCCTTTTCTTCGCCAAAGGTAGGAGCCCCTTTCGAGTTTGTTGTCGACCTTGAACTCAAACGGAAGGTCCTTGTTTGTGCGGAATGTTCCACAGGCAAGAATGTCCCTGTTGCAAAGTTCCTGAAGCAGTTTTGTTGACGTAAAAACGTTTTCAAAAAACAACTGCGAACTGACTGGAATGGCTCCGCCGGCAAGTGATAGAACGACATGTTTCCCCAAAGTTCTGTCACGTGGCTACTCGGCGTTCTTGCACTCGTACAGTTGAAACTTGAGAAGGTACCCTGTATGGGAGTCTGCCAATGACCACATCTTGAATCCTCTTTATTTTTGGTTTCATGGGCATGTATTGCTTCATGCTTGACCGTCCTTTGAATAAGATCATTCTTTCATCCACAGCAAGATGACTGGACGGGCTGTGCTCTGAGTGGAACTTTTCATTCATCATCTTGATGAGAGGGCACACTTTGTAGGCACGATCAAAATCGTTCGTTCCATGCTCTGGTATCTTGGCGTTATCATTCAGGTGAAGGCAGTTCATTGTCATCTGAAAACATTTGTATGTCATCACCCACGTGATCTCTTCTGTGCAAAAGAGGCTATCTGAGTTCCAATACATGTGCAACTGGTGCATAGAATTGACACTCATAAGCATAAGTAGTCCAATGTACACTCGAAGCTCGTCGAGTGTCAGAGGCGTCCACCGTCTTCGATTCGTTTGCTCCGCATAGAGATTGGGCAGCTCCACAATGTGATGCATAACTTCATCATCGAAGTACAGTCTAAAGGCATCCAGCGCTGTGCTTTGCTCGCTGAGCCGCTGGGAGCAAGTAGGTCCCAAATTGCTGGTAGCGGGAGGAACGATAGGTGACGTATTCCACTGATCGCCTGCTGTATCGTCGTCTTCAGGGTCTGGCTCAGTCCTCTCGCTTCTTTTTTGCTTTTTCCTCTTTCCCGTGTAGGACTTGCATGGCTTTTGCTTGCACTTGCTTGTGGAGGGAGCAGGCAATGGCACCTCGTCCTCATCCTCGTCCCCTCTGCACTCGCCTAACGCCACAACCAGAAATTTCACTGACTGTCGCAAAAACAAGTGCTGCCCCCTCTTGGTATAGAGATGAAATTGTACTCAAGTTTCCCTGACTCTTTATAGAGGGAGCCACACGAAGAAGTGGGAAAACATCCCACGGCATGGTTGAGGCCCACTTTAGGTGGGAACGATAAGTGGGACACATATGTCCCAGTGTCCAACAAAGGGTTAATACGAGTGTAAGAATGTCCGTCGTGGAGGAGCATAGCGCCACCCCTCTCTGTTGTGATCAACTCCATTTCAAAAGCGAGAGTAAGTTCCCATGCAAAAATGACGTTTCTTTTATACCCTGGTACATCCGCCATCCGAAAAAAGAAAAGCAGCTAGAAAATTCCTGAATCTGGGCGAATCGGGTGACGCGCGTACAACAACAAAGCAAACAATGACGACCTGGCGATACTCTTAGACAAACTCTTTTTGTTAATTTTTTCTTTCTTTCTATATATGGCTTAGGTTCTTTGCGAGGTTTCTTTGTTTTTTACTACTTCTAGTTTCGTTCCGAATGTCGGACCTTCGGTTTGATACCCGGAACTGCAGCACCTGTTACAGAATCTTCGCCCGCGATCGACCTTGGTGACCTTGTACGGGTTTGGCACGGAAGAACCATATGACAAATTTTGGGTTACTGTGTGACAGGTGGCCCGAGTTACGAATTATCCTGTGGCGAATGTTCCGCTGTGACGAATGGGCCTATTACCAGTTGCCCTATGACGAATCGGCATGTGACGAACGGGCCGTATCCCCGCCATAGTGAGCTGGTCTCGAACTCATTTTCAGCAGGCGATGTTCATTGGGGAAGATTCAAGAGTCATTGTGGCATAAATCCTGTCTAGGGGTTTTCTGTTTTTTTTTCTAGAAACAGGCGTGTGCATCGCGTGCTTTAACATCACGCGTTCGTGAGGAAGTATGAGCGGTGCAGGTGTGAAAAAAAATACTGCTAACTCCAAGTTTATTCAAGAAAAAAAAAACAAATCTACCGTGATAAATACAATTAGTGACGATGATTATCCTTAGCCAGGCAGACATATATCTGTGAGTCGGGGAATCAACCACCGCGTGAAGAGGCACCCACGAAATAGTGGCCGCTTATATTTTTTGTTCTGACCATAGACATTACATGGTGGTTTCCTGAACACGAAATTGTGCTTAGTGGACATTCACAAGAGCTGTGAACATTGCAGAAGCTGCATCAACCAAGCAAGCAGTCCGCGGTGGCAAGGGGCCTTCGGTACTCTTGAACCTGACTGGTTTTGATATAGTCTGGGGTTTTGACTCATACTATATGCACTGGGCCCTTCTCGGAGGATGGCGTCAGTTTGCCAAATTGTGATTTTCCGGTGTAGGCGAGGATGACTACATTGGACACCTTTCGCGGCAATCCATTGTAATCGAGCGATTGTGTAGCCTGAAGCCGCCACAATGCTTCAACCGACAGCCGGGAGCCCTGAAGCTGAGGAAGTACTGGAAAGCAGCTGCATGCAATGCTGGCTGTTCTATTACTGCCTTCCTTGTTTGAAGGAAATACTGTAAGCTCAATAGTATGAGCGCTTAGAACTCTTCGTAAATGCTTTTTTATCTTCGAACTAAGATGGAAGCTCTAGTCTAGATGAAGATGTCGAGCTGAGCACAGAGAAGATGACTAAGTTTGTCGTGCAGGCTTAGTTCCTCTACGGCAGGGGTTCTCGACCATTGATGTTTCGCGGAATCCTTGTGGATCGGCGGAAATGATGGAGGACCTCGTTTGTGGTGAGGGGAGAAAAAAGGTATAGGTTAAACATAATAATGATATCAAAAATGGATATTACTAAGGGCTGGTGTGAATTAGACTTCTCCTATTAACATACACAAAAAAAACCTAGCCCGAAAATTGAAACAAATTTCTTCTCGATCTGAGAAAAAGGCCGACTTTTATTGCCGTGCTTAGCTGATGAGGCAGATCTTTGCAGGTCCCTAGAATGCCTTCGCGGACTCCCGTTTGAGAACTACTGCTCTACGGAAAAGCACACATGACCTCAAACGTGCACACGCTCATGCATATCTTTCAAGAGCTGTGCTCTCCATGGGCCGCTATGGATGCTACCTTGCTTCCAGTTTGAGTCGAACGTGCGGCATGTGTTGAAGCTTGTTTCCTCGTCGAATGGTGTGCCCTTCCAGATCTTGTGCCGCATTTTCCTCCACAACAGCTTTTATGAGCTGAGGAATATGGTTTCGAACGAGGTCCAAGCACATCTTCCGACGAGGAGACACGACAAGCCAGGGGACGTGTACCTTGGAAAGTCCAGGCAGCTGCCGCAATATCTGCATAGACTTGTTGAGGAGGAGCTGACCTTGGAAGTTGCACAGGACCTTGTGGAGTTGGACCGTGCACGTGTTGCTGGGCACTCGTTTCACAGCACACAATACTGAGCTCCAACAAAGTGGGACTCGACGGCTCTGAATTTGGGAGATAATAACGTCACAGTTGAACATATTCTTTCTGCAAGAGACGAGGGTGGAAGCCAAAACGCGTACATCGTTTCAAATGTCTACGACGTATCTGATTTTGAAGAGTGGGACACCTCAAGCTTGCCCACAAGCGGCCCACTAAGGTATTGCACAAGCTCTGTGGGCGTGTTAACCCATGCATGTGTTTGGACATAGATGGCATTGTTCTGTTTCCTCAGCTCTGCAACAAGTATGAGTGGTCCTAGATTTTTAGAACCAGTCATAATTGTGTGCTAAAAGTACACTCAATGGGAGGTAAACCAAAAAATAAAAAAGTATGTTAATTTATTTGCTAATTATTGCACTCATGGAGCGGATATCTACCTGATTGCATCAATTTACTCGTATACCAAGCTGTTTCCCAGCAACACAATGAAAGTTTGTTTTCATTAGCAATTTTTCACCTTAACTGGAAGGTTTGCCTCATTGTCTTTTAGTTGCATACTTCTGCCATCGTTTCTGATGTGGCATTGCTACTTTTGACTTCTTTATGTAATTTAGACAGCACACTCATTGTTTGATCGATTGCACTGGTGGCCAAAGTGAGATAGAATTATGCAGAAAAAAACTATGAATGTTTGGAGAACCATAACGGGAAAAAAAGGGGGGGGGGGGCTTCTTTTAACGAAAAACGATGTGGAGTGAGCAGTGGTTTCCAAAGGGGACAAGCATAACTGTCGACTACAACAAATAACACGAGGCTGCAAAATGTTTCTTCAACCGCTGAACAAAAATAAATGCATGGTTTGCTAGCTAGCCACTGACCCTGATGGCTGTTATGAGTATACTGCTCGAAATATTTTTCTAGAACAATAAAGGAAACAAGGTCACTGGAAACATCTGTGTCAAAAAGCAGTTCAGCTGTATGTAGGCAGTGTAGTAGAGTGTGAGCTTATTTTAAAGGGAAACTGAAGTGGTTATGCATTTAAGGAAAACACCTAAATCGTCTTCATTTGGCCTCCGGGATCACGATTGTCGACATTATTTTTCGATTTGGTGCACGGAGGCTACAGAAAATAATTTTTGAAGTACCGCTGCAGCCCCTCCCCGGGGCGTGACGTCATACTAGGGGTTTTCGGAATCACCGCTCTCGCGCATCTGCAAGCGCACCTGTCAAAGCTATGCACGCGCACTCTTGCTATTTTCAAAAAGGTCAGAAATAGACGTTCCGACTTGTGTCAGTGCGGAAAAATATACCTGGCAAGCCTGCGATTGCACACGCTGCCCACACGAGCGACACGTGCTTGGCCAGTTTAAAGATCCTAGTATGACGTCATGACTGGTCGGAGGTTTTTTGTGTTTTCTCGCGTTTAGTTACATCTTCGGGGAAAACGAACGTGATTTGCAGATTCACGGGATAAAATACGCCAGAACTCACCTCTACTTCTTTTCTTTTTTTTCAACTTTGACCCGCGAAGAGTGCCATGTGGCTCGCGATCCGCAGTTTGGCCACCCCTGGTTTATTGCCATAATTGGAGTGTGATGTTCTTGAGTCGCTCAATTTCAGTATTTTTTCTAAATAAATAAAAATTAGGCAACAATGTATCAAAAGTTTTTGATATCCCCTTAGAGTGGGCTACTAGGAAAATTAAGTTACCGTTTTGTGACCTGCAAGGTTGGAACTGGATTTTTATTCAAAATACCCCTAAAGGCCCTCTGTATGAGGGTATTACATACGGGGGGCAAGCAAATATATAATATTACACACATAAAATACAAAAATTATTCAAAGACATAATGAGAACAAGGAATAAAACAGAACCTTAAGTATTAGTATAACTACGCTCGAGCTCTTGAAAGTTAGACATATATAGTTCAGTTGCTATATGAGCCGGTAGGTTGTTCCAGTCGATTATGGTTCGTAGTATGCAAAGATGGGCAAAATACATGCCAATATGTGGCGTCTCCACGGACCCCGAGCCGTGCGGGTTCGCCCGCCCACGTCTGGCTGTGCGTGGCTGTCCCGTGTCTGGGGAAAAGGGCATCCTGGTGGTTGAGCCGAGCCCGGGGTAGGTTTGGACCCTTCGGGGCCCCCCGGGCGAGGCAATACACCACTTCGGCCCCCGCTTCTCATAGACGGGAGTCCTGGTAAGGCCCGGCCAGGATGATTCAGTCTAGTCGCCACTTCTTCTACTATCCCCTCTTTTCTTTCTCTTTCCTCCTTTCTCCTATTCTTCGTTTTCACCTTCTTTGGCGGCAAGGGCTAACCTTGGGTGGCGACAGAACTCTTTCTTGACCCACACTTGGTTATAGCATCCTGGTAGCACTGATAGAGTAACATACTCAGACAAGCCAGACCTGTTATGAGATGTTACCTATCCCCTTGTTGGACTCCGTGGTGGGTGGTGCGCTACGGATGCCGAAGTTTTTTGCCCTTCATATGGCGCCCCTCCCTTCTAAACCCGGTTCAAGGCAGGCCTCCAAGAGGCCTCGCCCTGAGCCCCAAGTCATTGGAAAAGCCCCTCAAATGGGAACATTTACAAAGTTTTTTGTGATTCACTCGAACCTTGAAGAAAAGCCAGTGTCCAAATTGTCCCCCTTTGTGGTAGCCAAAGTGCTAGAAAACCTTATTGGGTTCTCGTACAAAGCAAAAAAAAAAAAAAAAAAACTCCACTCCGGCGACCTTCTCGTTAAAGTAAACACGAAAGCCCAAAGTGAAGCACTCTCCAAGATGACCAGCGTAGTCGACGTCGAAGTGTCCGCGAGTCCTCACCGGACGCTCAACACGATCCGTGGAGTCCTTTCTGAAGACGACTTC
The DNA here is from genome assembly GCF_016920785.2 of Ixodes scapularis. Taxonomy (NCBI): domain Eukaryota; kingdom Metazoa; phylum Arthropoda; class Arachnida; order Ixodida; family Ixodidae; genus Ixodes; species Ixodes scapularis. The sequence continues at coordinate 194,531,268 of NW_024609846.1, read as the reverse complement.
CTCGATGTTAGCAAGGAAGAAATCCTGGAAGGACTGAAAGATGCCGGTGTTGTCGCCGTTAAACGTATTATGTTCCGCAAGGATGGCAAGGAAACCCCGTCAAAGCACGTGATCTTGACCTTTGAGAGACACACCCTCCCTGAAACTGTGAAGGCAGGTTATCTCCAGTGCCGCATCCGTCCCTATGTCCCCAACCCGCAACGGTGCTTCCGCTGCCAACGCTTTGGGCATGGGTCACGCAGTTGCAGAGGGAAAGAAACTTGTGCAAAACGTGGAAGCCAGGAACATGTTGCTGACATCTGCGAGGCAGCGGCCCGCTGTAGTAACTGCAGGTGGCCCCACCCAGCTTACTCCCGCACCTGTCCCCTTTGGCGTCAAGAAAAAGAAATTCTTTCCCTAAAGGCAAAGGAGAACATCACCTACTTGGAGGCTAAGAAGAAGCTGTCCTTCCTCTCAAAAGGAGGTTACGCCGAGGTGGTGCGAAGGGGCCCTGCACCACACTTGGAGACTAGGGCCACCCAGGTCTCTCCTGAGATCTTGGCGGCTGACCTAAGGGCCCCATCCCTTCGACAGTAGCAGCATGCTGCTCCCCTGGGCAAAGGTGGGCCGGCAATAGCCGTGCCCGCCCTACCCTTCAAGACTGCGGCGCAGGGTCAGCAGGCTTCCTGTTCTCGCAGAGAGGGCGCTTTAGCTGCTTCCTCTGCTCAGGACAGGCCAGCACTGTCTGCACCTGTCAACACTGGCCGCTCTCCTAAGGAGGAGAAGAAGCGAGGCCCTTGGCCTCAGTCCCTGGAGAGGCAGCCAGCAACCAAGGAGCTGCGTGGTTCGCACGCAGCTTCCCTGCCGAGAAAGGAGGTGGAACAGATGGACGGGGTAGAACTCCTCCCCAGTACATCGACCACCTTTCCACCTAGTTCTGGTCGTGGTCGCGGATTGGGGCCCCGCGGTACAGACCCTCCCTGGCTAGCAGGCAAGTCTGCCTGCGAGGCTCAGGAGAACACTGGCGCTGCCTTGTCTGCCCCCTCATCGACTCCGGGCTCTGACCAGGATCAGATGGAGTGGCAGACTACAAAGAAACAAAAATCGAAAAAACTCGTAACTCCTCCGAAGTGAGGTAATTGACTCACTTTTCCATGTGCTCCGGTTTTCGTGCCTAAAATGGCTTCTGTACTCATACAGTGGAACTGTCGTGGCCTTCTAAGAAACCTGGAGGATGTAGAGCATCTTCTGGAGGAGTACAAGCCACGAGCGCTGTGCTTGCAAGAGACTCATTTGAGTCCCAGCCATACTGATTTCCTCAGACGTTACCAGGTTTTCCGGAGGGATCGTCCGAGCTCTGTCAGTTCCTCTGGGGGAGTTGCGGTGGTTCTCCCAAGAGAAGTTCCCTGCACAGAGGTTCCACTGTCCACATCACTTGAAGCAGTGGCTGTTCGGTTTTTGCACCATAAGGCTCTTACAGTATGCTTTTTATATCTGCCACCTTCCCTTACTTTAAAATGTTCAGATTTTAACTCGCTGTTAGACCAGCTTCCTGAGCCTTTCCTTTTGATGGGCGATTTTAATTGTCACAACCCTTTATGGGGGAGCACACGTCAGGATGTCAGAGGAAAAATTGTTAAGTCAGTTTTAACCACACGAAGTCTTTGTCTTTTTAATACGGGCCAGCCTACTTATTTTAGTCCATCATCCTTGTCATCAACTTCCATCGACCTTTCAATTGGTTCTGCTAGTTTACTTCCAGATTTTTCCTGGAGTGTGGATTCCAATCCACGTGGAAGCGATCATTTTCCTACTCCTTTAACCTGTAGCATAGCCCCTCTTTTAATTCATACGCGCCCGCCTCGTTGGAAGCTTGACAAGGCTGATTGGGGCCTTTTCAAGCAGGCATCGCTTTTAGCATATGCTCGTCTCGAAAGTCTTACAATTGACGAACTCAATCATCTTTTAACCGAGCGTATTATCACAGCAGCCAAGCTGTCCATCCCGCAGACATCTCTATTTCTTCCTAGGAGGCCAAAGCCCTGGTGGAATTCGGAATGTGAAGAGGCACGCAAGAAACAAAATCGGGCCTGGGGTATTCTGAGACGATACCCCACTAGAGATAACCTCATATCCTTTCGGAAAATGAAGGCCCGTGCACGCTGCGTCTGAAGAAAAGCGAAACGGGAAAGTTGGCAAGAGTATGCTTCCACTGTAAATTGCAGTACCTCACCTAAGGAAGTCTGGGATCGAATACACAAGATCAATGGTTCCTACCATGCATTTAAAATCCCCCTGCTTTTTAGGAATGGAACATGCCCAGACACACTCGAGGAACAAGCTGATATTTTTTTTTAGAACATGTTGAATATATATCCAGTTCACATCATTATTCATCTACTTTCCTTCGACACAAGCTGAAGGCTGAAAGCAATCCCTTGAAAACCTCAGGAGGTGAACAGGAGCTATATAATGCTACATTCAGCTTGCACGAGCTCCTCGCAGTTCTTCACAACACAAAGTCCTCAGCTCCTGGACCAGATGGTTTGCATTATTCAATGCTACAGCATCTTCATCCTTCAACACTCGATGTAATTTTATATCTTTATAACCGCATATGGCAGGAGGGCTATTTCCCTTCATCTTGGAAGGTAGCTCATGTCCTTCCACTTTTGAAGGCTGGTAAGGATGCTTCTTGCGTTTCCAGTTATAGGCCCATTGCTCTTACCAGCTGTCTCTGTAAGACATTGGAGCGAATGATTAATCGCAGACTAATGTACTATTTGGAGCATGGCAAGGTACTCGACAAATTGCAGTGCGGCTATCGTTCATCAAGGTCCACAGTCGACCACTTGGTCCGTCTCGAAACTGTTGTGCGTGAGGCCTTTGCACACGGGCAGCACTGCCTCTCCGTGTTCTTCGATCTCGAGAAAGCGTATGACACGGCTTGGCGCTTTGGCATTTTGAGGGACCTGTTTGACCTCGGATTACGTGGTCGCATGCTTCGTGCCATTCAGAGCTATTCAGACAGGCGCACCTTTCGAGTCCAGCTGGGGAACACACTTTCCCGTGAATTTCTGCAGGAAAATGGAGTGGCGCAGGGGGGAGTACTAAGTGTTACTTTGTTTATATTTAAAATGAACTCCATTGTTTCTGTAATCCCTTCGTCGGTTCAGTATTCACTTTACGTCGATGATTTACAAATTTCAGTTTCCTCCTGTAACCTCTCAGTCTGTGAACGCAGGGTTCAGCTAGGCATCAACAAGCTAACTGAGTGGGCTGACAGTAATGGGTTTAAGTTCTCTCCTGAAAAGACTGCATCTGTTTGCTTCACCCGCAAACGTGGAATCCTTCTTGAACCATCCCTAACAATCTACAATAGTAATGTTAGTGTTCAACCTCAGCACAAATTTTTGGGTCTTACGTTTGATAGTAAACTGAATTTCAATGCTCATGTAAAAAGCCTGAAATTGAAAGCGCACAAGTCTCTCAATATCCTTGAAGTTCTTTCTCACCGGTCTTGGGGCTCGGATCGATTGTGCCTCCTGCGGATCTATCGTTGTTTGGTACGCTCTCGACTAGACTATGGCTGCTTTGTTTATGGGTCTGCCAGGCAGTCTGTTCTCAAGATGTTGGATCCCATTCATCATTTTGGGCTTCGGTTGGCTACAGGTGCTTTTCGTACATCCCCTGTGCCCAGTCTATACGCAGAGGCTAACGAGTGCTGCCTCGAGAAACGTAGATTCGCATTGGGCATGATGTACTCTCTTCGCATCCGATCTGTCCTCCAGCACCCTACTCGAGAAGTTGTTCAAGATACACGCTCGGAACGACTCTTTCTCGCAAAACCTAGCGTGATCCCTCCGTTCAGTATGCGACTGAAGACCTTGGCCCAGTCTGTCGGATTAGATGTGGCATCCCAGGTAGTAGAATTTTCTGGCATCATAGCACCTTGGGAGCACCCTGACATACTCTGCAACCTGTCTCTTGCACAGTATAACAAGAAAAACACTCCGAGTGCTGTGCTTCTGCAAGAATTTTATGAACTGGCTCAATTGTATGAAGATCATACAAAGTTCTATACAGATGAAACAAAATCTGAGACCTTTGTTGGCTGCTCTGTTATTGGATCCTCAGTGGAAGTTGTAAGGCGGATAAATACTGCTGCTTCTATTCTCACAGCGGAGCTGTATGGCCTCCTGTTGGCTACGGAACACATAGCCCGCCACAGGATACCCCTGGCAGTGGTTTTCACTGACTCTCTCAGTGCCCTGCGAGCCATCTCTTCACTGCTGCCTACAAGAAACTCTCTTGTTATTGAAGTTCAGAAGAAAATTGTGGCAGCCAGAAAGCATTGCACCATTGTCTTTTGTTGGATTCCCAGCCATGTTGGTATCCCAGGCAATGAGGCGGCCGACCGTGCTGCCCGCACATGCGGCAGCAGACAGGTAGATATTAAAAGGATCCCTTACATGGACTATCGCCCTTCTGTAAGGTCTCGCATACGAGCACAATGGCAAGCCGAGTGGAATGAGGAGATCCACAACAAGCTGCATCTTATTAAGCCAAATTTGGGTGAATGGGCGAGCGCCCGGCACCAGGAACGCTTTTATGAAGTAGTACTGTGTCGCTTGCGGATTGGCCACACTCATCTGACTCATGGCTACCTGCTCCATGGGGAGGATGCCCCTTTGTGTGAACAGTGTCACAAACCTCTAAGTGTTCTTCATTTTCTAATTGAGTGCCCTTTCTATGAACGGGAACGCCGATCTCACTTTGCACAGTTATACAGAAAGCACATTCCCTTACACCCAATGTTGTTATTGGGTGATGAACCATTCGTAACTTACAAGCAGGTTTTTAAGTTTTTAGAAGCTATTGGTCTTCTACATCGACTGTGAACTTCAAAGCTTTTCACTCATGTCCATTTGTGTTTGTGAAATTATCCGATTCATGTCTCATTCCTCTACTTTTAACCCTGACCACTAGAGTCCTTTCTTCTCGCTTACCCTCAATGCAATAGTTTCCTTCTTTGGCGCTCTTTGGCCTTAGCAGCCCTTGCGCCATAAAAACCCAATCCAACCCAACATGCCAATATGTATCGAAATACAAATACAAAATACTTCGTCAAAAATGTTTTTAATTACAAATCTAATTACATTTCTAAAAAAGCATTTAAGTACAAGATACAAATACAACCAAATGTATTTGGTCTCCTCCAAATACTTTTCCAAATACATTCCTCAAAATTTGCGTCAGCGACTTAGGGCACCTGTAACGGGTTTCTGGGTATCTCATTTTAATTTTGCATCGCACATTCGGGAGTTAGTGTGCGAGGCTCTAGTAACGTAATAGAAATATAATCACAAAAAAAAAATGTAATCAGCTTGGACGTAATAAGTGAAAAAGTACAGAGCTTCAAGCAGCTTTTTTTGTCGATTACATTTTGGTGTAGACCAACAAAGAACCGAGACGACCAAGACGCGCAGCACTAGCTAGAGAATTTTTTATTGTTGCAACTCACACCAGTTACGAAAATCTGGACGACTAGCGCATTTAGAATGTTCTAGGCAAAAATATGGATGGAAATCAGGCTGGAACGCATCACAAGTTGTCACAGGCACTTATTTAGCCAGTCTGCCTGTGAACCTCGATTTCATCACTATTCTTGCCCTGGACTAGCACCGTAATCACAAAGTCACTAAACGCTTGTGCTTGATTGAGAGACACTGCATTCGGTGCAGAACGTAGTTTTCTTCCTGCTCTGGACAGTGACAATAAATTTGAGGGATGTATTTTCGCCCACAAAATTGTATTTAATTACAATTGTATTTAAAATACCCACGTTTTAGTATTTAAATACACACGTCAAATACATTACCCAATTTGTAATTAAATACAAATGCAAAATACACAAAGTATTTGAAATACGTATTTCAAATACTTGTATTTGAAATACTGCCCATCCCTGGTAGTATGTACGATCGTGCGTAACTAGATGAGTGGCATGTGATGCGCGCTACTTTGAATGAATGATCGTGACGTAGAAAAATAATCAGTGGTGTTTTAAAAAAAATCGTCGATAGTCGATGCATGGTGATAGAGCTTTAAAATAATGACAGACGGGCATGTTTACGGCGATGTGATAGGTCATGCAACTCGGCTTGATTTTTTTAATGCGGTGACACTGGAAATTTAAGAGTAGTCAGAGCAAATGAAATGCGCAGCACGGTTCTGCAGGGACCTGATCTTACTTATAATGTAGGCTTCCTCAGGATCCCATATGGCACAAGCATATTCACTTTTGGGGCGAGGAAAATATAACTTGTCACATGCATGTTCGATCCATATTGGATAACATTTGCTTCATTTTCTGTGGCTTTGCAACACTCGGAAAGTTTTTACGTATGCCAAGTATCTTACTGATAAAATACCCGCAAGGGCTCAACTACACAGAAAATTTGCAGCTCGAAATCTGGCATTTCCGCATCCAAATTCACTTGCGGGTAATTAGTGTCATGTCTCCTCTCACACTTGTTCATGGTGGCATGCAATGACAGCTCAGTAAGCAAACTCTATTTGAGTTGTGGTCCACCTTAAAACACTTATTCAAAGTTTAGAGAAATTGAATTCATTAGAAAACCATTTCTGCACATCCGATATGGTATGATGGTCCCTTCGGTATGAACTGCTCATGAGGGTTCATCATACTGTATGGGTGTGCAAGAATGGTTCCCTAAACCGCTCGATTATGCGCAATTTCTATGAGCACTGAAACATAAGTTAACACATGCTGATCGAAAGAAATGTGACCGTGCCTCTTCTCATCTTGTCTCCCTGCCCCATCAATAAGGGCCTTCCCACCCACACAAAAAAGTGTCCAAAAAACGAAAGAGTACTTGGAAAGAAGACCGAGTCACCTCATGTCTCACAAAGAGGTGTAGGTCGAGGGACTTTTAACAAAGTCACGGGCACACACATAGAGGACACTAGGCAGTTCGGAATGTTATGACAAACCATACCAGTGAGCACCAGCAACGGGACAGCACCACCGCAGTCTTTGGGGCACTCTTTGTCCTGTTCGACGACGTCCCTGTGACGCTCCTTCCCAAGAGGTCCGCAATAGAAAAGAGTGCCACGGAGGCCTCTCTGATGAACATGGAATCTTTATCCTTCTTGATGAGGTCGTCCAAATGAGTTTTCGCCATCCAGGTGTCATGGCCCAAGTACTCCTAAAAGAGTACACAATGAGAGTATTGACTCTAATGCCAAGATTTGGTGCCGCAATGTGTTCAGTATGCTACTATGTCTGATACATGTTTCAAAAGAAATACGTTATCTCCCACGGCTTGAAACGTCTATGGACCATCATCCTGGGGAGGTGTGTTCTGGCAAACTTCGCTGTTAGCAACCCGTGCTAGAACAGGATCTACCAGTCCGACTTGCCTGGCCGCACCCGTTGTCTCCTGGGTGTGACCAGTAGCTGTGGCTCCTGTAGCGGCCACCCGCGTAGTTTCCCCTGGCCGCACCTGATGTCTCCTGGGTGTGAGCACGACCTGTGGCTACTGTTGCGGCCACCTGAATAGTTTCCTGGCCGCACCCAATGTCTCCTGGGTATGAACTGCCACTGTTGCCGCCGCCTTAGCGGCAACACGAGCAGCCTGCTTGACCACACCTTGTGATGCCTGCTCACATGCTGAAAAATCCAACCGAACATTAGCCTGATGAGGCCTGATTGCAAAGGCCATGTAAAACAGCTTTCGTTTTACATGTCCAGAATTTTGCACACCTACATCACTAGCTTACATATGATATCAAAGTTGCCATATGATGACTTCGCACAGAGAACTCATAAGTGATGCTGACATGATTGCCATGGGACCATAGACACGGTCATGCATCGCGTGACCTTCTGGTCATGTGACATTCATACCATAAAACAAGGGTGCCTTCATGTGCGCTTTGCATAGGGTGATGCCAACTGCCTGTTTCCCTTTCCCACACCCTCGCCCACCGCCATTTTGTTCCTCATTGTTTCCCCGTGCGCCGGAAAGTGGCCTTTGTGTCCATCGGTCCTCCCATCCGAGGGGGGAAAGGCTAATCCTCCCTCCGTGGGTTCCACAACGCTGCTCCGAACTTGTGAGATAAGGTGCTTGTTTCCGGGAGGGTTATAAGCCCACGGATTATCGCCGAGGACCAAAATGGCTGCTGGTTTGTCGGCGAGTGGTATTACAAAGGGTGGCATCACCCTAGCAAAGCGCACATGAAGGCTCCCTACATAAAACTATTCTGTGACCATATCGCATTCACAATATTAGTTCCATGTTGCTGAGCACGACAAAGAAAAGTAACGCTTTCGACAATTTGTGTAAAAAGACAAAGAATAAAATATGAAGAATGCATGGTTAGGCCGTTGGACCCACAAACCTTTTTCAAATATTTTGCCGCAAAGTGCTGCCTGAAGAGCTGAGTTCTGCTGTTCCAGCTTGGCCACTCTCTCCTTCAGCTGGCGCATGATCTCCTCATGGCCCTTGGCTGGCTCTGCGCTATTGCTTGACGTGCAGTGATGTGTTCTCGCTTGATTTTGCTTAAAGACCTCGATAAGTTGCTTCTCCTGGGCTCTTTTCCTTTGCTGTTTTCTCTGCACCTGCACGAGTAAGTGCAGATCGGTTTAATAAAACGCAAAAAAAAACACTTATTTGCATTAAGTAGTAGGACTGCTCTCACCTGAAATTAAATACTATAATTTAGAGTACTGCCTTAAGCTAATACACTAGCAGGCATTTTGCCACATTCACAAGTATCAAGGCCTTATGGCCAGTGTTTAACTGCAACAGGAACCACACGCAGGCACATGTCACATATAATTAGGGTGTGTATTCCCGGTGTTTATTTGTGAGAAAAATCGGTTGATGTTTTTCGGTGTTTATTTATTTTCGAAACACCGGAGTATTTCGGTGGAGCGTCTCACGACGAGGCAAATATCGGTGATTATCGGTGGAAAAAAATGCGATTTATCACAGACAGAGAGTTCTAATTTTATTCACATATTTCATACCCTTCTCGAGGAAGCATATATTTCTCGCACTTGGTTTTTATAGTGGTTGCAAGCATACTTTGAGAGGCTTGCATCCGTCATGGCAGCACGTTCCTTGCGGTTCACAACCCGCAATTTTGAAAACACACGCTCCACATTTTCGCTGGACACAGGAAATCCCAAAATGTCCAGCCATGCTTGGGCAGTAGCGGCCTGTCAGGTAAATGAAGTTTCCAAAATAACACTGGATCAACGGTGCTAGTCACAGCATATATACTGGCGGTAACAAAGAAACTTTGATTCTAGGTCACTCAGCTAGCTCTCGTCTCGGAGGACCAGCCGATAGATACTTTCATAAGGCACAAATCCCTCTGGTAGCTCCACGTTTGTGCACGGATTAACAATTTTCACGCGGAACCAGAACGACGATTTATCCATAAAATCTGTAGCGTAGTCATCCTGAGCTTTCCGCTTACTTCCCATCCTGGTGGCCTTCTTCAAAGGGAAGCAAGTCTCAGGTTGAGAACACCCGCAGACGCGGGACGGACGCGCCTTCTCAAACACGTCTACAATTTTGTTTACAGAAGGGTTCTTTTATATACAGCCGACAAACTCCCCCGCCAACAAAACCCTTTTTCCGTTTCCCCAAAAGCTTATGGAAACTAAACAGATAACAAGGAACGCATCTCAGTTCTGAAAGGTCAGTAGCCCTGTACGACGACATGGATGTTGGCAGTGTCTTCCAGGTACCATAGCAACCTCTGAATACATGGCTTGCACCAACATTACTTGGCCAGACACAATGGGGAAAGGGCACGTGAGAGCGTACCCTCCGCTGCGTTAATTTTTCCACAAAAGGGGGCCATGGGCGACACAATGGGGAAAGGCGTGTGAGAGTTTAGCTTTCACTGCGTTAACTAGGCGCTTTTCACCCCCAGAAAGGATGGCGGACTAACGCCACGTGCAAGTCATGTAGATACACTGGAAGAATGCAGGATCCACGAGATAACACGTTTGACGAACCTCTACGGGGGAAGGGTTTCGCTAGGTCGGAAACGTGCAACGACCAGTGTTTTTCGGTTTAAACCGGGGCGAAAATATCAAACCACCGGTGTTTTTCGGTTTTAACCGATTTTGTATTTTTGTCACCGACGGATGTTTATCGGTGTTTTTCGGTTAAAACCGGAAAATACACACCCTACATATAATGTTTGCTTCTATATGAGAGAAAAGGGTTGTTTATACTAGAGAATAACATCAATGAGCTTCCGCATGCCCTCTCCTTTTTGCTTTGCTGCCTTATATTCTCACGTACGTGAATAAGTTGATGTTGGCGTCCTTCAGATGTCGCGTGCATAACCGTACCACTGTTTGGATACTTAGTCAAGGAGACATGCCGAGCTAAGTTGAACTATGCTAAGCACCGTCAATGTCGATTTGCATGCGAGATCACAAGGCATCAGAGGAGAATGTGGATGCATGCTGATGTTATGCTCGAGTATAAACAGCTGTCAAGTATTTAAGGAGATTTAGGAAGTCTACCAGATTATAATCCTTTCTTACTATCATAAGTCTTTGCGAGTACTAAGGCCCTTTCTGATACATTCATATTAACAACAATAAAATAGCTACTCTTGTGGCTATGAGCCAGCTATATTAGCCTAAGTTTAAGATACATACCTGAGGCCAGTCTTCACTGCTGGACGATGACCCTTCAACGCATGATGATCGTTTAGGAAATAGAATTCCTTTTCTTCCTCTCGTGTCTTCCGTGGCTTCTATCTTAGTTTCTGTAAAGTAAAACAGGCAGTCAGATGCAAACATTGAAAAACGAGAAAGGAAAAAATGGAAGGTTATAATTTTAATGCACATATCTGATAAACTGGCAATTTAATTTAAACAAATTAGCTAAAAACGTATTGTCTACAGGTTGCAGGTATAGTACTCTGAGTATGCGCTGTAAAGGATGTGCGATTCATAGGCTTTGATTTTGGCTAAGTGTCGCTATTGAAACACTTTGAAGGAACGAAAAATTACAACTGTAGTATACTGAAATTCACACACCGCATTGAATATTTTCCATGGTTTTATTCCTTAAACTCATGGTCAAGTAATCTCAACAAACTTCCCTACTATACTGTGTGGGAGGAGTGCAGGGGTTAACTGTTTTGAGAATGAATACATACAACAGGCGGCACCGCAGCCCTGGAAAAATATTCCTAGCAGTTATCTTTCATTGGCTAGTTACAATCAAGCGAATAACATGTAGGCTCATTTTTGTATGCGATACTGTTCTGGCTCCTTGAACAGCATACTATACATGGCTTGCGTTGACGTCACATCTGCCGCCATTGCTTCGGACCATGGTCTGGTGCCCGTGCATTCTGCGCCATACACATGGCACCATCAAATGTTTAGAGCGCAGGTCTTAGGCGCTTGTTTTTGGCTTGAGCGGCGTCGGCGTCGCAGTCGGCGGAACCGCGCGGTGCATTGTGGGAAACGTCCCATATGCACCGCGGTGACGTTTTGGCACCGCGCCCAAACAGCCGTTTAGGGCATCCAGAACAACCCAGAACATGTCGCCACAGGTGCGTCTTGCTTCCAAAGTTGAAGCAATATGCCGTTCGATTGTCGTAAACATCACAAATGTTTTGTGGGAAGGATGCTTGAGGCTTCCTTTGCTTGTACTCTTTGAAGAGTCATTCATGCCGCGAGGTAATCTGCCTGTGTTGACGGAATGTCTTCTAGGCGCAATGTGCATTTTGCGTGCTTTGCAAATGAGTACGCTATGTACCCGGAAAGGTAATAAAAGACGCATTCTTGATGGCATGTAGTAAGTATGATTAAACGTGCTGGCTGGTTCTGGTTCTGCGGCAACGTAGCATACTTAAGCAAGTTCTGTTTCTGTTTGCTCTAGAATCTAGTCATGAGCTTACACACGTTCTCTTTTCTTCTCCCTCATAGCTTCCTTCATGGTGGCAAGGATATGCGTTGATTCTCCTGCGACACTCCCACGGATACAATCTTCAATAAGGGTGTAATGGCTGGGAAGTCGATAAATATGGCTGAAGCTGAGAGCTGTGGGGTGGTCGTCGTCCTGACCCAAAAATTAGATCATGCCGAAGAATCGCTGCAGAAGAATTAACTTGGTTACTAACACTTGCATAGCATACCACTATTTCTAATTACCTTCAATGGGTCTCGGTTCAATTTCCCAGTGAGAAGGTCGTACTCTGTTCCTCCGTCCAGGAGGTCGCTGATCAGGTCCCGTGCTGACGCCAGCGTTACTCGTAGGGACTCCATGGTCACTTGCGATGCTAACAGGCATGCGCGCCTGGTCCTGTGGGTTTTCTCGGTGGCGTTCACGACCTTAAGAAACGGATTGTCTGCTATGAGAATGAATCAGGCACATACAGTGGATGTTTGTGCTAACTTCTGGTAAGAATAAGGAAATACTGATGCATTCTACACGTACCTGTGACAGCCAGAGCAATTGCGGCTTCTACTTGTTCTGTGAGGGTCGTGTTGACCGACGCCGTCCTCACCCCGTTGTTACGAAGATCGGCCACGGCCACGGTGGCGGTGTTGCCTCTTGGTAGGATGGCCGCGTCGGCGTACAGGGTTCGGGGCTTCTTGCTCCATATCCGGGATATGGTCTGTGCACGAACTCTTCTCCTGTTGGCGTTCCTTTCTAAGTTCATGTTCCTTGGGATCTTCTCAACCGTGATCTTGCCTCGTACAGTTGATATTAATTCTTGTTTTGTTTGTTGGTGTAATATGCCGCCCGGTGTGGCCCATTGCAGCCGCTCCAGGAGCCATCTTCCGTTCGGTGTTTCGCTGAGGCGCTTGATTTGTGATATTCGCTGGGCTTCCCAGAGGTCCTCATGGTGTTGTAGAGGCCCGTGCTGAGCAGGTCCTTTGTGGCCATGTACTCTGGTAGTCTAAGGGCGCACTTAAAAGCTCTCCGAATGATGACATTGAGCTTGTTGACTTTGGTCTGAGTGAGTCTCAGGTACGAAGTGGCGTACATGACCCGAGATACCACGAAGGCATATACCAGCTGTATAGCATCCTCCTCGTTGAGTCCGGACCGCTGGTTCCCGATTCTCCTCAGCATCCTGACGACGTGCGTCGGGCAAGGGGTGAGACTGTTGCTAGTGCTAAGATTTCTTTCCAGACTGGGTGAGGATCTGGCCGAGGATGCTCACCTCCTTGGGCTTGGGTACTTCTTGTCCGTCGATATAGATGTTCAGGTCCGGTCTGCTGTACGGGTTCTTGAACACCAGCAGTCTTGACTTTTGGGGGGAGCATTGGAGGCCACAGTCTTTAGCGTACTTGGCCACGGCATTCGCTGCCCTCTGGAGGCTTTCTTCGACTTGGGCGTCGCTTCCAGAGTTACACCAAATGATGATGTCGTCGGCGTAGACGACGTGTTTGATGCCGGGAATGTTGTTAGGGATCTCTGGTCGTGCCTTGAGTGCGAGTTTAAAGAGTAGTGGCGACAGAACTGCTCCCTGAGGAGTCCCCCTGGACCCTAGCTGGTACGGGTCTGATGTGTGACTCCCGATATTTAGTATTGCAGTCCCGTCTGTCAAGAAGCTCTCGATGTAGTCTGAGGTCTTCTGGCCACAGTCGATGCTCGCCAGACCTCGCAGGACGCCCTCGTGAGTGACGTCGAAAGCGCCTTTGAGGTCCAGGGCAAGGACTGCTCTGGTCTGTGTCTTTAATAGTCTCTCCAGAAGGTCCTTGTAGAGCCACAGTAGTATGTCTTGGGAGGACTCATGCGGACGAAAGCCAGGCTGCGTGTGCGACAGCTTGGCTTTCCTTGCTTCTCCACGTGCGCCACCAGCCTCGAGTTGATGATCCGCTCGAAGGCTTTGCCAAGGCACGAGGTCAGAGATATTGGTCGAAGGTTGTCGAAACTTAGGTCCTTTTTGGGCTTGGGTATGAGCCTGACGTCAGCCTCCTTCCAAGGCTTGGGGCACTCGCCTTTAGACCAGTACTTGTCGTTTAAATGGTCCACTAGTTTCTTACTTGAAGACAATCAGGGAAGCCAGAATGATTCTTCCAGCACTACCTTCAAAGTTCACAAGGAGGAGGAGCACCTCTATAGAAGACTGCAGACAGGAACAATGAAGACGCCAATGAAGCTCCATCAATACTGCCTCCGACTCCATCCTTCACCAACTTGCTTCTTTTGCGGGTGGAAATGGAACCTGTACCACTTGATGTGGGTGTGCAAGCACATTAAAGGTTTGGATCCGATTCCGAACCCGGCGAGGGACAGCTGGAACGCGGCCCTCCGCTGGAGCGATCCGGGAAGCCAACACTGGTTAGTACGGAGGGCGACGGTGGTGCAAGCCGCGATTGGAGTCCCGGACTAGGGGCACCCAGCCAGAACTGATTCCTCGATCAATGTCACCTATTTCTTTCTAGTCCCTCTATCCCCTTCTTTTGATCAAATAAAAGATGTTTTCGACAACAACAACATGGAATGTGTTGAGAAACATCCTATTGTGCCATCTCCACCAAGGTAGCCTCCGTGTGTCCAACCTTTAAAGAATGCATTCAAAATGTTTACAAATTGCACGTGACTAAGGACACTACAATTGCAGTTCAATAGCGGATAGTCATGTGACATTTGTTTTTTTTTTAAATCGCACTTGCTTTCTTTAGAGCTCAAACAAAATATTAGACACACGAAGGCTACCTTGATGGGAACGACAAGATGGTTTATTTGTCGACGCGCTCTGCAACTTTTGTATTGGAGGGTTGGCGAACAAATTAATATCCAATAATATAGCTACATAATCTTGCTAATCAGTCAGTTTGGCACATTGCATCCCTCTTTCTATTTTATTTATTCCTTAATTTATAATAAAAGCATTATTTACACATACACATTGCAAAATATATCTTGCCTTGCTCAATAGGACTGTAAAAAAATATACTGTGTTGGTTCGACACGCGTAGCATGCACCACCTTTTTTCAGTTTAGGCACACATTAGGTGGAACATCCTGTGTTTAATAACAAATACTGCTTCTATTCCACACCAGTTAGCTCTAGTTGAACATAGCTACATTCTAGATGTCGCATCTTTGGGAAGCAGAACACTTTTAAGAAACCAGCTTACCGTTGCCTTCTCTGAGCGTTCTTTTAAATCGTGTACGGAAAGTTTAGCATTCAGAGCGTCGAAGAGGTCTCGTTCACAAGCGCAGCGAAGCGTGTCGCGCCAGCAGAGTCGTCGCGTTTGGGGCATTTGAGATCAGAAGTCTCAGGTCTAGAGCGGTGATTCGACTGAAGAGCTGAGCGCGAGATAAGAACGAGATTGAACTTTAATTAATCCTATACATGACCGTTTGCTTGATATTGAATTCACTTAGGTTTCTTCTTAGAGTGAGTTCAGGCCTAATTTTTATAGCGAACTGCTGCCCTTGGACGACCAACTGAAGGTGTGACTGAATTAGAGCTAACTGCATGCCCTACTCGTGCACAACTTTGAAACATACTTGAGTTCAGGGTTGGGCAGAAATACTCAAAAATGTATTCGGAAATACAAATACTGGGATACATTAAAATAGTAGCTAAAATACTGATACTGAGATATACCTGTAAAAGTGTATCGCGATACGTATCGGAAATACATTTTAAAAAGAGGCAAAAGGTATTTGGAAATACAAATACAATACATTTTAGGGAGGGCAGAAATACAAATACAGAAATACTGATACTGCAATACATTTTTAAAATTTCTTTGAGACGCCATACGGGATGAAGCTTGAAGTTGAAGGTTGAAGTTTTTGATCCTGAAATTACTTTACCGTAGGCTTGGCACTTTGCCTTGAAGGTAGTGATTTCGGACGACGAGGTGTTTTCAATGGGCTCAAAGAAACGTTCCATCAAGGACTGACCGCGGTCCCTTCCCTGACATTCTGTCTGTCTGATGAGGGATGCGAAAAGACTTTGACCTCTAAATCATCTCAATCTAATATGTCATCCTAAATCACCACGCCCCTGTCCAATAAGGACGCCCCTGTCAACATTTATCACATGACGTCACGGTGGAATGAACTGGCATTCTTTATCTGTAGGTGTGGCCTTGAAGAGGAAACGTTAGCACGCTGCTGTATGAAAGGACAACACGTACAGCTGCAACGGAAAAAGAGTAGCACAAGTGACCGACGACCGGAGCGGCAAAATCGCGACACGCGGCGCTATTGTTCCCGAACTCGCCGATAGCGAGAGTGCAAGTCATGTTGCATTTTTTAATGTGGGGGTGGCCGGCAGAAGGTTGAGGGATAAGATAGCTTTCAAAATGCAGGCTTTAAGATAAGCTGCTTGCTGCCGGCCGCCCCCGCGTTGAAACATGGAACGTGACTGTCACTCTCGCTATCGGCGCGCTCGGGAACAAGAGCGCCGCGTGTCGCGATTTTGCCGCTCCCGTCGTCGGTCACTTGTGCTACTCTTTTTCCGTTGCAGCTACTTTCGTTGTAGGTTACCTCGTTGAAGATCGAGCAGGCAGTGTCAATTGGATTTTTCGAGAATAGTGAACTACCTGAAGCATCCTGGAACACCTGACTTGTCTTCTCTTACGGCTGAAAAAACGATACGGTGGCATCCCTGTTGTAAAGGCCTTTCCTGCCGATCCTCCGCCACCGACGCATGGGTTGCAGTCCTCAAGTTTTGTCTTGCATACTCCAAATAGAGACCTCGTGTATTGCGACCTGATATTGCCGGCACAAGTGCGAGCTCTCCGAGACACAGCGAGCTCGATACGAGTCGCAGGTGTACGAAGTCTGGGCCGGCACAGCGAGGCCACGTCTGACTTCCTGGGTTTCGGATCAGCAGAGCAGCGGGTTACTTTCACGTCGACTGATGACATACCGTTGAGCCGTGCAATATTACGGACGCAGCCGCAAGCGCATTCGAATATGTGTTGAACTTCACTGCGTGAGTCATCCTACTATTTCAAGTGAACCACCGCCAGGCTCTTGCTGCAACGGACTGTGACTCAGCTTCGCCGTCCGGGTGTACTGCGTACGCTAAGGCAAGAGAGACGGTTAGCAGCGGGCATTGGATGTCAGCAAATAATAACTCAAGGAATTCCTACCTAAGGACCTGCGGCAGAAGATGCTCTGACTCCACTCCTGGCACGCCACCTAGTTCAAGTCCCCGACTACGCAACACTTCTCGGAAGGGAGAAGGGGACGCATAGGAAAATAGTTTGGAGAATCAGAAGGAACCTTGGTCAGCATGATAACAATTCTCCAGCACTTCCTAAGCCCTGGTGCCCTCAAAAAAAAAAAAAAAAAAAAAAAGCGCTTTATTTATTTATTTTTTTTTTTTGGGGGGGGGGGGGGAGTATTTCTCAAGAAATGTTCCGAAATACATTTCGCCCTTATTGTATTGCAATACAAAGAAACATTGAAAATGTATTTCAATACAGGAATACAGATACTGGTGAAAAATATGTATCGCGATACAGAAATACAGATACAAAATGTGTTTCTGAAATACTGTCGCAATACATTTGTATCGCGATACTGCCCAACCCTGCTTGAGTTACACGGACATTCACGGAGAATAAGAGCCTTCAAATCAAAGCCACTTATACAACCGGAAAGGAGCCCTCATCGTTATGTGGCTTCCACCATACCTTTCAGCGCAGTGCCAAAGATACACACCCAGACGCCCGCATTGCGCCGCAAGTTTATTTTGCTTCCTAAATACTGAAACCAAAAGCTCAGCCACACTGTCAGATTCTTACCAACGGCTCAAAATAATTCTTGAAACTTTATATTATGATATAGAGTACTGCAATATTGTATTTGATTTTTGTATAAGGCACTGACAATACCCGGGGTTCAGTAATACTTCTCATTGATTGTGGTATACTTGGGCGAGTTGCATAGCTTCTTTGAGTGAGCTTCTCATCGCGCACTGCGGAGAAGCGACATTTGTGATCTGAACATAGCGAGTTTTAGAGTCCTGCGCGGATAACAGTTTGATCATCCGATCCGCATCGGCCGACTTTGTATCCGCCTCCGAACCGCATCCGTAATGTTCTTAAATAATTTATCCGCATCCGATCAGCATTCTCAGACTTTGCATCTGTACCGCAACTGCGAAATTGGGAAGCGCATCCGACCCTCAATTTGACAATTCATTTTACATAATAAAGTCAAGCATGAATGAAAAAAAAAAGACATCTGGATGGTGTCCTAAACCGTCTGCTTACCTTTCTACAATGAACTCTTCGTGCCAGAATACGGTGAAAGTCATTTTATCATATTCTGTTTTAGTCGTATTTATAATATAAGCTATCATCCTTCCAGAGACACTTGGCATCGCTCGAAAGATGATTGCAGTTATTATAAAGTCTTGGTAGTCTGTGGCACTATACTCCGTCCAGAAGATGAGTTCAAAAAGAAGAACGATTATATATTTTTTTTGCTTTATAAAACTTACTTCAAGCAGATGTATATTTTATAAACATGAAAATTGACGAAGGTCACACTAATAGGTACACGTAGCAGAGCGCGTTGGATGGAGTACAGTTAACACAGAAAGAATAGAAACAGAAAATATTCGAGGGACAGACACACAGTTCTTTCATTGGAAGAACTGTGTGTGTCTGTACCTCATATATTTTCTGTGTTTTTATTCTTTCCGCGTGGACAGACTAATAAGATTGCGTTACATTATTTAGGTCAAACAATAAAAAAGTGGGAGAGGAACGAGTTAATAACTGTCGTTCCTGCCACCGCGAGACGCGACAAAACGACTGTCGTAATCCTATGCGCGATTAAAATGCGGTTTTTAACCAGGGTGTCAAACCGAACCCTTATCGAACAACGGAACAAAGCCGTTAATATTGCGAAAGCATGAACTGTCCCATGGAGTGGAGCCAGCGGCTCTGTAACCAAGAAAAAAGTGCTAGAAGCCGGCGACATCTGTAATCAAAATCATACTTCGATATTGAACGCGAACCGGATCAGAACCGTAATCTCCTTTGGCGGTTACAAGTTCATTGGAAATGGTTCGGCGTGATAAAATGTGAGCCGCACCTTCTTGCGGGTGGCGGCGCGAAGGAAATTAATTATTCGTGACGGTGGCGTCATCGGCTCAGTTTTGGCTAAACAAACGGCAGCGACGATATGGATACAGCTCAGTCATGATGAAACATAAAGCATATTTCTTTACGTCTATGTGCAACACAAATTGGCGTCTGGGAACCGGCGTGGAGCCGTACACTTCTATACTTTGAGCCTACGATGAACCGCAAAGGACGCTACGAGCCACCGAAGCCAATTTATAGCTCGGAGGGCATCACGTGCCCTTCCGGTTGGGCGGAACGTCGTGGGGAGCGCGAAGTCACGAGACAAGCTACGAACTACGGATTGGCTCGCGTAGCTCGTAGCGTCCATCGCGGCACATGGTAAGGTGAAAATGAGTAGTATATTTGACTATTCCGAGAGGCTAACGAGCGATTATTTCTGTGTGTTGCTGTTTTTTTCTTCTTGCTTTTAATCAAGAAAAAACATGCTTATTTTAGCAGGGCACAAGCTGTGTCATGCTAGTGAAAGAGCTCATCCAACCATGTACCGTAGCACGCCCTACGTCACACCGCTCCTCGCCTTGATAAAGGCGCACTTCGGAACAATAAACATCATTCATCACCCGACTGCCGTCCCGCTTGCACTTATGTTCACTTTCTCCTTCGGAAACATGAACATAAAAGTAAAAAGAAAAAGAGGACGGCTGTCGGCACGTTCGTTCCGCGGTGGCGAAATCTGCAGGCACCAAGAGGCGAAGCCGCTACGAGCGCGACACTGCTGTGCTGGTCGCCGGGACGCCAGTCGCCCAGAGCCGACGCTGCTCAGAGAATTTGTTTTTTGTCTGTGTATGTGCGTTTTCTAGAAACCACAGGTTGCCTTTTGTGAATATTAGGCAATTAAATGCAAAGGTACAAGCGATCTGAACACGCGCACCAGTCACCTAGCTCCGTTTGGAGATTTGTGCTCGTCCTTTGTCCGCCTTGTTCCCCTTCTCCAGGGAATATTTTCGTCAGGTTGCCTGTTTTTTTTATTTTTGTTTTAGTCGTCTTTCGTCCGGCCCTCGCTGTCTTTCTCTTCAACTCAGTCGTTCTGGCAAGTCGTTCGGGCATGCGGTGTTGGTATAGTTGGCAGTTTCAATCTGGATGAGCTCTGGAATATGGATAAGTATCTAGAGTGGGTGCGACGTCACCATATTCTGGCAAACTCCTATGTAGACAATTAAAGACTAATTTGTTTTTGTGGATAGCTTGTGAATTCTGTGCGGACTGCCGTCACAGTGTCACCGTGCGTGCTGTCTGATTGACTTCACATGTGAGTACCGTACTTTGGTGCTGTTTCCAAGCGCTTGTATAACCACGTAAGTTTCCTAGAACGGTGTTTGCGTTAAAAACTCAGGATCACAAAACGAAATTAAGCATGTTTTTCTTTTTCTGACCTCGTTTCCGCAGCGCGGATTCTGATTACCTAATTTATTTTTATGAAGATTGCGCCATGTTAAACTCATCTTTTCTTCTTAAATGGGTGGTGCGACGATATTCAATTCGAATGTTTTTCACCTTACAGGAATTTATTGGCTCCAATGGGACCCAATAAGTATACTCGCACGCTACTCCATTGACCAAGAAATCTTTTTGTTGTGGTGTTATTTAAAGGATAATAGCGGACGTTTGCTTTCGATTCCTCCTTCGCAAAACGTAGTGACGTAGCGTGAGGGTCGCAGTATCACCCAGTGACGGTATTTGAATACGGCTCATCGATTGGACCCGAGCATTCCGTGAGCACTCGATTTGGGCTCGCGATAATCAATAGCTCGACAAGCATTCGGGTATGGCCCGTGTCCAATCGCGGAAATGACGACAATAGCCGAACACTAACAATGTCTTGAACTCGGCGCGTGTCCTGTGCTTTGCCAACTGCGCCGCGTGGCTACGATCAACATTGGCGTCATATAATCGGCTCCAGATCACGTGGCCGCTTATTCTGGCTGCGAGTTGAGGTTGTGAACGCTGCTCGTTTTTCTTTAGTTTTTTTCTGCGACGTTTGTTGCGTGGGGAAAAAAACGAATGCGTGTTTCATTGGTTATAAACCTCAGGGACTCCAGTATTTGCGCAAAGTACAAACATTGTTGCACCACCCTTTTAACGACTGGGAGCTGTGGACTTTTCTTTCAAGAACCGCTTTACTGGTTCACGCTTGGTGGAACCGGTAACCGAACCGCTATTTCAAACGCGTCCCTGAACCAGAACCGAACCGGAACAAAATGCAAACCAACCCGAACCCGCACCGAAATAATGACCGATTCGACACCCTGCTTTTAACCCAGCCGATCTTCTAGTGTTTGCATGGAAAATTAATAAAAAAATTGCATGTACAGCAAACGTAAAAGTTTACGTTTTAATGCAGGTTACATAGTATGGTGGTAGAGTCCCTTGTGCTGGCGCCGTATACCGATTGCACTTCGTCATTTGTTTTCTGTCTTGCCGCATTGCATTGAGATTTGGGGCAGGTACACGCGGCGTCACTTCTAACAGCGCACTCGCGGTGCTGTTGAGAAGTGCTCGTAGCAGAGAGCAAGATACCTTCTTCATGCGGCACGCACGATCTAGACATTCGAATGCCTTATCACACAAACAACACGCTAATCATATATCTGTGGAGGGTATACACGCTCCGTTTGCGAAGAAAATGAGTGGTTTTAATTTTTTTGCGTCTGTTGGGAGTCGCTCGCGTGATCGATTTCTGCAGTGACAAGAGGTTGCCACGAAGCGCTCTGTGCTGCCACCCTTAGGCTTAGCAGAACGAGTGCTTTGAGAATGCTTTTGCCTACTTTCGCAGTCGTCTCCGCGTTTGATAACGTTAGCAGCTTTATGCTGCTTTTTTCAGTAACATAATGTTTAATTTCATTTCATTTAATTTATTAATCCTTAAGGGTCCTCTTTCGAGGACATTACACTTCAAAAAGCAACAACATAAAAATACATATCAACACACACTGATGCAACGTAGTTAGAAAAACCCAATTTGGTGTGGAAAAATACATGATGGAGCTTTTGACAACCACAGGGTCAGTTATTGTAATCAGCGATTCTGGAGCATTGTTTCAGTCCACTATTGTGACTGGGAGATATGATTTGTTAAAGGCATTACTGGAACCTAATATACGTTGACAATTGTTGGAGTTATTGAGGCGACGAGACGACCGTGCGGGAGTGCGCAGGAATGAGCTTCGAGTAGTGGGATGGTAGTGGGGATGTTTATGGAGTAAGCAGAGACCTTGCGGCGCACCACCAGAGTTGATAAATTTCGGCTCGTTTTCATAGCAGAGACACCGTTTTTATAGTCATAGTTTGATAGAATGTAGCAGGTTGCTCGGTTTTGAATTGCTTAAAGTATGGTGATCAAGTAATTTTGGTGCGGATTCCATATTGTAAAAGCATATTCCAATTTTGGTCAGATGAAGGTTTCGTATGCAAGTTTTCTAAGCTTTGGAGGAGCAGCATTCAGGAAACACCAGATGTAGCCAAGGGTCCTGGCTGCGTCCGAAGAAATTGTGTTAATGTGATTAATGCATTTCATATCGGAAGTTAGTACGACACCGAGATATTTATACCTATCGACTTCTTCGATGATCTCGTCGCCCAGCACACACTGGAAGGAGGAAGAGACTTTTTACGAGAAACGTGGATTGATTTGCATTTAGATTTATTTAGTGGCATCAACCAATTGTTACACCACTGAGACACATTATCTAGATCCTTTTGGATGAGTTTGCGGTCATTGGGTAAAGTGATCTCGCGATATAGAACACACTCGTCTGCAAAAATACGTATGTGAGAAGAAATAGAATTTGGAAGGTCATTACTAAAAATTAAAAAAAGAAGAGGCCGAAGGACTGTTCCCTGGGGCACGCCATACGTGACATTAACTAAATCAGATTCGTACCCATTTAAGACTGTGTACTGCATTCGCGAGTCAAGGAAATTACGTATCCATGTTAAGACTTGGGGGTCTAGATGAAGGCGAGAAAGTTTAGAGATTAAACGAATATGTGAGACACGACCAAATCCCTTGGATCAAATGCCTTGGAGAAGAAGGCATTGCAAACTAAATGCGACATTATATGCGAATAAATGATGTGTTCAAGAAGTTTAGATGGAAAGGAAGTTAGTGAAATTAGACGATGTGGCTGTCAATGGCCATTTCTTTCACATCTAGGAATTAGAGGGTTGGAATGGTGGAGTTCAGCCATTCCAGCAGTGGGAATGGGCCCAGTGTCTACACTTCGAGGAGTGGAAAGGAAGGGAATTGTCGAAAATTCTAATTCCCAGGATTGGAATTGAATGGGGGTGCCCATTCGGCAACACTGGTACACATGGTACGCGTTAGACTATCCGATAAGGAGCGCTGTGAACATAGGCATCTGGCGTCTGGAGCCTCATAGTATCGGTAAACGTTTGTGATGATAAAACGTTTCACATATCCATACTTAAAAAAAAGGAAAAAAAAATTAAACGCGTGGCGAACTCGACGACCTGTTTGGATCAAACGCATGGCAAACTTGATTCGTTTGGTGCGTTACCCGTTGGATGCGGTACCCTTCTGATACGATACCCGTTTTATCGGAAGTCCGGTGACATTCCGATAAAGAATCCGGTGACATTCCGGTAAATTTCGGCTTTACCGAAAGTGAAAAGGGTCCCATAATCCAGTAAAATAATAGTTTACTGGAAATTAAATTCCGGTAAAAAAACGTTTTCAATAGGGCACCGAACTTGTAGCACCACTCTGCGGCCTGCAACGCCAATGAAGTCCGCATGCCATTTCCGGAGAAACTCCTCCTCCCCAAGGGCAAAAAGTGCGTCCTCGAGGTTGGGGAGGAGCAGTGTCCGGAGCCGTCGCAGCAACGGGAACATCAGACCGAGACGGCGCTGGCGGCCCACAGCAATGTTCCTCTGTTACCACAAGAGGTAGCAGGTGGCGGCAAACACCAAACCCGTACTCCGGTGTCTATACTCCGCGACAACTTTTCTTGGCAATGCAGTGGAAGGTACAGGCCCGCGTTCCCTCTCCCATTTTGAGTGTACGCAGGCTCTCCTCCTCTCCCCGGAAATGGGGGAGGAGGAGAGCCTGCGTACACTCAAAATGGGAGAGGGGACGCGGGACGTACCTTCCACTGCATTGCCAAGAAAAGTTGTCGCGGAGTATACCGTAGGAATGTCTGCTCAGTAGCAGCGCAAAGATGCGACTGACAAGAGTCCACAAAGTTTAATCTACAACGCACTCGAACACCGCGTGGGTGTTGGTTTCAACCTGCCTACAGTTGACACATAAATTGGACTTAACGACCGCCCCATTGTGCTAGATGGTCACGGGTAGGTAGAACGCCCCACCCAAGCCGCCAATGAAAGTCTGCAATGCCGGCAGGGATGTCTGGGCAGAAAACGCTGGTCCAGTTTGCAGTCTGACTTTGAAACCGGAGTAGGAGGGGCACCTCCGGCTCGCAAAGGGCCTCACAAAGACGTGAGACAGGTACCTCACGGACATCACAGGGAGGTGTGGCCGTTTGTAACTGCTAATAGACCTGAACTACCGGCGCGTAGAAAGACAATGGGGACTCCGCCGTCGGGCACGAGTTCCCTAGCCCCCGAGGCACCAGGACGCGACGGTGGGTGCTAAGCCTGTACAGCGTCAGGCTCCGGCCGGGATAGCCAGGGGCGTCTGGATGTCCAAGACGTTCCGAAGGGCAAGTGAGCGGCTGAAGGTGACAAGGTAGGGGATGCTCAGGCCCCCTCAGAGCGCGACATTCGAAGGGCCGATCGAGCGACCAGCTCAGTGCGCCCTTCTCAGAGGAAGGCAAAAGTCACGGAGGCAATGCGCCGGACGACAGACGGGGGGGGGGGGGGGGGGGGGGGGGGGGGAAGAGCGACCTGTGAGGCGTACCACGGCCGGGCGCACAGCACTGATTTCACGATATAAGCTCTATCGCGCTGGGGCAGGGAGAAAGCCGAAGCCACAGCGGCCTTGTGCACGACGTCTGTTGCAGTGCTGTTCCATATTTCTGCCGACACACACCAGAACGGTCAAAGAGAACACCTAGCACCCTGACAACCCTTGTTACCATGATGCCACCCGGATGTGGGTCGGCAAAACCACCAAAGAGAACGGCTCTATTTTGGACGTGTTGAGCCGGGCCCCTGAACGGACGTCGTACTCTTCATACAGCCGTAGGGCTGATATAAGGCTCCCGGAGTCCCGTACGAAAAAAGAGACGTCGTCTGCATATGCGGCTACTTTGATGGATCCCGAGCCAGGAAGAAGGAAGCCACGTACCGAGGGTTGGTCGTGGATTCGTCGGAGAAGCGGGTTCAGGCAAAGGACGAAAAGTAAGGTTGACAGGGGGCTGCCCTGGCGTACCCCTCGCTCAACGGCAAAGCACGGGGTAATCTGGCCATTGCCAACGGCGTCACTGACCAGATTCACATACAAAACCTAAAAGAGGCGCACGAAATCTGGAGAAAAACCATACGTCCGAAAGACCGAAAACAAAAAGCGGTGGTCCAGGTGGTCGAAAGCCTTTTTCTGGACTAGGGAAATGAAAGCGCCGGAAAAGCCACGGGACTCTGTGAGATGGAGCATGTCACGCGTTAGCGTGAGGGGCGAGATAATGCTCTGTCCAGGAAGAGAGCAGGTCTGAAAAGGGCTTATAAATCCTGGCAACACGTCGTGGAGGCGGTGAGCAAGAATGGTGGCCAACAGTTTGTAGCCTGCATTGGGGAAAGTGACGGGCCGCCAGGCCTGCGGCGTGGAGGGGTCGCCAGTCTCCTTCGGGACGAGGACGATGCGGCCACGCCGGAAGGAGTGAGGAACGTTGCCGCCTCGAAGGAAAGCATTGAAAACGCCAACTAGTGCCACACCAACCTGGGGCCAAAACTCTTTGTAAAACTCTGCGGGCAGGCCGTCGACACCTGGCGCAGAACCCATCTTTATGCCTCTGACATGGCGCTGACATGTCAGTGAATGCACTGCCATGGCGGTGAAGAGTATCACGCAGGTCGGGCGGGACCTGAGGTAAGGAACCACAAAACTGTTGGACGAGGACATCGGATGTGTTCCGGGGGTAGTAATCTTCCATCCAGAACAAGGCCGCAATGTGTTCGAAAATGTTTTTCACGATTTCAGGCGGATGGGACGACTGGGAGTCACCTGGTGTAGCGACAGACGGAACCCAGCCCGGTCGATCCCCGCGGCCCCGAGAGACGCAAAAATAACGGAGGACCTTAGGGTCCGACACGGGACGTCTGTCCCAGGGCTGCAATGCTGCGGTTCCTGAACTTTCCCGCAGAAGGCGAGAGTACCTCACCCGCAACAGGTTCAAATACTCAGACATGAGGGGCGTGAAGGTACCTCCGCGCTTAATGATCGGGATGCGTCGCAGGACCTCATTGAGCTTGTGAGAGAGTAAACGCCGACTTCACTTGCCCTCGCGGACGCACAGAGAATGCCACAATACCTTCAAACCGTCCCAGTGCGCAGGATCTGGACCCATGACACGTTGTGCCTCAGTGAGCGCTTGGCGGAGTGACTGAAGCGCTTCCCTATCCCGAAGAAGCCGCACGTCAAAACGCCAAAAATTGCAGTGACGCTGTTCGCCCCCAGGAACGGATAAGGAAATCAGGACAGGACGATGATCCGAGACGTACCCCGCTGCAGAGGGAAAGGAAAGGGTCTCACATTGAGTGAGACATGGAGCAAGCCAGGTTGGGATGTACACCCGGTCTAAACGACTGCTCTAGCCCGCACGAGAGAGACCACGTGGGCGCAAAAGAGGAGCCGTGTAACTCGCACCAAGCGTCTCGTGAGTCGAACTGTTCAACGAGGCGACGAAGTTCACGAGCATTCCAGTTGGCCCTACCCTGACCTGGACCCCGATCATCGCGATGAGCGTCTAAAGCACAGTTCAAATATTAAAAAGAAAGAAGGGGTGGGACTCCAACAAATATGCGTCTGTAGTAAAGTAGAAAGTTGGGCTAGTTGGTTTTGGTTATACATAATGACAAATACGCAGCGCAAAAGGAAAAAAAGGGGAAGAGACACACCGGATAGAACAGAGCGCTGACTCGCAACTAGATATTTTAATAGAAGAAAAAGAGAAAGAAGAATATTTTGGTCACCATAATTCGCACGTGTAACCTGTGCCATGATATGTGGTCGCTATGGCACGCGCTGGGCCTTCATAGTCAGTTTCATGAACTCCAGCTCTTTGTTGGACAACGAGACAGATGGTGTGCTGATGCAACTTGCTCCTCCACTGTGGAAGTAAAAAGCCTCCAGAACCTCTCGGGTTGTTTTGTCCCAGTGTCTTCCCATAACTGTGGTGGCATCAAAAGCCGGGTCACATAGACATTCTTTACAGTGAAGTGAAAAATTCCCACCCACCGTGGCTCTGAGGGAGTAGTCGTGCTCACGGAGCCTGTCGTTTAGGCAGCGTCCTGTTTGTCCAATGTAGGAGCGGCCGCAGGATAGTGGTATGTTGTAATAAACACCCGTGGCACAAGGCACAAACGGCTTGGCGTGCTTTTTTGAACATCTGTTTTTTATACTTCCCTCTGCCTTGGCGTTGACTCTTAGACAAATCTGACTCATCTTTTGGGGAGCTGAAAAGACCACAGGAACTCCATAGCGGTTCCCAACATTCTTTAGGTTATGGGAAATCTTGTGCACATACGGGATGACAACTGGTCTCTTTCTTTCCACACTACGTTTTGTATTCTGAATCCCTTTTACTTTCCTAATTATGGTGCTCGCAATATCTGACATTAGGGCAGATGGATAGCCGGCTTTTTGCAGTCTCGCTGTTTGCAATTTGAAGCTCTCTCCTATAGTGTGGAGGCATGATTTGTTCAATGCTGATTGTAGACTAGAGAGAGCAATGCCCCTTTTTATGATTTTTGAATGGGCCGAGTTGTAGTCAAGAATGGCCTTCTTCGACCTTGGCTTATAAGTCCAGCATACATGGTCGTCTTCTAGGCACAGTGAAATGTCAAGGTACTGAAGCACATTTTTTGGGGGGATCTCGAATGTAAACCTCGGGCCTCCCCCACACGTTTTAAAGACACTCATCACTTGTTCCCTTACCGTGTCCAGTAGTACTCTTTTTTTAAGAATCACTAGAAAGTCGTCTACGTAGCGGAACACCTTACTAACAGAAGTGTCGCCTAACTCACTCGCGATAGCACAGTCCACTTCACCCAGGTAAATGTCACTTAAAACGGGGGCAACACATGACCCAATACACACCCCCGACTTTTGCCTGTAGCTATTCCCCTTCCACATAATTATCATGGATTGCAGGTAGAATTGCAACATTATCATAAAGCTTTCCAGGGTTATACCACTTGAACTTCTATAGGCCACCTCTCCACTATCTTCAATGCACCTCTTCACCGATTCCAGCATTCTGTTGTGCGGCAAGGAGTAGTATAGATCTTCTACATCTATACTGAATGCTTCTCTCTTCCCTAGGCAGCTGCCCTGGAGAAACTCCACGAGATCTTCCGAGTTGAATACCCGGTAGGCGTCCTTGATCTTTAATGAGGATAGCTGTGTCTGTAGATAGGTCGCCACCTGCCTCTGCCAAGATCCTTTTTCAGGCACTATGGCTCGAAAAGGGCAGGCGTCTTTGTGCATTTTTGCGCTGAAAAATACCTCAAGATGTGTCCTCTCCGCCTTCCCTATTCTTCCAGAAAGCTGGTTTAAGGATAAACGGTCGCAAAGATATTTAGCTTTTTCCCGTGTTTTTTTCAGGTCAATTTTGACCTGTCTGAAATTTTTATCTATAGCCACGCTAACTTTTTCATTAAACATGCCTGTTGGTAGCACTACAAATTGACCCTCTTTGTCAGATAACATTACACGCAGTTCTTTACCCACCATAAACTTCACTATGGTGTTAAAAAGACCAACCTGTCCTCTTTTTCTCCGTGGTGGAAGAACATCCACGCGCTCTGAGATACATCTTGGCCTGTCAACCTCCACCGCTTTATCCGCGACACTCTTAGCCAGAGTCACCAATTCGGGAGGGCTTAGGACTGGCGCGAAGCTGAACTTGGGACCAAGCTCAAGCTGTTTGCCGATGTCTGGAGGAACCTTCGCTGCTCCCAAGGTCGTGAAACTGCCAGCTGATGGACATGTCTGGTGTTCCTTTGTTGGAAGGTGAGGCCTGATGGTCTGCCACAAAAACTCCGTGGCGTCTCTTGTCTTGGTCATCTCTCGATGGCAACCTCGTGGATGATCCTCATTTCCTCGATCAGAAGCACAGGCCACTCTTAGACAGTTTCTGAAGAACCTTTCCTGGCGCCAGTACTCTGATCTTAATACACGGCAACTAGATATTAAAATATCTAGTTGCGAGTCAGCGCTCTGTTCTATCCGGTGTGTCTCTTCCCTTTTTGTCCTTTTGCGCTGTGTATTTGTCATTATGTATAAAATATGCGTCTTACTCTCGAAAGAAGCCTGTCGGTAAAGGCATATGTGCGGGCGCATACACATTCACCGCGAGCAAGCGATGCTGACCATATAAGAAATCAAATGCAATGACGCGACCAGTGGGATAAAAAATGCTTCGACATCCTCGACTGAGCGCTCGACGCAAGATAAGAACGCCGACGCAGCGACAGCACGTGTCTCCGGAAGAAACAAAACAGTCAAAGCCGAAGCGATCACGAAAAGCAGGTCTGTCGCGTGCAGGTAAAAAAATTGGTTTCTTGTAACAACACAAGGTCTGCACCAACCGAGCGAGTGAAGTGGACGACCTCACGCTGCTTATCGGGGTTTCTAAAGCCCTGGACATTCAGCGTGAGGACAGGCAGGAACATGGCCATAAAAATAAAACTCGTTAAAAAAAAGAAGAACCTAAGCGAGCATACCGCACTAGAAGACCAGAGAGTCAGAAAAGTCCTCCGAGTCGGATGGCTTGGCGTGACCCAGGCGTTTCTTCGTCGTCGAGGTTCCGGGGCGTCAGACTCGGTGCTGGTGCTTGTGAGGCCGTGTTTCGTTTCAGGACGGTCGCAGTACATGGCGTCGTCGTCGTCAGACCTTGGGTCCACAGACGCGTCGCTCTCCGGTAGCGGCACTAACGTGCCGGGGGATGCCGAAGCCGGAGGCAACGTAGGTGACGGGGGAGGGTTCCCTTTGCCCGGGGTGACGTCAGCGATCTCAGCTGCTTTGGGGCAGGCGATGAGGGGACTCGGGGTGGCGTCCTCGGCAATGAGGAGCTCTTGTCTGGCGTCACCAGCCTGCAGAAAACGCAAGGCCGACGTTTCCGCGTGCGCAGGAAGCATATCGGTGGTTGAGGGCTCTGCCGCCGGCGGGGAGACTCCGGGGGCAGTGGGCAAGCGGGTGATTGTGGAAGGCAGCTTAGCCTGCTCAGGGGGGCCGGGAGCTTGGGTCGCAGGCGGCTTGGGTCGCAGGCGGCTTGGGGGTGCTGACCGGTGGCGGAGATGCACTGCGGGAATTTCTAGCCTTTGCCGAGTGCGTCTTGCGCTGAACGCAGTCTGTGGTGGCGTGGGCGCGGCCGCAGCGTTGGCAGGGCGCAGCACATCCTCCTGTCGGGTGCCCGAAGACGCCGCACCTGGCTCAGGAGGGCCATTTCGGGCCCGTCTTGCAGGCGGGCCCAAATGGCCCTCCTTACCACAGCGGCTATAGTCCCGGCGCCTGCCGCGATAGTCCACCATGATTCTCTGGTCCTGGATGTGGATGAATTTGGGCACAGGCTGGGCCATCTCCAGCTTGACCACCCGCGTGGCCGTACAGATGTCCGGTCGGTCACGGTGGGTGACGTGGCTCAAGCCCTTTACCTTGCCGTACTGCCCGAGGACATGGACGAGGGCGTCCTCGGATGCACACGGCGGGAGTCGGTAAGCCGACACGTGGACGACATGGGCCCCGACCGGTTCGAGCGGGACCTGCACGTCACCGAGCAACATGTGTCCCTGTGCTACCAAATGTTGGTTGGCGGCCATGGATCTGACCGCTGCCATAAACCTTGCACCATTATGGTGCTGAAGGTACAGCTGCAACGGAAAAAAGAGTAGCACAAGTGACTGACGACTGGAGCGGCAAAATCGCGAGACGCGGCGCTATTGTTCCCGAGCGCGCCGATAGCGAGGTGGACAGTCACGTTCCATATCTCAACACGGGGGTGGCCGGCAGAAAGCAGCCTATCCTAAAGCTCGGATTTTAAAAGCTATCTTATCTCTCAATTTTCTGCCGGCCACCCCCACATTGAGACATGCAACGTGACTGGCACTCCCGCTAACGGCGAGCTCGGGAACAGTAGCGCCGCTTGTCGCGATTTTGCCGCTCCGGTCATCGGTCACTTGTGCTACTCTTTTTCCGTGGCAGCTGTACAGAAGGCCGGCGTCGCCGGCCATGTCTTGGAACGCGTCCATGATGGTGTCCACTGGCGTGTCCACCGGTACGTTGATGACAAAACACTCCGCCTTGGACGGCGCCGCTGACAACGTCGAAGACCGAAGCCCCGGGGACCGCGATGCGATCAGGGCATAGAGTAATATACACAAGGTAAAGAGCGGACACTGCCATAGGCCCCAGCGGCCCCGATAGACCAGTGACAGGTAGCGCTCCTAGCGGGCGGTATTAAGTATAATCTGAATCCGTTTCCGGTCAAGTTAGTTTCGGTTTCGGTTTGGGCGTTTCTGCTCCGGTTCTCCGGTACCCTTCTCTCTCTCTTTCCTCCCCGCCTCGCTCGGCTCTCGGGAGCTCCTTCACTCTCGAAACCGCTGTTCTTTTTTTTTTTTTTTTTTATTACTGACGCACTTTGCTTTATTTTTTACGATATAGTCCGTGCAAAATGTGTCAGGCTATATTTCAACTTACTTCTTCACAAAGCAGAAGTATATATATTTCTTGTTCTTTTTCTATTGTAAAACATTGAAGTTACACAATTGCCGCATTGCTGCTGGCTGGTGGAGCATTTTGGGGTCAACAACAGTAAGTGGTTCGAACACATATTATTGGAATATATTCATGTATACATGATTTACTTCAGAAGCTCTGTATGTTTTTTTACGAAAGAGATCGATACTCACAAAAATAAATAAATATAAAGGACTTCGGCATTTCGTACACTTCGTAATAGATTCTTAGCGAAACCAAGTTAGCAAAACCTTTCCATGGAGAACATGCTGTATGATGCATTCACTTTCACGCCGACTCGGGTGCGGGAAGTAAGTGCAAAAATAAATAAGACATCGCTATCATTACCAGTCATAAGAGTATAATAACAGTGCGAAGCATACGCCGGATAGTACGAATTCCCGATTTCTGGCAAATATAAAAAACACCAATTTGCATAGCCTCAAACTCACTGCGGGCGAGCCATTACCAAACAATGAAAGCTCTATTCGAAATCTGAAAAGATTGAACGCCCCTAGACATTCCCCGAAATCGTTTAAAAAAGAAACATGGCTTCAGAAAAAAGCGGCTAAAAAACTATGGACAGTGGATTCAAAGTGGATGCATTTTCTTTCAAATATTTTTAGCCTCTATACACTATTTTATATCGAAATTTTGTAGAAAGTGGACAAATATTTTTGTTAGGGAGCCGTGATACACATTCGCTGGAAAAGGGGGAAACAAATATTTGAAGAGCAAGCTGCACTGCCCACTTAATAAGCGCTTTTTGTTTTTGGTTTGGCAACCGCCTCTGTTAATACACTATTAACAGTTAAACCTGTCTCGTTCTTACTAGCCACTGAAAAGTGCAACCGAACTTTGTCCGAATTCCGGTTAAGAAATCAAACATTTCAACACAAGCGTATTCTGCAAAACAATTTTAAATACCTTTTGTGGTACTCCTCTGGGCAAAGGCTAAAACCACCCAGACCTCATACAAGGCGGAACACACTCCTCGAACATGTGTCACACTCTCTATTGTGGGAAAAAAGTGATTTTCTAGTTGCTGAATGAAATAAAAGGCAGCCTGTGATGGTACCACTAAGTTCCCGAAAAATTTTCCATGCACTTGGTATGCTTTAGGAACAAGACAGTACTGGTGAGGCCTGGTCAAGTCATTAGACTCATCCGATAGTAGCTGAGAACAGCCACAGGTGTAAGTTGTCTGTTCAAGCAAAAGCTTGATCAAATAGCCCCAAGCGTAATAAAAAAGTGGACGAGTCATCATTTATGTTAGACTTGATGTCTGATGCCAGCTCAGAAATATCCTCCAGTGGCGGGAAGTTATCAATTGAAAGACGTTCTACAATGTCTGAAATTAAACTTTCATGGTGCAAAGATATTTGCAACTCCTTTAGTAGGTCAGCTTTGTCATCCTCTACGTTTTCATTGTCCGACAGTTTGAACAGTTTCTTTATCCAGAGGTGTTTTAGTCCTGAGGTGAACTGACGCACATTTTGGGTTTGTGTTGCAGCCCAGCATTTGTCGTGTATAACTCCAAAAACGTTCTCAAGTGTGTCTTGCTGCAGGCGTCGTGTAAGTAAGAACTTAAAGTCATGGCTGCTTGAAAGCTCATCCCGGAGCATGAGGACACTTTTTATAGTAACTTGCCACCCAATGATGGCTTATGGCTGCCTCCTACTTTGGAACTGGCTTGCTGAAATCCGTCCGAGTTACTGGTGGAGAAAATCAAGTATTTCAGATTCTCCCTTCAGAATGGCATGACGTAACTTCTGCCCCGTCTTCTTGAATTTTTCTAGCTATTTAGACAATCAAAAAGTATGTACATCCTATCACAGAAATAGGCTGTAGCCATGGCTGCCTGAGGAACTTCCTTAGCATAAACAAGGGATATGATTGCAAGAAAGAGTGAGACACTCAGTACGTGTGGGGCACAATTTTCTTCCATGTTACAGAAAGGTTCTTGAAAAAATCTGTCTCTCAGTAAGTTTCGGAGTCAATTGCAAGCTCATCTCATGGATAGAACAATAAAGTTCAACAATAGAAGACCACTCAATGACCTCATTTCCAATGCAAAGTTTGTGGGCTTGGAGACTGCTCTTTGTTGTTTTGGGAAGGTGCGGAACATCAAAGACAAAGTAAACGTGCTCGTTGTCAACTTCAAAAAATGGCTTATCACCACATACACCAAGCTTACGTTTGAAGCCCCCTAACCACAGACCACAGACTTTACTGTGAAGCCAACAGTCTTAAGCTCCCGAATGAGAGAAACGAGGAGACTGCGTTAAACAGAAGACGTTTTTGGAGTGTGCACAACAGTGTATGCAAGGGGCTAAACGCATCTCCTGGAAATTTCAGACAGCATAACAACCAATGCTCTATCTGCAGTGTTAGAGGTTCGTTAAACGCCGTCAACTGTAAACCTATGGACAATGTCGTGTGCAGGGTCGAAAGTAAAAATTTTTTTTAAAACAATCTCATCGAAAATTAACATGCACACACGTTCAAGTGCAGCCAGACAGCCCGGCAGAAACAACAGCGCGAGAAACTCGAACCGATCGGCTCCACGAATTCACGTCGAGCATGCGAGCACGCGGGCGGTCATGCGTCACCTTGATTGATGTAAAGTCGACCGAACATGATGCAGCAGAAAGCACAGATGGACGGCACGCACGGTACAGACGAACGACGCAGGGACGAGCAGAGGCTATGCAGAATGATGCAGAGGCGACGGCGTGCAGGCAGGCAGGCCATGGCAGGCGCCATTCATCACGTGGTTTTTGTGACGTATTTGATTTAAAGTATTTAGTCGTTTTAAGTACTTTAAACAATTTTAAAGCATTGCCATTTAAAAAATAAATACATTTCACAGAAAGAGTTTTAATTAATTTTAACCAAATTGCAGTAAAGCGCCACGTAGCGGAGGGTATGAAACGCACTATCTGGGCCGCGAATCGGCTCCTGTGTCCTCTCTTTACGTTTACTATATTACTCTATGATCAGGGTCCCAGGGAACGCTAAGAACTGGAAGGCACAACGCTAGTGATCACTAATTTCGTCCAATTTTAGCATTACACAGTTTTTTTAGCGTAATTCGGAGTCACCCTGAACAAGCGTTTGATATACCCCAGGGACCTATCATATCACTTTTAAAATTTTTAGTCCATGTCAGCATTCTTTATACAGTGCATGCGATCCACCTTTCAACCTGGTTGAGCTGCGGAAATCTCTTACAATATTATCATTCTCGGATTGTTGTTTTAGCAGGAATTGCTTAAAAGGCCGAGAATTCCCAAGAACAAAAACCAGAATTTAGCTCGGAGTCAGCGGGGCTGTTTATAGCATTTTAAGCGTTTTTAACTTAATATCAGCGTCTTTGAAGCTGTATGAGAATGATAATAACGTAATAGATTTCTGCGGCTAATCCAGGTTGAAGGGTGGACAGCATGCACAGTATCAAAAACGCTGATATTGAGGCGAAATTGTAAAAGCGAAATGACAGGTCCTTGGGGTATATCAGGCGCTTGTTCAGGGTGTCTCCGAATTAAGCTCAAAAACTGCATAACCAGGGATTGGGTCGAAATTACCGGTCACTATGAAACACCGCTCCCGCGCAGGCCGGGGCGGTTGGGGGATATAGCAAATGGTCTATTGATAATTTTCGCAAACACCCGGTATGCCACAGCCGTGGCAGTAAGTGGGCGGTAGTCACGCAGATGTAGTTTGTTGCTACATTTCTTGAAAACGAACATGACTCGACCGCGCCTCTAGTCCCTTGGTATTGGCTCTTCGCCACAAATTATTCGGCTATACAGGTGTGCCAAATGTTCTCGTGAATCTGGTCTCGAGTTCTTCAACACATCTGCTGCTATTCCGTCTAATCCTTGAAAAGCATTCCCGCTCAAACGCGCGAGTGCGCGATCAACTTGCACCCGTCCCACTAGGGTTCTAAATGATCAGTCGATAACGTAAGGCTTTCAACGAGCAGACTCTGGTCGTTCTTTTATTCTGGCAAACCTTCGACAGACGTCGCACCAAAAAGGGTTACAAGTTGTTTCTCAAGCAGCTCCCCAATATGCTGAACTGGACATCCACTGTCGTAACTAGCTGTTCTGGAGCTTTGTCCTTGCCGTCTAGAAATCCTATATATCTCCATAACTTTTCTTCTGCTTTCTTTCCGCCGTTTCGTATGCCCGCCATCACTTTACAATCATGTGCTTGCTTTCTCGCTTCTACCATATCTTGAGTCTCTGCTTTGCACTTGCCACACTCTTCCCATAGTTGTAGGGTCACAGGATCCTTTCCAAGAGTCTTTAACGCTTGTCTGTGTGGCCGGTTAGCATGTCGTCGTATAGGAATAGACTTCTTGACCTCTAAATCCCACCACGACGCGAGTTTTTCTTTCCCTTTTGCACTCTTCACGGCGGAGTAGTCAGCAATGATTTTTCTCAGCTCTTTCGCGGAATCATCATAACTGAGTGCTTGCACGCTCCGAGTACTTTCGTCAAAATTCTGAACGCCAGCATCTATGTCTTCCTCGTGTAGCCGGGTTGTAATTTCACGTTGTGTACTATTTCCAGCTTTTTTAACAGTACCAAAGTGCAGAAAATAGCTGTTGTGGTCACATGCTGACGCTCCACTTGCCTTCTTCATCAACAACTATCTTTCGAAGATGAATCCCAAGTCTATTCGGCGCGAGCGCTTATTCTATGCGGGTCCGTCGGTCTCGCACAGTCCAGGTATGTTGTCCTTCACAGTCTTCTCTCTCTTAAGTTCAAGGTCTCCAAATCGAGGTCCTCCGCCAGCTGTCTCATTATTCTGTCGTTGTTATCTTCTCGTCCGTCCAATTCAACGAGGTGGCAGTCGAAATCTCCCATTATAAGCACAGAGAGAACGTGGTCTCTGTATCTCGACGAACACATTCGAAGGTGGTAATATCCTCTTTTTTGCGGTTGTTTCCCACCGAAACATAAATATTGCATACTGCTGTCGGAACATTACCTATCTTTCCGTGTGCCCGTAGGTGTTCCCTACAGTCCTCAGATCTCCGAAGGCATGTTGTTTCATTACTTGGCCAAAAAAATCCAACATCTCCACCTCGCCTCTCCCCTTCAAATCTATTGCAACAAAGGATGGTAGATAATTTCAGGCAATAACAAACTCCTTTGATTTTCACAATAGTCTCTGCTGCGCTAAACGGACACTCGCACGGTCTTAAAGTGACTGAGACTTGTATAATCTTCTCCACTTGTTTGAAGTTTCAAGTATTGCATGGACGTACCGTTTACTTAAAGGGGCACTCAAGTGGTTTTTGGGGAAGCTACTTTTTGGTGCAATGGCGTTAAGGAAGTGTCAGTGAATGAGTATCTTCAGTTTTAGAAGGCAGAACCGCCTATTAATCACACCGGAATAAAATACGTGTGGACTCTTTTCTGTTCCTGCGCCGACCTATGAAATTATCGTATGTTTGAAAATTTTGGCGGCTTTTGCAAAGTATTGCTAAAGAAACAATTTTCAGTTCATTTAGATATGTTGTGCATAATTTCACAAGACGTAAAATAGTTCTAGTTTAGAATACGCGATACTGCAATTATCGTTTCACAAACAAGGGACTACGTTTTCTCCTTGCCTTCCTCCGCGGGGGGTGAATCTCCCGTTCCCTCGGGATGCGCGGAAGCGGACGTATCATGAACTGCAAACATGGCGTCGGTGGTGATCGTCGACGTGGACGGCGTGGTGAAAGCTCATCGTTCCGCGTAAAAGTGCTACCCTTTGACTGTGAATTTTCGTTGTGTGTCGCTATAACTCAGCACGTACTAGAAGGGAAGATCCACCTACTCGTGCGGCGATGTCGTGGCGGACCTCGCAAGACAGCAGAAACGCTCGTGCCGTCGTGTTTGTTTACTTCGACTACAGCGGTGCTTTCTAAGCATTTGTGTCCTCGAACATCGCCCGGATTTCTTATCTGGCGCATTTCATGCGTGTGCTCAAGTTCAAGGTATTACTGGCGTACCGTATAAAGGATTTGAATTTTCATCACCGGAAACAAGTGATTAGTGTTAGCAATCCTGAACGCTCGCAAAGTCTATCTGATCACGAAATCATATTTCTACGTTGCTATGTCGCTGCTAAGATTACATCGTCTTTTATAATCGTAAAAAAAGCGTGTGGGATATTTGTACTATTGGCAAAGTCGTGTATTAGAGTTATGATCGTCCAAGACGGCGTACTGCATCCTTTTCTGTTCTTTTTTTTTTTCATCCTCTGTACCCTGCAAGCCTATCGTGAAAAAAATAAGCTTTAGGCTATAGAAAACTGTTTGTCTATATTCTGTTACGGCATTGAGTGGCAGTGCGTTCCCTTTTTAGAGGCGCCGCTGAAACAGCTCGCCTCTAAAAGCAGTCGCCGTGCTGACGACCCGCTACGCTTGTTGCAGTGGTTGCAGGTACGAGCGGCGCAGAGCGTTCGCTCCGGTTGCAACGGACGCAGTCGTAGGTAACGCGCTCGTTGCAAATGTCTGAACCAGCCTTCCCCGTCCTCCCGAGGCGAAGTTTAACGTGGCGACATTGTTTGACGTCACGTGCCAGAGGTTCGCTGCTATGCCAAACGTTGGTTTGGTTAGGACTTGCCCCAACCGCAAAAGGAAAAACACCCTAAAAGGTCTACGTTTCGTCGTACTCGGAACGCGAACACGACTCCGAAGCGCTGCTATCGTCCACATGGCACGTCGGAGTGGCGGCTTAGGAAATCATGCCCAGGTCGGCTGTCCGCCGAAGAATGTCAACCTATAACGGCGTCAGGTCCTCGAGCGTAGAGAACTCCGCCATGATCAAAGCTCGAATGACAAAAAACTTCGGCCGGTGCGACTACCTCGGGATCACTGCGCGACGGAACGTCGTCCAACGCCATTGGCGCGAGAGCGCTTTGATATGCGTGCGATGACCAATGAGAGTGGTTTCGTTTTCGGATGGATCCGAGGTTTGGCGTCCTTCAATTACATTTTTATTAAAGAAATAATCACCGTATGACTATTTTTTTGGTTTTTAGGGATACTTAGGGCGTGTAAATTCAGTTGTCATCATCAAAACACGAACTCAAAAACCACTTGGGTGCCCCTTTAAGGTCTAAATTTTACCCAAAATTTTGCCTATATAAGTTGTGCTCGTCCAGGTCTACATGATGAAGGTGTTGCACTTTTACTTTTAGAGCGCAGCTCTTAGAAGCCCGTTTCCGGCTTGAGTGGCGTCGCCGTCGCCGTCAGCGTAACCGCGAGGTCACGTGACCCCCCCAAGGTCACGTGACTCCCCCTCGAGGTCACGTGACCTCCCCCTGAGGTCACGTGACCCCTGATGTCACGTGACCCCCAAAGGTAACGTGAGCCCCTTCAGGTCACGTGACCCCCTGAGATCACGTGACCCCCCTGAGGCCATGTGGCCCCCCCTGAGGTCACATGACCCCCCGAGGCGACGTGCCCCCTCCCCCGAGGTCACGTGACCCCCTGACGTCACATGACCCCCCCCCCTGAGATCACGTGACCTCAAGGAGTCACCTATCCCTCAGTACGCTTCCATCCTCCTCCTGAAGAGCTGCGCTCTAACCGGCGTTACAGGAAATAGTAAACGGCCTTCATTTTTTAATTTGTCGGTCAAAATTCAACCTATTGACAGTTAAAAAATGAAAGCCGTTAACAACTCCCTGTAACGCCAAATTGGAGCGCAGCTCTTGAGGAGGAGGAGGAGGAGGGGAGGGTACTAAGGGGAACGGTACTGAGGGGTCACTTGACAGGGGGGGTCACGGCCTTGAGGGGGTCACGTGACCTGGGGGTCAAGTGACCTCCGGGTCATGTGACCGGGAAGGGGGTTACGTTACCGCGGAGGGGGTCATGTGACCGCGGGAGGTCACGTGGCCTCGGGGGAGGGGTCACCTGACGTCGGGGGGTCACGTGTTCTCGGGGAGGGGTCACGTGACCTCGGGGGGGGGGGGTCACGTGACCTGGGGAGTCACATGACCTAGGGGAGGTTACGTGACCCCGGGGGGGGGGGGGGCTCGCGCGGTGCATTATGGGACATTTCCCACAATGCACCGCGTGGTTACGCCGACGGCGACGCCAACGCCGACGACGACGCTGCTCAAGCCGGAAACGGGCACCTAAGAGCTGCGCTCTACAAATTATTTGCGATTAAAGCATTAATTGATTAATCGGTAGGTTAAACGATCAAGTGACCAGCACTACTGCTAAGTTGGAGCGAACCTTTTCGGATGGAAAAAAACTATGCTAAAGTGCTAACTTCCAAGCGAGCAGAGTCGTGCGACAATTCCGGTGACGAGCGGATGCAGGTTATCTTTTCTTCTACCCCTTAATTGCCGCGGTAAGGGTCGTAGCAGATTTCGTTTACATATCGGCACTTTATTAATATTAGCATTGTTAATTTTGTGCGCATTTCCCAGCCTACGTTGCCTATGTTACGAGCCTACGCAAACGAGAACCGGTCACGCTTTTCGCGTTTCGGAGACTGGTCAATGGGGCCAAGACGCCGTGGCTGGAACTTGCCCAGTGGTGCTACCGTATC
Organism: Ixodes scapularis; assembly: GCF_016920785.2. NCBI lineage: Eukaryota > Metazoa > Arthropoda > Arachnida > Ixodida > Ixodidae > Ixodes > Ixodes scapularis. Next base: position 194,490,686 of record NW_024609846.1, on the reverse strand, counting down.
TTCCTAACTGCAGTCCGGATCGTACAAGCAAATAAAAACAAACAGTTTTCCTTTAGATAGTCTACGCTTAGCGCACATTCCGTACCCGTTTCATAATTCTCACCGCATAATTGACACGTAAACTGCTCTCATCCACTGCACATGTTAAAACAAGTGCATGATTAATTACCGAAAAAAGCGTATATAATAAGAAACCATCATCATTTTAATCTTTTATTCGCAAAATCTACTGCGTCTCGTCAGAATGATGAGGGTACTCGAGGTTTTCCTTCATATTTTAAATGTTCTAATCATTGAACGGGAAGAAATGTTTACACGCGTTCTCTAAGGTTCTGACCGTCCTTGTGTAAGATGGGCTTTGGCAGTGAAGTTTTGTTTATTAAACTGTCACGTGGCTGCACAATTCGTAACAATAATTTTATTCGTGTGTTTGTTATCGTATGCGTAAAACTTTATGAAAATATGTGGGCGGGGGTTTAACGCTATACTCCGCGACAAATTTTCTTGGCAATGCAGTGGAAGGTACAGGCCCGCGTCCCCTCTCCCATTTTGAGTGTACGCAGGCTCTCCTGGGGAGAGGAGGAGAGCCCGCACACACTCAAAATGGGAGGGGGGACGCGGGCCTGTACCTTCCACTGCATTGCCAAGAAAAGTTGTCGCGGAGTATAGCAATATCGACAAGAAAATATTGCCATTTTGATTCCATCTCCGGCCTATCGATATCGCTATTTTGTTTAGTTGCAACCTAATATCATGTGAATTTCTCGTAACAAAAACTAACACAACCGAGATCTAGTACCTAGGGTTGATCGAAGATCTCAAATAAAAAAATTTAAAGCTTCGCAAGGTGTTAATCTTACTTTACGATTGCTTTCCGAATTCACTGTATACGCGCGTGCTGTATCGTTTACTCTGTAAGGCAGATGTCTACTTGAAAGTCGTATTGGTCGCGCGACCGGCTGGCGACGTGCGACGAACGACAAACCAGTGTTCACACCTAAGTGCTCTATTGGCGAGTCGCGGCTTCTTTAAACCTCTTTCGAGTTACCGTCTATATCCCGACCCGTCACCACAAGACAGGTTTGCTTTTTATTTTTTTCGCATTTCCTTTGTGTCACAGTCGCTTTCGTTGCCGGTGTAGCTCTTGCGCCATAAAGGAGAACCTCGTGATATTGGCATAGGCCCTTTGGAACCATAAAGTGGAAGTACAATCACTATATCTACTCGAGTTTGTGTGGTACAGTGCTTACCCCTCGAGCTGAAATCTATGGCAACAATTTACTGCGAGGCCAACTTATTTTTCGGGCGCTCTGTGAAATTGACGACCTGCTTTTTATAAAGACATACTCTTTAAGAGTATCGGTCAGAGCCTCCGCAGAGACCTTTATGAGGGCTAATGCAGACATGTTGGTTGCATCTCCCGCAGAACAAAATCTCGAAATGCCGAGACAAACGCAACGTGTCATTTGCGAGGCTGTGTTTATTGATTTAACCTTTTGGTGACTTCGCGGCCGGAATAAAAAAAAAAAATGGTTGGCGACCGACCGCTCGAAATCTACCTTTTTTTCACTGCGTCTGTCGCTCAGCGAACAAGAAGCTGTCGCGCGACTGCTGCTATTTATAAGTATAAACTTCGCACTGCTAGTTCGACAGGGTCTGTTTTGTAAGCCGCTCATTTATGAGTCGCTATTGTAGCAACATTATTTTGTGATATGCCACTGCTCGTTTGAAAATGATGTTGGGTTGCTCCTTCTTTAACTTCAGGGGCAATATCGTATTGAGAATAATAATAAAAAAAGAGGCATACAAACATCTCGTCACTAAGTCTGCAACCCGCATCAAAAAAGAAATATCTTCCGAGGACGCTGCACGGTGTAATTTATATGGCTCATGTAAAAGGCAAGTAAGTAGCAACGTTCCTTCCTGTGCTTTGAAAATGGCTGGGGTAAAAGGCTTTTACTGTGCTTAAAACGTTGAAGATTGGACATGTTATCAAGACCGCCATGTTAACAGAAGTAACTTTTATGTTTGACACTATGTTTATGGTAATGAAGCGCGCTTATCTCGAGTAACTTTTTTCAACTGGCATTTTAAAAGCCATACGACAATGCTCTTGACTGTTAAAAGCTCATATGAAGCATGCGTTTTTTATTGTCTGGATTGAGGGCACAGGATTCATTCATATTTCGTTTTCTAATATATTGATAATTTAATTGATCAAGCTTGAATGCATTATTTAATGATTTGAAATAGTAGCAACTTAGTTTTGATTAAAAGCAGTTGTAAAATTAGTTAAACTTCTTCGTAACATCTATAACCGATGTTTAAACTAAAATTACAATTTTTAGTTTCAGAATTTTGTCGCGCTGAAACTTATGTTTACTTCGATGTCATGACGGGGAGAAAAGTATTGGTCGTCCCCCTGATTGCACGATTCCCAGATCTTTGAAAACGGCAAGCACGATCCTGAGCGTCGACCGTAGAGGCACAGCTGAGCAACCTTTAATTGAATATCTTAACACGAAATATATAGGCGAATTGCGGAAAGCCTATAATCTCGAAATCACGAGTTTGGGTCTTCATTTGATTCTTTTAGTCGCTACCATAGAAGAATATCAGTCTTACTTTTAACTGCAGCAATGCGAAAAGAACACAATCTGTGTAGTCTTGCTAACTAACAAAAACAAGATGGCTCATAACCTACTCAGAACGCGGTGCGCTATAATATTACATAGAGTCACAAATCGAATGTAAACGCGCTATATACATGGTGTTTTTTTTTTTTACTCGTGAAACATACTTTGTGTTGTCGGGGGGGGGGGGGGGGGGGGGGAGGAGGGAGGGAGGGAGGGAGGGAGGGAGAGTGGGGGGTTTAGAGATTTGTGAAACCGCAAAGTGAAGCCCCCGATTAACTCGATATTGATTGGCTGATCCGGGTGATGGTGTACCTCTAGCTCAACACTGATTGGCTGGTGGTTGTTCAAGCGCGCACTTCTAATGCACTTAATTAGAAATGCTTTTGAGGACAAACAAACTCATCTGAACTGAACAAACCTCCGCCTGGCTTTTCTCAAAGGGGCACAAAATTGGCGCAGTATACCAGTGGCGTCACTAGTGTCAGCGACACCCAAGTCAGTGGCCCGCAGCGGCCGCGCCCCCGCCCGCCCCCCCCCCCCCCCCCTATCCCATCTCAGCTCTACCCCCTAAGTGCTGTACCCGAAGCGGTCCCCCCCCCCCCCTCCCCAGTACTTGAAATGTCGCTTCCATCATGGGCCAAGAAAATAAAAAAATAATCTTCTACATAGCGAAACACTTTAACAACTTTTGAAGTCTCAAAACACCTTTGTAGGATTTTATCTTGATGTGCTAAGCATAGGTCACTAAGCCGAAGCACAACACAGGATCGAATGAGAACACCTTTCGTTTGTCGGTAGATGTTTCCATCCCACGTGGTGAAATGTGCTGGCGATGGCCACGTGGCCATCGCCAGCACTTCGGCTGGCTTAACCGTCAAGAACAATAACAGCACGGAGCCGAAGACAGCTGGAATCATCCAAAAAATTATGGCAGAGCTCGATGCACAGTAGCTGATGGAGAAGATATCCCCACTAGAAGAAATAAAAGGAAAGGCAATGCAGGACTTGTGTGTCTTCCAGTGCTTCAATGCAGTATGGGCAGTTGGTTTTCTTTCGTACCATCCTAACAACATAGCTTGAGATGGAGTACACTGCGTTTTTGACATACAAAGAGAGTGACTTGATGCTTGGTACGCAGTCATAGTCATATTCGTCGTTGGCTTGTGGGAGTGGCTGGTAAACCAGGTTGAGTCTCCTCCCCTCGTGCAAGTCCAGCTCATCCATATTTGCTGTCAGCTGCCTGCTCGCTGTCACTGTTATGAGGACGGTGTTATCTTGGCTCTTGCAGTTGCCCGTTGTGCCAGCCTCGATCTCGTGATGAACAAGCATCCTTTCGTAGGCCGCCTTGAACTGCCTGCGGTGGCGTTGTTGTTCCACCCCCCTTTGCTGCGGATGGCACAGAAGTGCAGTTACAGGTGGTCCTGGAAGAGCTTGTACTTAAGCAGGTACTTCATGAGTAAAGTTGGTCCACCGAGGAGGCACTCGCACAGGCTCTCCACACTCACCATACCAATCAGGAAACCCAAGAAGGGTGTCTTCCTGTTGGTAATCAGCAGGGTCTTGCCATCATTGTCTGTTAGGCTTGTGATGTTGGCCCGCATCTCGCCAGAAAAATGTTTCCAGCGGTACTTTGTGCTGTGCCGGATAGGTCCCTTCAAGTTACTCGCAAAGGTGTTCCTTGAATTCAGGGTGTCAAAAAGCCTGCCGAACTTCTTGATGAAGCTAACAGTGGGTGCTACGCTAGCAAACTGGGGCAGCCTCACGTCTTCGTTGCAGAACATGAGGGCGTCTGCAACAGTAGCGCTGATTGTTTGCGCTGCAATCGACACTTTCATTTTCTGGCTTTCCCATTTGACATGAGCAGCTTTTAGCTTAATTTCAGCTCGAAGGCCCTCTCTTTCGTGCAAATCGTGCAATGCGGTCAGGTAGGCCCACTTGATCTCTTGACCTTCCCCATCCTTGAGGACCTGGAGCGTTGCCAGTGTGTTTCGAAGAAGTTTCAGCTAGTGGCATCCATCAAGAATGATGTGAACTTTGAAGTCTGAGTTGGAGGGATGCCCGAAACAGGAAACTATCGGTGCCCTCATGTGAGCGCCAAGTGCCTCAAACATGCTGATGTTAGCACGAAGACCGTCGCAGGCAAGGGCTGGTATAAAGACTCCCATGTCGTGCAGTTTCTGCAGGCAGACTTTCACTATGTTTGCTCGCTCGGGGCCACTTAAGCTCTTGATGAAGAAGTATGCGCATGGCATCTTCCAGCTCGCGTCGAGGGCAACCACGAGGAAGACAAGAGCTTCAGTTGCAACTGGCTGGCTGTCGTCGCCCACATCGGTGCCCATATCTACCAAGCCCATGTAGCGCTCTCCATCCCACTCTAAGTGCTTCCTGATTGCCATTTCGTCGATCATTAAGCTGCACACTGCTTGTTTCTGGTTCGTTATTGCATCCTCTGCTTTTCTTTTCAGTGCTTGAATGCTTCCTGTGTGAAGCCGGGCTCTCCATCCCACTCTAAGTGCTTCCTGATTGCCATTTCGTCGATCATTAAGCTGCACACTGCTTGTTTCTGGTTCGTTATTGCATCCTCTGCTTTTCTTTTCAGTGCTTGAATGCTTCCTGTGTGAAGCCGGGCTCACCATTGATGGCTGAATACCATATTCGCGGGGTAGACTAGTGGGGAAGGGCCAAAGCGAACGTCTCTCGTACGTACTCGTATGCCTTTGCCTAGCAGAACTGGAGAGTCAATGCGAACATCCGTAGGAAGGGCGTTTACTTCTCCTTCGTTAGTCTGCCTGAGTTGTTCGTGATTGCACTCAGGTTCAGCCCCAGTGGTACACCAGATATTGTGTTCCTGAGCACCACTGCTGCATCCTTAGTCGCAAGCTGTTTTTTTAGAAGCTCTTCCAGAACTGCCTCCATTGATGTTACTCTCTTCTGGAGCCTCGCAGACTTTTTCTTTAGTGTTTTAAGCTTCTTTCTCTTTGCCTCAAGCACTTCTATCGCACACATCAGTCCTTGCTTTAAGGCTGACGGGCTTCGGGGTGTATGATATGTGTGGTCACGGAGTTGTGGGGCTGGCACTCCATCTGTCTCAATTGATGATGCAGGTCGACTCGTGCCCTCTTGAGCATGCTCTGCACGGGGACATGTTCTTTCCCTTGGGGCCTGAGAGAACTAGAATTCGAAAATATATGAAATGAGTGTCAATAACCTCGCATTAAAAGGATAAAAGTTCATTGCTCACATCACACTATTTTGTATGATACTTGTCTGTTCAATGTTAACGTGTAACGCTTACAGGCTAGAATTTGGATGAAAGTGAACGACTGACTGATATGTCTGACGTAGCCTCGTGCCCGTCTCCCCCTCCCCCAGGACATTCACCATTCCTTCCCTCCCCCAGGACCCACCCGTTGATCTTTCGTGTCTTAATACCCGTTCCCCAGGACCCTCCCAACATTTTGTGTCCTGGTATCCCACTCCCACAATCTTTCGTGCCCAATAACCTCCCCCCCCCCCCCCCCCCCGCTCAATCACACTCCTCCGGGTACTAACCCACGAACGTTACACGTGGCAACACAAGTGCTTTACACTTTGCCATACATCTTTCTTTTTCTTTGAAGCTATAATTGTCATTCATTAACTCGCACATCTCAGGCCGCGGCACGATTACGGAAGTCCTAGGTATACATTTTTTTCCCAAGCATATTACATCCAAGGCAAAATTATCAGAGCTCTTTTAATAGGTTCATAAAGTTTAAAAAATATAATTATACGAAGTAACTTGATATTATTTTTCTATTAGCTTCATTGCTCAATCGCAGTGTTTTCTAGAAATTAATTAAAATCTCAAGTGATTCACCCTATGTAACAAGCCCTGAACGTATTGCATGCGCAGTCTCATTTGTTTATAGTACCGCTATAATTAACCTTTCTGTTGTGTGTCAAGTTGCCGAACACAGTTGGTGCTGCTTCGTTTCTGAGCCTCGTTACTCGTCCAGCGCGATCGAAGCACTCCTCAGTGAAGTGGTTGCTGCAGAGAAGAGACCGACTTCTGGCCTCCAGTTTCTCTTTCTGATGTTGTGAACCCACTGTTCCAGAAGTGCCGGTTGTGTCCACGGAAACCTTGAAAAGAGTGTTATGAAAAGTCGCCCATCTACTTGTAGTGGCTGTTGCTTTTCAAACTCCTGATATTGATTAACATATTGAGTAAAAGCCGCTATACCTGCCATATGACCGATACTTTTCCCGTTCAGGGCGGTTTCCGTAGTTTGATGCCGAGCAGCCCGGCATCGATCCCTGTTTTTTTCTCGCGAACAAGTCGCACGAACTGAACAGGTGGGTGTCCGCGCAAACTTTGAAATGGCGCGCCGAAAATCAAAGCAGACGATTACATGCGGGAAGCTATCATTTGCTTGCTGAAGTAACTTTTCTATTCCTAGATCATTCTCAAAGCAAGAAGTGTTTGTGTTATGACTTGTTTAAAAAAAAAACGGGATCCTTGAAGCGTGAAGGCAACGAAGTGGAATCGTTAAGCAGACGACTTCCGTTGACTGTAGCAGACGACAAAGGTAAGCAAAGTGTGTAATTACTAATTACCAACTTTCTCAGCAGTTACGCCCGGCTGAAAAATGTCTTAACGTTCCTACGAACCCTCATAGAAGTTTCGTTATCAGACATTAACATAAAATTAATTTTTATTGATTTTTCAAATAGACTTGCGTGTGTTGCCTGATGTCAAGCAATGGCCGCCGGTGGCGACACCGCCGGGCTCCCGATCCGCGACCCAGCCTGCTGCAATAGAGATCAGTGGCCGCACCCCTAATCGCCGTAGTCGTCAGCTGTTGAACCTGTGCTTCAACGAAATCAACAGTTCTCCACGTCTTCACCGCCTCTTCCTATAGAGTACGGTCAATCCCCCCTCCCGCGGCCGTGCCCATGGCCACCCTACTTTTGAGAATCCGCCAGACTGAGCGAAAGCTTCCTATTTTGTGACTGGCCGTCACTCCATGGGGCCGGCGCCAACGTCCCCCGTCTCCCGTCGGCGCCGGGGACGTAGATTTTTTTTATAGACGCGAGCTTGAATTGTGAGCGTATGCTATTTGCAAGTGTTTAGTCGCTCTGTTGCCGTACAGACGCTGAGAAATGCCCTGAACAAACGCATCAGTGGCCCCCGAGATCTTTATCAACATCCGTGTGAGGGTGAAAAATATAACATTCGTCGACAAAGCTACCCCAGCAGAAACCTGTGACTGCCCAATAAGCATCCGAGAAAGTTAAACATCGTGACTTTACTCTAGGCTTGGGCAACATCATCATGTTTAACATTTAACATCGTATTTTGTTTGAGAAAGCTCTCGTTCTCGGTCGACGCACTCACCAAGGCTAAAATCTGATCGATCTGCAACGACGATCGAAATCGAATGCCCCATTAAACGTTTTGCTAGATATTCCAAAAGACTAATTTTAAGCCGTACCCTTTCAGTGGTTCACGCATAATACCATGCTCAAACGGATCAAGCTTCTGCGTGGACAGCATCATCAGTTTTCTCCAGAGTAAATGGTTATAAGAATCGAAAGATGCAACCAGCTGTTTTCAGGGTTGGGCAGTATCGCGATACAATTTACAAATGTATCGCGATAGTATTTCAGAAATACATTTCGTATCTGTATTTTTGTATCGCGATACATTTTTCCCCCAGTATCGGTATTCCTGTATCGAAATACATTTCGAATGTTTCTTTGTATAGCGATGTAATCAGGATGAAATGTATTTCGTTACATTTCTTGAAAAATACCCCCCCCCCCCCCCCACCCAAAAAAAAAAAAAAGTGCGAACGTTTTTGTTTTTTTTTTTGTTCTGAGGGCACCCGGATCAAAGAGATGCTGGGGCATTGTTACTATGCTGACCAAGGTTCCTTCCGATTCTCCATACTATTTTTCCATGCGTCCTCTTCTCTCTTCTGAGAAGTGTTGCGTAGTCGGGGGCTCGAACCAGGTGGCGTGCCAGGAGCAGAGTAGGAGCATCTTCTGTCGCAGGTCCTTAGGTAGGGATTTTTTTATTCATTGTTTGCTGGCATCCAATGTCCGCTGCTCACCATCTCTCTCGCCTTAGCGTGCACAGTACACCCAGCCGGCAAAGCTGAGCCACAGTCCGTTGCAGCACGAGCCTGGTGGTGGTTGAATTAAAATAGTACCATGACTCACGCAGTAAAGGTCAACACATATTCGAATGCGTCTGCTGCTGCGCCCGTAATATTGAACGGCTCAAGGGTACGTCATCAGCCAACGTGAATGTGACCCGCTGCTCTGGTGATACGAAACCCAGGAAGGAGGCCAGACGTGGCCTCGCTGTGCCGACCCAGACTTCGTACACCTGCGACTCGTCTCGAGCGCGCTCTTTCTCGGAGAGCTCGCACCTGAGCGGGCAATATCAGGTCGCAATCCACGAGGTCTCTGTTTAGATAATGCTATGCGAAACTTGAGGACTGCAACTTATGCGTCGGTGGCGGAGGGTCGAAAGACCTTCACAACAGGCATGCCACCGTATCGTTTTCTTTAACCGTAACATAAGACATATGTTCCAGGATTTTTCAGGTGGTCCACTATTCTGAAAAATTCTAAATGACACTGCCTGCACGAAATTCAACGAGGTAAACCACAACAAAAGTGAGCATTGTCCTTTCACACAGCAGCGTGGTAAAGTTTCATGTTCAAGTGTTCAAGACCACGCCTACAGATAAAGGATACCAGTTCATTCCACCATGATGTCATGTGATCAATGTTGACAGGGGCATCCTTATTGGACAGGGTCGTTGTGACGTTTTGATGGGATTTAAGGTGACATCTCATTCATTGAGATGCCGAAGTATTTTCGCATCCTTCGTCAGACAGACAGGATGTCAGGAAAGTGACCGCGGTCAGTCCTTGATGGAGCGTACTTTGAGCCCATTGAAGACTCCTCGTCGTCCGAAACCACTACCTTCAAGGCAAAGTGCCAAGCCTGCAGAAAAGTAATTTTGAGATCAAAAACTTCCACTTCAAGCTTCATCTCAGTTGGCGTCTCAAACAAATTTGAAAAAATGTATTGCAGTATTAGTATTTCTGTATTTGTATAACTGCACTCCCTAAAATGTATTTCTGTATTTGTATTTCCAAATACTTTTTGCCTTATTTGAAATGTATTTCCGATACGTACCGCGATACATTTTTAGAGATATTGCCGCGCGCGCAGCTGGCCAAGTAGGCAGCGCGCGCGTGGCCTAACGGTTATCGCGCGCGCTTTCCACGCTGAAAGCCAGGGTTCGATTCCTGGCCGCGGAGGCGCATTTTTGTTGACTCTGTAAAGTAATGTTCTGGTAAATTCGAGAACCATGTTGCTTGTTCGAGGTCAGAATGTTCTACGCGCCGAACCTTCTACGCCGAAGTATCCAGAAACCCACGAGGGTACATAGGGATTCCGCAAGGCGAACGGAGTCAGTTTTCGCCCCAGCGTTCGACTGTGCTGCTCCGCCGACTTCGACGCCCGCGACGCACTGTTATTATCGTTGTACCCCTTTTCTTTTTTTTTTTTGGCACAAGTTCGCCACATTAAACGTTTATTTCTTCCTGTTTATTTCCTTTTTTTGTGGTCACCACCCGTGACATTTTGGTGGAGGTGCGGGGTACCGCATGCCCCTGCCGCGTACCCCTCCGAGGGCCCGCAGTGCAAGTCCGACGCCTAGCCCACGAAGAACCGACGAAAGCACTTCCGAGATCCGGTTCAGTCGTCGCACCCAAGGTCTACACCCGGAATTCGGACCTCTACCGCCCAAGACTAAGCAGCCAACGAGGCCAACGATGGACAGCCAGTCGTCCCAGAACCCGTCCACCGCCAGCGTCGTATACCTGCCCGTCGCCCCACGCAACCCGACGCCGTTCCATGGTGAGGCCCATGAGGATGTGGAGGATTGGCTACAGCATTACGAACGAGTGGCCCGCCATAACCAGTGGACACCAGAGCAGTGCCTTCAGAACGTCTACTTCGCTCTGGAAGGCACGGCGCGCACCTGGTTCGAGAACCACGAAGCGTCGATTTCTACGTGGGAAGAGTTCCAGGCCGAGCTGCGACGCACCTTTGCCAACCAGCAGCGACGACAGCGTGCCGAAGAACTCCTCCAAGCAAGACACCAAGGGCCAAACGAGAGCGTCACAAGCTTCGTCGAAGACGTTCTCCGCCTCATGAACCGCGCCGACCCAAACGCTCCCGAAGAGAAAACGTTGCGGGTCCTAATGCGCGGCGTCAAAGAAAACATCTTCGGGGGCCTCGTGCGGAGCCCGCCTACGACTGTCCAGGGTTTCATTACTGAGGCCACCAACATCGAACGTGCCCTTCACGCACGGGCCTCACACTACCAGAGACTTCCCGGCTTCGCTGCCCTCTCGCCGTCCAGCTGCAGCATCCCGGACATCCGCGACATCATCCGGACGTCGTCCGGGAAGAACTCAGGAAGCTGCTACCTGCTGCCAACCAGCCGGCTTCGCTGTCGATAGCCGAAGTGGTGCGCGAAGAAGTTCAGCGCGCAATTCAACCGGAGACTCCTGCCAGCGTGGCCGCAGCCGATGAGCAGGCGCTGACCTACGCCGCAGTGGCCCGAGGACCGTCGCCAACTGCTCAACACTACCCGGTGGCGCCACGACAAGACCCATCAACGCAGGCGTACCCCCGACGCCACGACTAAGTACGTCAGTACGACCGCCGAGAACAGCAGGTGCCAAGGAAAACCGACGTGTGGAGGACAGCGGATCGACGACCCATCTGCTACCACTGCGGGGAGGCCGACCATATCTACCGTCGTTGTCCCTACCGTCAAATGGGCCTGCGTGGGTTCCACCCGAACGACCCACGCCCGAGGTACGGCGAACGCCCTCGCGACGTCGAGGAGTACCTCCGACGTTCGCCCTCCCCAGTGTCGTCTCTCCGCCGTGAAGCCCGCTCCCCATCGCCATGACGTTCAGCCTCCCCAGCGCCATGATCCCGCCGAGAGAGCCTGTCTCCCCTGCGTCGTCGGGAAAACTGAGTGCGGCAACGCCTGGAGGTGACGTTGCCGAAAACGACGGAAGCAAACAGCCTCCAAGAACGCCGGAGCGCTCCCACTCTCTCGACGCCCCGCATTGCACCGACGCGCCTGAAACGGTGTCCAACTTCCTAAACGTTGTTATTGATGGCCAAAACGCATCGGCACTCGTTGACACCGGGGCAGACTACTCAGTATTGAGTGGGAGGCTCTCTCGCCACCTTCGAAAAGTCACGACGCCGTGGGATGGACCGCAGATACGAACCGCCGGAGGACACCTCATCACGCCTGTCGGAAGGTGCACCGCTCGCGTCGAAATTCACGGCGAGACGTGTCCTGTGAAATTCGTCATTCTACAAGACTGTTCCAGAGACGTCATTCTCGGCATGGACTTTTTGTGTGAATACGGCGCCGTCATCGACCTTGGAGAAAACAGATTGACGCTGCGGACACCTGTTCCGCCTTCAGAGAAACTCCAAACTGCGTCAGCCGCCGTCCGAGTCGCTGCCGACCACGTGAATCTACCGCCGCGATCAAGTGTTGTCGTACCCGTCGTGACCGATGCAGCTACCCGTAGCGAAGTTCTTCTGGAAGGTAACCTCCAGTTGCTCCTGGGAAGAGGAATAGGCGTCGCACGAGGAGTAGCTGAACTTCAGGATGGCCGCACTGTGGTCCTCGTGACGAACTTCCGGAATGAAACGCAACACCTCACAAAAGGTGCAGCCGTTGGCCACGTCGAGGATCTCCGAAACTCCGCCGAAATCGCTGCCATTACTGATGAATCCTCGCCACCTCAGCAAGACGGTACGTCGCCAGCGCAACTCGACATCGACCCTAAGCTTCCGGACCCGAAACGACGGCAGCTGATTAACCTCCTCGCCGAATACAGTGACTGCTTTGCGACGTCGTCGAAGGTACGCCAAACAGCCGTTGCGAAGCACCGCATCATTACCGAGGAAGACGCGCGCCCCGTGCATCGATCACCGTACAGAGTCTCCGTTAAAGAAAGGGAGGTGATCCAGGAGCAAGTTCAAGAGATGCTGAACGACGACATAATCCAGCCATCAAGCAGTCCGTGGGCCTCTCCAGTCGTACTGGTTAAGAAGAAGGACGGAACGCTTCGGTTCTGCGTGGACTACCGGCAGCTGAAAACGGTGACGAAGAAAGACGTCTACCCACTCCCCCGAATCGACGACACGTTAGACCGGCTGCGCCACTCTCGATACTTCTCATCGATGGACCTGAAGAGCGGCTACTGGCAGATCGAAGTCGACGAACGGGACCGAGAGAAGACAGCTTTCGTCACGCCGGATGGGCTGTACGAGTTCAAGGTAATGCCCTTCGGACTATGTACGGCGCCAGCAACTTTCCAGCGTGTTATGGACACCGTACTGGCAGGACTGAAGTGGCAGAGCTGTCTGGTCTACCTCGATGACGTCGTGGTATTTTCCAGCGACTTCAACGAGCACTTGCGACGACTCCGAGCTGTTCTTCAAGCCATACGGACCGCTGGACTTACCCTCAAGCCGTCAAAGTGTCGGTTCGCCTATGACGAACTGAAGTTTCTAGGTCACGTGGTTAGCAACGAAGGCGTGCGCCCAGACCCTGAGAAGACTCGCGCCGTCGCGTCATTTCCAGCGCCGACAGACAAAAAGGCCGTGCGAAGATTCCTTGGACTTTGCGCCTACTATCGTCGCTTCGTTCGGGATTTCGCACGGATTTCCGCACCGCTCACAAACCTCACGAAGGACGCCGAGAGGTTCGAATGGGCCGAGGAACAGCAGCAGGCATTCGACGAGCTGAAGCGACGACTCCAGACGCCTCCGGTTCTTGGACATTTCGATCAGGATGCGGACACCGAGATTCACACTGACGCAAGTAACGCAGGACTTGGCGCGGTACTAGTTGAAGTACAAGAAGGCACCGAACGAGTCATCGCCTACGCACGTCGGACACTGTCCAAGGCAGAGAGAAATTACTCCACGACTGAGAAAGAATGCCTTGCGGTCGTCTGGGCAATCACAAAATTTCGTCCGTACTTGTACGGAAGCCCGTTCCGCGTAGTCACGGACCACCACTCGCTCTGCTGGCTTGCGAACCTCAAGGACCCGTCAGGACGCCTCGCTCGATGGAGCCTCCGGCTACAAGAGTTCAACATGACTGTGGTTTACAAGTCAGGACGCAAGCACAGCGACGCTGACTGCCTGTCCAGGGCCCCTGTCGAAACACCTTCCGGCAGCAACGACGACGATGATGACGAGTGCTTTCTAGGGGCAGTGAACACCGTTGACATGGCACGACGTCAACGAGACGATCCGGAGCTGCGAGCCTTAATCGAGCACCTGGAAGGGCGAGGCGGTACCGTACCCCGTGTTTTCTCACGATCCGTGCCGACCTTCGCCATTCGACAAGGTGTGCTCTACAAAGAGAACTTCGGGGACAACAACTCGCCGTGGCTGCTGGTAATCCCAACCGACCTTCGAGGGGAGATCTTTCAAGCATGTCACGACGACCCGACGTCCGGACACCTTGGATACAGCCGGACACTGGCCCGTATTCGTGAAAAGTATTACTGGCCCAAGCTCCCCAAGACCGTCCACCTGTACACACGATCATGCCACGAGTGCCAGCGACGCAAGAAACCTCCGACGAGGCCGGCCGGACTCCTGCAGCCTATTTCTCCTCCAACTGCACCCTTCCAGCAGATCGGAATGGATCTACTTGGTCCTTTTCCGCCTTCGACGTCGGGGAACCGCTGGATCATCGTCGCCACAGATTATCTCACGCGGTACGCCGAAACGAAAGCTCTTCCTTCGGGGACTGCTGTGGAAGTTGCCAAGTTTTTCATTGAGTCCATCGTCCTCCGGCACGGCGCTCCAGAAGTTCTGATTACAGATCGCGGATCATCGTTCATGGCACAACTGACCCAAGAAATCCTCCGACTCAGTCACACCAGCCATCGTCGTACGACTGCGTACCACCTGCAGACCAACGGGCTGACGGAGCGACTCAACAAGACAATCGCCGATATGATCTCTATGTACGTCGACGTAGAGCACAAGACTTGGGACGAGGTGCTGCCCTACGTCACGTTCGCCTACAATACGGCGGTTCAAGAGACCACTGGATTCACCCCTTTCCAGCTGGTGCATGGTCGGAAGGTAACGACCATGCTGGACGCCATGCTGCCCCATGAGCCATCTGGCAACGAGAGCGACGACGCCCAGGCGGTTGCTCAACGCGCCGAAGAAGTTCGCCAGCTCGCCCGACTCCTGATTCAAGACCAGCAACGCGTCGACGCCGGCCGCTACAACCTTCGTCGCAGGGACGTCCACTTCCAGCCCGGAGATAGGGTGTGGGTATGGACGCCCATCCGTCGCCGTGGCCTCAGTGAGAAATTGCTGAAACGATACTTTGGACCCTACAAAGTGCTTCGTCGACTCGGGGCTCTGAACTACGAGGTGATGCCCGACGGAACAAGGACTAAGTCGTCCACGTCGTGCAACTGAAGCCGTACTACGCTCGATAGGACTGTGGACCTTATGTGACTCTTTAGTTTACCGTTCTGTTTTATTTGCTTCATTTTGTTTTTGGGTTGCATCGGGACGATGCACTTTTTTAAAGGGGGGAGTAATGCCGCGCGCGCAGCTGGCCAAGTAGGCAGCGCGCGCGTGGCCTAACGGTTATCGCGCGTGCTTTCCACGCTGAAAGCCAGGGTTCGATTCCTGGCCGCGGAGGCGCATTTTTTTTGACTCTGTAAAGTAATGTTCTGGTAAATTCGAGAACCATGTTGCTTGTTCGAGGTCAGAATGTTCTACGCGCCGAACCTTCTACGTCGAACGATCCAGAAACCCACGAGGGTACATAAGGGATTCCGCAAGGCGAACGGAGTCAGTTTTCGCCCCAGCGTTCGACTGTGCTGCTCCGCCGACTTCGACGCCCGCGACGCTCTGTTATTATCGTTGTACCCCTTTTACTTTTTTTGGCACAAGTTCGCCACATTAAACGTTTATTTCTTCCTGTTTATTTCCTATTTTTTTGGTCACCACCCGTGACAATATATTTTAGTATCAGCATTTTACCTACTGTTTTAATGTATCCCAGCATTTGTATTTCCAAATACATTTTTGAGTATTTCTGCCCAACCCTGGCTGTTTTGTAGTCAGCTGGCTGCGGAAATTTACGCCGTTTGTAAATATATCTACGACAGCCGAGTAGCTTAAGTCATCGCATATTTAAACTACGTTTTGCAGCGACCAACGTTTATATATAAACGTTGGCAGCGCATGCACCCTCGCACTCTCACCCATCACGTCGAACAGAAAGGCGCTAGTTTCGGTTTGAGGTCGGTACTCTTTCTACAACATAGATGGCGACAGCATCAGTCTTTTGCACTCGGTGCATTTGGAAAGTTTGTTTGAGTTCAATTTTCCGTGCGACCCTCCGCGAGTGCGATGCATTCTGGGAGAGAACTCGAACGGGGTTATTGCGTGTGAAACGAAATCGCTATTACCTTGTCTTTCGTCTGTTCCCCCTGGTTCTCCCTACGAAGCTGATCACGAGGTATGAAAGTCCCTAGGTCCGTACCTTCGTACTGCTGGCGTGGCTCGCGTGCCGTCGCGCACGCGCCGCAGTTCGGAGAGCGAAGAAACTGGTATACTCCGTTTCACCTTCAGTCCGAGCGCAGTGGACGCCACGAGCCATCCCAGCCGATCCAGCGCCGGGAGAAAGTCGCGTGACCTGCCGGTGGGGCGGGGCGACACAGGGAGCTCAAGGTCGCATGACACTCCCTCAACGCCGCATTGGCAGGGATGGCTCCTTGCGTCCGCTGTGCTCGGACGGAAGGTGAAACGGAGTATAGCTTAGCTCCCATTAGAAAGCTGTAGTGGATCGTACGCTAAAGCCTTGCGTACGCAATAAAATTGCGGGTCGGGAGTGCGCGTGCGCAGAACGCAATAGAAGAGCTAGCGTATTGCGTACGCACGCAACGCTGGGGTTTTTACGCTGCGGGCTTGCGGGCCTTGGGGAGAGCTTGCCGGAAGTTCTCGGAACATCTCGAGCCTGGCGAGAGCGGGAGAGCGCACTTTTTAGGATGGCAGCTAGCAAGGCAAGTGGCAGCGGTGTGCGGGTGCGTTTTACGATTGCCGATGATTTGGCCTTCCTAAGTGAGGTCCTCTTAGCTAACCCTTTCCGGGATCCCCAGCAATGGAACCACATCAGGGCTCAGCTTCAGGGGAGCACCCAAAAAATGTTCATCGTTCGCGGTGTACGCGAGCTGTGTGACCTGCTGCTCGCACAGGGGTGGTTCTCATTTGAACCCATTCGCATTTCTACCTTCTCATTTTTACCTTCTCATTTCAACCCAGCGCAAAACAACTTTCGCGTTTTCCCCTTTCTCATTTAAACCGTTCTCAAAACAAACTTACGGTTTTTGACCCTTCTCAAAACGACTTTTCTCATTTTAACCTTTTCCATTTCAAATTTTCTCAAAACATACTTTCTGGTTTTGACCATTGTCAGAAAGACTTTTCTCAATTTAACCTCTTTCATTTCGAACCCATATTAATCCAACATCATGATCTCGCAATCTTTCTGCGGTATTTATGGCGAATTCGGGTAATTAATTGCCTTCGAGCCCTTGCCTGTGGCACCGGCGACCAAAAACGCGCCAGCGGCGCATCACGTCTCCACCCGAATGCAAAGCACAATGAACTTGCGTTTTCATTTGACTGGGTCACGAGTGAGCTCTGTTAACTTCTTCTTCGATCATTCTATGTTACCATGAGCACGCCGCATACGCCAACAACATATATTACGACTCTTTGAGATGTGTGTAAACAGAAGCGGCTTCACAAAACTTCTCAAAATATTGGCATTATCACAGTCCGTACAGCTGACAGAATATTAAAATATAAAATCAATGAAAGGGCAGATGTATAAATCAGTGCGGTGCTGCCCGCACGCGCGTCAAATTTCAATTAACAATTCGTTTGGATTTTTGATTAACTGTTGCCACGGAGGCTTGCCATCGTCGCTTTCCATATTCTGTTTACTGTTAGTAGAGAGGATCGTTCCCATGACTCCGATAACGATACCCGATACTCCGCCACCGCCTCCCTTGCGCATGCATAGTATCGTTATCGGGGCTATCGGGGGTATCGGAACGATCTACTCAAACTCTCTAGTACCTTTTTTGGAATCCTCAGTCTTCTCATTGCACCAACCTTCCTTGAAATTGTAATTCGTGTTCAAGTTTCAAACTGCATCACTACGCATACTTCTTTTTTCAGCGGTGTAATACCTTGACGAAAATAATCCCTGGAGAAGGGGAACAAGGGGGACAAAGGACAAACATAAATCTCCAAACACAGCTAGGTGACTGGTGAGCGTCTGAAAAAATCCGCCTGGTCCGGGTATCGAACCCGGGACCTCTCCATTACAGGTGGAGCGCTCTACCAACTGAGCTAACCAGGGGTTAGACGTCAGTAGAGCAAACGGGTTTTATCAGCCGCCACCAGTCTGACACCAACAAGGGTGAAGCTTGCAAATTTAACGTTATAATTGTAATGCAATTAAATGCAAAGGTGCAAGCGAGCTGGACAAGAATGACGATAATAATCCCTGGTGAAGGGGAACAAGGGGGACAAAGGACAAACATAAATCTCCAAACACAGCTAGGTGACTGGTGAGCGTCTGAAAAAATCCGCCTGGTCCGGCTATCGAACCCGGGACCTCTCCATTACAGGTGGAGCGCTCTACCAACTGAGCTAACCAGGGGTTAGACGTCAGTAGAGTAAACGGGTTTTATCAGCCGCCACCAGTCTGACACCAACAAGGGTGAAGCTTGCAAATTTAAGGTTATAATTATAATGCAATTAAATGCAAAGGTGCAAGCGAGCTGGACAAGAATGACGATAATAATCCCTGGTGAAGGGGAACTAGGGGGACAAAGGACAAACATAAATCTCCAAACACAGCTAGGTGACTGGTGAGCGTCTGAAAAAATCCGCCTGGTCCGGGTATCGAACCCGGGACCTCTCCATTACAGGTGGAGCGCTCTACCAACTGAGCTAACCAGGGGTTAGACGTCAGTAGAGCAAACGGGTTTTATCAGCCGCCACCAGTCTGACACCAACAAGGGTGAAGCTTGCAAATTTAAGGTTATAATTATAATGCAATTAAATGCAAAGGTGCAAGCGAGCTGGACAAGAATGACGATAATAATCCCTGGTGAAGGGGAACAAGGGGGACAAAGGACAAACATAAATCTCCAAACACAGCTAGGTGACTGGTGAGCGTCTGAAAAAATCCGCCTGGTCCGGCTATCGAACCCGGGACCTCTCCATTACAGGTGGAGCGCTCTACCAACTGAGCTAACCAGGGGTTAGACGTCAGTAGAGCAAACGGGTTTTATCAGCCGCCACCAGTCTGACACCAACAAGGGTGAAGCTTGCAAATTTAAGGTTATAATTTATAATTATAATGCAATTAAATGCAAAGGTGCAAGCGAGCTGGACAAGAATGACGAAAATAATCCCTGGAAAAGGGGAACAAGGGGGACAAAGGACGAACATAAATCTCCAAACACAGCTTGGTGACTGGTGAGCGTCTGAAAAAATCCGCTCGCCAGTCACCTAGCTGTGTTTGAAGATTTATGTTTGTCCTTTGCCCCCTTGTTCCCCTTCTCCAGGGATTATTTTCGTCATTCTTGTCCAGCTCGCTTGCACCTTTGCATTTAATTGCATTATAATTATAAGTGTAATACCTTGTTATTACAGAGCTGTAGAATAAAGTGATGTATGATGCAGCCCGTGTCTCAGAGCAAACATACCTTGCTCAGGGTGGATAGATTCTTCCAAAAATGTTGACTTTCTTTGAAACATAAATTATCTTTCTCTTCGTTGTTTTTGCTATTTTGTCTCAGAGCACAAAAGGGTGCCTGTCTCGATGGCTTCGTTTGCCATTCGAACCCGCTATTTGCCGCCTCAGCGAGCATTGTTTCGTTTGGTTCCCTATCCCGATTCGGATGTGACGATACCGGATGCAGTCTGGCAGACAAGCTGCCCGACCACTTGGAGCTCGGGAAAACTTCTGCTGGTAAATTGCCGGTGCACGACTGAGAAGCGCAACCCGAAAAGCTTGCACCCGCCAGCCTTTGACCACGCGAACGCCCTTGCCGAAGATATGGGAAAACTTTTTTTCAGGGAAAATGACCATCCGAATCGGCCATTACAAGCAATAACACACGACTAGCACAATGATCCATCCTCTCCAAACGACGACATCTTAACGACATACAGCGACAGAAGAGAAATGAAGTACCAAATCTGCTCTAGCACTTTTGAAACCACGTCACCATGTGACCACGTAGCTACGTCAACAGGCTCGGGGTGGCACGGAGGCATAAGGAAAATTGTTTCATGTGCTATGCAAGAGATGGCGCCGCTTCGCTTCATCTTAAACCTTCATCCTCAACTGTTTTTCCTTCTTGCTATACCTCACTACGGCGCTCAAATGAAACGGGTTCAAATGAGAAAGGGTCGAAACGCGATAGGTTAAAACGCGAAGGGTGTTTTGCGAATGAGTTCAGACGAGAAGGGTTCAAATGAGAATGGGTTCAAATGAGACGGGTATAAATAAGAAAGGGTCGAAACGCGAAAGGTTAAAACGAGAAGGGCGTTTTGCAAATTGGTTCAAACGAAAAGGGTTCAAATAAGAATGGGTTGTTTCGAGATACACCCCTCGCACAGTACGCCTCGGACGACCGTACAAATCTTCGAAAGTAAGTTGGTTTGGTGTCTAACTGCAGTTCACACTGTAATGTAGCCAAATGTAAATATGAAGCCTAATAAGGCCAGTACTAGGATTTCCGATGCACCTTCCTTACAGGTCTGGAACGGAAGAAGAGTAGAGCGAGCTGGAGCATCTGCTCCAAGAACTTGTGGATTTGGCCAGGGAGTTCGGGTACAAGTTCAGAGCTCTTCGCAAAGGGAACGGGGCTGCAGCGACTCCTGCTCGCGAGCGCTCCAGGACTCCGGCAGCAGCACGAAGCTCGGCGGCTGCGGCGCGAGACTCCGCTGCCGATGTTTTGGTGGTCGCCGGCAACGCAGCTGACTTCAGCGGCGCCGTAAGTAAACGGGGCTGCGGCCACCCCTGCTCGCGAGCGGTTTACGACTCCGGCAGCAGTATGAAACTCGGCGGCTGCGTCGCGAGACTGCGCTGATCGCGAGACTCGCCGATCTAGTTCACCAAGTCGATTTTTACATGTAATCCTGCTCATAAAAAAAAAAAAAAAAAAAAAAAAAAAAAAGCTAAATTTGTTAGTGCTTGTATCTGGCGTTTTTTTCGTACGGTGATCAGAGGACTATTTTCTTTGGAACGCCTACATGTAGCATCAAGTTCTTACGAAAAAGCGTTTCAATTGCATTGAATACAATTGCAGGCTCCGGCGAACAGGGAACAGCAGAAGAGCTGTTCCCCGCTACGTGACCCCGCTACGTTACCTTGACACCAATTCAGTTCCCCGCTACGTGACCTCAACAACAATTTAATTCCCCGCTACGTTACCTTGACACCAATTCAATTTCTCGCTATGTGACCTCAACAACAATTTAATTCCCCGCTACGTTACCTTGACACCAATTCAATTTCCCGCTATGTGACCTCAACAACAATTTAATTCTCCGCTACGTTACCTTGACACCAATTCAATTTCCCGCTATGTGACCTCAACAACAATTTAATTCCCCGCTACGTTACCTTGACACCAATTCAATTCCCCGCTACGTGACCTCAACAACAATTTAATTCCCCGCTACGTTACCTTGACACCAATTCAATTCCCCGCTACGTGACCTCAACAACAATTTAATTCCCCGCTACGTTACCTTGACACCAATTCAATTCCCCGCTACCTGACCTCAACAACAATTTAATTCCCCGCTACGTTACCTTGACACCAATTCAATTCCCCGCTATGTGACCTCAACAACAATTTAATTCCCCGCTACGTTACCTTGACACCAATTCCATTCCCCGCGATGTGACCTCAACAACAATTTAATTCCCCGCCACGTTATCTTGACACCAATTCCATTCCCCGCTATGTGACCTCAACAACAATTTAATTCCCCGCTACGTTACCTTGACACCAATTCCATTTCCCGCTATGTGACCTCAACAACAATTTAATTCCCCGCCACGTTATCTTGACACCAATTCAATTCCCCGCTATGTGACCTCAACAACAATTTAATTCCCCGCTACGTTACCTTGACACCAATTCCATTCCCCGCTATGTGACCTCAACAACAATTTAATTCCCCGCCACGTTATCTTGACACCAATTCCATTCCCCGCTATGTGACCTCAACAACAATTTAATTCCCCGCTACGTTACCTTGACACCAATTCCATTCCCCGCTATGTGACCTCAACAACAATTTAATTCCCCGCTACGTTACCTTGACACCAATTCAATTCCCCGCTATGTGACCTCAACAACAATTTAATTCCCCGCTACGTTACCTTGACACCAATTCCATTCCCCGCTATGTGACCTCAACAACAATTTAATTCCCCGCCACGTTATCTTGACACCAATTCAATTCCCCGCTACGTGACCTCAACAACAATTTAATTCCCCGCTACGTTACCTCGACACCAATTCGATTCCCCGCTACGTTACCTCAACAACAATTTAATTCCCGGCTATGTGACCTCGACACCAATCCAATTCTCCGCTAAATTCAGCGGGGAAATTCAGTTTCTCCGCTAGATTTAGCGGACAAGTTCAGTTTCTCCGCTAGATGTAGTGGGAAAATTGGTATCACGTGACCTCAACACCAATTCGATTCCTTGCTAACTAGCGGGGAATGGAATTGGTGTTGGGAGGTCACGTGACATGAATTTTTCCATTAAATAACTGAATTTGTTCATAAGTGACATGACACCAAGTCATGTGACGCCATTTTCTCCGCTAAATTTAGCAGGGAAACTGAATTGGAGGAGGAGTGGAGAGGATGAGGGGCAGGGGCATACCCTCCCCTCCTCCTCCAACTCAAAAGGTGCGCTCTAAAAAAGCATTACAGAGATTTATGAACGTTTTGAATTTTTTTGTAGCAAAAGAAGCTATAAACGAGGACTGCCTTGTCAAGCTGTCAAAGCTCACGAAAAACAAAATTAGAAAATGTGGCATAGACAAATTAAGAGTATGGAATGGTTAATCGATTGTGGGCAGCCACTCTGCAATGCATTGTGACAAGTCTTCCTTCATCAATTTGTTCTGTCCTTTAAAATTCACACGGGTGGAGGGGCATCAGAAGAAGAGGCTGCGCAGACTCCACAAAACTGTGAAACAAATGACCTCAAGTGCTCAATAGTGAGTGAGTTATCCAAAGATACAGCAGCATCTACATAAAATGTTGCAGACGCATGCATAACCAGATAAACAGGAACATAGAGATGCAGCCGGTCTGAGCTGACGGAGCGGAAGGGTAAGGGCACATGCTATGGTACATGATTTACAAATCTGTTTCCACAGTACTGCATCACAGACACTTCTACTATTATTGCACATTCCGAGAATAAATAAAGCATGCTGTAGCTGCATCATATTAGACCCTTCATACACGAAATGCAGCTTGTATAAGGTGTTGGGAGAATATTCTTGGTTTGTTGTCACGCTGTTCTTCATTTTAAACATCAGTAAAAGCACTGTTCGTGTCCCTCCCTGAGGGTCACCAGGTTGTTTTGTCCCGGTCCTTCCTAGAAGTTGTAGGTCAGGGCCGGGCGATCGTGGACAGCCGCGCTGGATGGTCGCTTCGGTGCCTGTTGGTGGTGGCGGAGCCTCGAGGAAAGACGCTCAAAGTCGAGAGCAACGGTTGATAAAAATAAATGTATTAAAACGTCAACAGCAAACTTGGTTACAGGACTCTACTGTCCGCTCACGGCTGTAGAAATACCAAAAAAACCGCGCCTCGGCGCAAAGTGCCCACCGCGCACGGTGAGGCTCAAAGAAACTGCTCGTCGCTCGCGACAAAGCTACGCGGACCGGCGGACCGCGGGAGATAACTTGCTCCGCGCACGGGCTTGTTCAAACTCAACGTTTCCTCGCCAGCGCGGACGAGAAAACTCCCCGCTGACACAGGGCCTGTCCAATCAGGACGATTATACAATTCTATTGGCCCCAGTGCCAGCGGGTCCTCCACCAATCACAGAAAGGCCACCGAACTTGTTATTTCCCTTTTCTAAAAAGAGAAACAATGCTAAACCCCTAGGGGAACTCTTCAATCGGGGCGATACCTTACCGCTTTACGGGGAAAACATCCCCACTTCGCCGCGTCAAAACAAATTGGCGCCGTGACCTTCGAACTTAGCGAGTAAAGCGTAATAGAGTCCAAGTGGACCTAGACCGGCGCCCCTCATCGCTAAAACCTCATTGTAGCAGTCTCCCGACTGGACAAGCCGTCACTGGGAACGCGCCGTGACGACAAAGCCGGGGAGGATGCCACTACCTCGCGGCGACAGGCAAGAATGTCTGTCTCCTTCCCGGGCCAAAGATTAAAAAGGGCTCAAGCCGCTCATCCCCCTATGCTCGGGGCGAGCCGTCGGGGTGCCCCCATTCGAACGGTTGAAGGTCGATTCACTCAGTTTCCAGGAAACGACAAAATTCTCAAGCGATCCCTACAGTAAGTGAAAATTTTCGTGACCAAATCACCTGTTGCCACATTTAAACACGAAATGCAGCTGCATGTGGTGCACCGATACGCAGCTCTACTTCCACGCTATTTGTTAAATTACCTGCATCGTGCCGCCTTCCAGGATATGGCCCATCGAGCGGGCAGACAATGCCGTTGGGACACATTATGGACTGATATTTTGCCACGTGCATCCTTTTGTGGCCAGAGAAGTACGCCTTCTGGTTCCTTTTCGGGCGGCACATGGGGCGACCCGTGCCATCAATGAAGTCCCAACAGTTGGGCAAAGGCCCACCCTTGTTGTGGACAGCCTTGAAGAGAAGAAGCAAACCAAGATATATAGTTTTCCTTTATGACTTTGTTGTAATCGTTTCTAATCTTCTTTTAAAGACCCGGATTAGTGAAGTGATAGTCATGGTACAAGCAAGTCTTCGATGCAAGCTTCCACATCTAATGAGAAAGTGATGACAAGTGAGCGAGCCAAAAGGAAACAATAGCTAAAGTGCCGTGTCAACGCCGAATTCACAAATTTCTGTGGCGGCTGAGAATAGGTAAAAGATTAGCAATATATGTTCAAGACGAGTGCGCAAAATGAGCTCGGTACAATATAGTCTCGTCTTATTAAGAGTAACTTCCATTATACACTTCAACCTGAATACTTGCCTTGCTAGCTCTAAAATACTTATAAGAATATGATGGCTTCAAAAAAGATTTTAAGCCTGTGTATTTTTTTACTCTTTTAGGTGTTATCTTTTGCATTTTCTTCTGTACATATTACTCGTGCTTGAATTTGGGATAGCTAATGGGCAGGTATAATTGAGCCACTGGCAGTAAAAATATTGTGTTTGTCTGTTAACAGAACTATGAAAGCTGGATTGCATGCACTAGATATCAAGCATTGTTTGGAAGACGGTCTGTTCAGTGTGCAGTGCCAGCAAAATTAACAAAGCCAACTGTGTAACAACAGTGCCCTGTTATTTTGACGTCCCAGAAGCTAGGTAAGCATAGCACGAGTCTGAACGGAAGACTCTCAATTAGTTTAGACCACAGCTGGGGTTCCTTAAAAGCCCACCGAGGTCTCAGTACTCCAAAGTTCGCATTTTTTGACACCGAAACCGGAAAAGGAAGCCGACTTACACTCGCAAACTCCACCATCCTGGCAGGCGTCAGCCACTCATGATTGTTGCAGTTGGTCAGAAGGTGACCAAAAGTTTGCGAGATGTGCTGCAGCGCTTGAGAAGTGACGCTCAACATCACTGAGGCACGTCTTCCGAAGACTGGCTCGAGGTCGCACCATCTATTCGGGTAGGCGAGCCTCCGAAATGTCAGACACAACGCTTCCCGGCCGGGCACGACTACGTCCTGACTGCTGGTCACGAACTCCGGCATCAGGAGACCGCGAGCGAGATCGTCAAAATCTCCTTTATCAAACCGGAACTGCTGTTTGAACACTGCACTGCTGAGGTTCTCAATGTCGAGCAGTCCATGACGCGACCGATACATGAACAGCTCCTTATCGGTCGCGCGACGCATTCATATTGTCACAAATGACAAGTGATGAGGCGATAATAACTGAAGAAACTAAACGTTTAATGGAGCGAACTTGTGCCTAAAAATAAAAAAAAAGAGAACAGAATAAAGCAGAGCGTCGCGGGCGTCGAAGTCAGCGTGACAGCAGAGTCGAACGCTGGGGCGAAACTGACTGCGGCTCGCCACGGGGAGCCCCTAATGTAGTACATGCGTGGGCTTCTGGAATAATCGGCGTAGAATTTTCGACGCGTAGAACATTCGGACTTCGAACAAGCAACTGGATTCTCGAATTGACCAGAGAACTAAATTGCAGGAATAACAAAAGATGCGTCGCTCCCAGGAATCGAACCCTGGCTTTTCGCGTAAGAGGCAGGCACGATAACCGTTACGCCATGCGCGCGCTGCCTACTTGGTCAGCTGCGCGCGTGGCATTAGTCCCCCCTTTAAAAAGTGCATTGCCCCGACGCAACTCAAAACAAAACAGAGCACATGAAAAGAAACGGTGAACAAAGGAGTCTTTTGGCACACATAAGGTCCACAGTCCTATCGAGCGTAGTACGGCTTTACACGAACGACGTGGACGACTTCAGGTCGTGGTGGGCGGCGTGATGATGTTCTTGCACCGTCGGGCATCACCTCGTAGTTCAGCTCCCCGAGGCGACGAAGTACCTTGTACGGTCCAAAGTATCGTTTCAGCAATTTCTCACTGAGGTCGCGGCGACGGATGGGCGTCCATACCTACACCCTGTCTCCGGGCTGGAAGTGGACGTCCCTGCGACGAAGGTTGTAGCGGCCCGCGTCGACGCGTTGCTGGTCTTGAATCAGGAGTCGGGCGAGCTGGCGGACTTCTTCGGCCCGTTGAGCAACCACCTGGGCGTCGTCGCTCTCACTGTCAGCTGGCTCATGGGGCAGCATCGCGTCCAGCATGGTCGTTACTTTCCGACCATGTACCAGCTGGAAGGGTGTGAATCCAGTGGTCTCTTGAACAGCCGTATTGTAGGCGAACGTGACGTAGGGCAACACCTCGTCCCACGTCTTGTGCTCTTCGTCGACGTACAGGGAGATCATGTCGGCGATTGTCTTGTTGAGTCGCTCCGTCAGCCCGTTGGTCTGCGGGTGGTACGCAGTTGTACAACGATGCCTGGTGTGACTGAGTCGGAGTATTTCTTGGATTAGCTGTGCCATGAACGATGATCCGCGATCTGTAATCAGAACTTCTGGAGCGCCGTGCCGGAGGACGATGGGCTCCATGAAAAACTTGGCAACTTCCACAGAAGTCCCTGAAGGAAGGGCTTTCGTTTCGGCGTACCGCGTGAGATAATCTGTGGCCAGGATGATCCAGCGGTTCCCCGACGTCGACGGCGGAAAAGGACCAAGTAGATCCATTCCGATCTGCTAGAAGGGTGCAGTTGGAGGAGAAATGGGCTGCAGGAGTCCGGCCGGCCTCGTCGGAGGTTTCTTGCGTCGCTGGCACTCGTGGCATGATCGTGTGTATAGGTCTTGGGGAGCTTGGGCCAGTAATACTTTTCACGAATATGGGCAAGTGTCGGCTGTAATCAAGTTGTCCGGACGTCGGGTTGTCGTGGCGGGCTTGGAAGATCTCTTCTCGAAGATCAGTCGGGAGTACCAGCAGCCACGGCAATTTGTTGTCCCTGAAGTTCTCTTTGACGAGTACACCTTGTCGCATGACGAAGGTCGACGGGGCACATAAGAAAACACGTGGCAGGGAACTCCCGCGCCTTTCCAGGTGCTCTATTAGTGCACGCAGCTCAGGATCGTCTCGGTGACGTCGTGCCATGTCGTCGGTGTTCGCCGCGCCTAGGAAGCACTCGTCTTCATCGTCGTCGCTGCTGCCGAAAGGTGTTTCAAAGGGTGCACCAGACAGGCAGTCGGCGTCCCTGTGCTTGCGGCCCGACTTGTAGACCACAGTCATGTTGAACTCCTGTAGTCGAAGACTCCATCGAGCGAGGCGTCCTGACGGGTCCTCGAGGTTGGCAAACCAGCAGAGCGAATGGTGGCACGTGACTACGCGGAACGGGCTCCCGTATACGTACGAACAAAACTTTGTGATTGCCGAGATGACCGCGAGGCATTCTTTATCAGTCGTGAAGTAATTTTTTTCCGCCTTGGATAGTGTCCCACCTGCGTAGGCAATGACTCGCTCGGTGCCTTCTTGTAGTTGAACCAGTACCGCACCAAGTCCTGCGTTACTTGCGTCCGTGTGAATCTCGGTTTCGGCATGCTGATCGAAATGTCCAAGAACAGGGGGAATCTGGAGTCGTCGCTTCAGCTCGTCGAATGCCTGCTGCTGCTCTTCGGCCCATTCGAACTTCTCGGTGTCCTTCGTGAGGTTTGTGAGCGGTGCCGAAATCCTTGCGAAATCCCGAACGAATCGCCAATAGTACGCACATAGTCCCAGGAACCTTTGCACGGCCTCTTTGTCTGCCGGCGCTGGAAATGCCGCGACGGCGCCAGTCTTCTCTGGGTCTGGGCGGACGCCATCATTGCTAACCACGTGTCCTAGGAACTTCAGTTCGTCATAGGCGAACCGACACTTCGATGGCTTAAGGGTAAGCCCGACGGTCTGTATGGCCTGGAGAACAGCTCGTAGTCGTCGCAAGTGCTCGTCGAAGTCGCTTGAGAACACTACGACGTCGTCAAGGTAGACGAGACAGCTGTGCCATTTGAGCCCAGCCAGTACGGTGTCTATGGCACGCTGGAAAGTTGCTGGCGCCGTGCATAGTCCAAACGGCATTACCTTAAACTCGTACAGTCCATCTGGCGTGACGAAAGCGGTCTTTTCTAGGTCACACTCGTCGACTTCCATCTTCCAGTAGCCGTTCTTCAGGTCCATCGATGAAAAATATCGAGATTGGCGCAGCCGGTCTACCGTGTCGTCTATGCGGGGGAGTGGGTAGACGTCTTACTTGGTCACCGCGTTCTGCTGTCGGTAGTCCATGCAAAACCTAAGCGTTCCGTCTTTCTTCTTAACCAGTACGACCGAGAGGCCTATGGACTGCTGGAAGGCTGGATTATGTCGTCGTTCAGCATTTTTTGTACTTGTTCCTGTATGACCTCCCTTTCTTTTACTGTGACTCGGTATGGCGATCGATCTACAGGGAGTGCGTCGTCCTCGGTAACAATGCGATGCTTCGCAACGGTGGTTTGACGCACCTTTGACGACGTCGCAAAGCAGTCGCTGTATTCGGCGAGGAGGTCACTTAGCTGCTGTCGTTTTAGGCCCGGAAGCTTGGTGTCAATGTCGAGCGGCGCTGGCGACTTAGAGTCTTCCTGCCTGAGGTGGCGACGATTCTTCAGCAATCGCAGCGACTTTGGCGGAGTTTCGGAGTTCCTCGACATGGCCACAGCTGCACCTTTACTGAGGTGTTCCGTTTCTTGTCGAAAATTCGTCACGAGGACCACAGTGCGCCAATCCTGAAGTTCAGCGGCTCCTCTTGCGACGGCTATTCCTCTTCCCAGGAGCAATTGAAGGTTACTCTCCAGAAGAACTTCGCTGCGGGTAGCTGCATCGATCACGACGGGTATGACAACACTTGATCGCGGCGGCAGATTCACGTGGTCGGCAGCGACTCGGGCGGCGGCTGACGCAGTTTGGATTTTTTCGGAAGGCGGAACAGGTGTCCGCAGCGTCAATTTGTTTTCTCCAAGGTCGATGACGGCACCGTATTCACACAGAAAGTCCATGCCGAGAATGACGTCTCTGGAACAGTCTTGTAGAATGACGAATTTCACAGGACACGTCTCGCGGTGAATTTCGACGCGAGCGGTGCACCTTCCGACAGGCGAAATAAGGTGTCCTCCGGCGGTTCGTATTTGCGGTCCATCCCGCGGCGTCGTGCCTTTTCGAAGGTGGCGAGAGAGCCTCCCAGTCAATACTGAGTAATCTGCTCCGATGTCAACGAGTTGCCGATGCGTCGTGGCCGTCGATAACAACGTTTAGGTTGTTGGACACCGTTGCAGGGACGTCGGTGCGATGCGGGGCGTCGGGAGTGTGGGAGCGCTCCGACGTTTTTGGAGGCTGTTTGCTTTTGTCGTTTTCGGCAACGTAATCTCCAAGCGTTGCCGCACTCAGTTTTCCCGGCGACGCATTGGAGACAGGCTCTCTCGGCGGGGTCGTGGCGCTGGGGACGCTGAACGTCGTGGCGATGGGGAGCGGGCTTCACGGCGGGGTCGTGGCGCTGGGGACGCTGAAGGTCGTGGCGATGGGGAGCGGGCTTCACGGCGGAGAGACGACACTGGCGAGGGCGAGCGTCGGAGGTACTCCTCGATGTCGCGAGGGCGTTCGTCGTACCTTGGGCGCGGGTCGCTCGGGTGGAACCCGCGCAGCCCCAATTGTCTGTAGGGGCATCGACGGTAAATGTGGCCGGCTTCACCGCATTGAGAGCACAACGGGCGTCGATCGGCCGTCCTCCACACGTCGGTCTTTCGTGGCGCTGCTTGTTCTGTGTGGGCGTGCGCCCGATCTTCCTGGCGTCGGGAAAACTGCGGCGCTGGAGGTTCACGTCTGGGTGGCGCCATATACGGGTAAGTAGGGGGTGGCGGTCGTCGGGTAGCTGCGGCGTAGCTCAGCGTCGGTGGTTCGGGGAGCGACGCTGGCAAGAACTTGTGGCTGCAGCGCCTGCTGAACTTCTTCCCGGACGACCTCGGCGATGGAGATTGTGGCCGGGCGCTCAGCAGTCGGCAAAAGCTTCTTAACCTCCTCGTTTACGACGTCGCGGATGATGTCGCGAAGGCCGGGGATGCTAGGGCTGATGTCGTAGCCCGATGCAGAAGAAGCAGCGACGCTCGAGTGCCGATGATAGTGGCTTGCTCTCGCGAGGAGGGCACGTTCCATGTTCGTGGCCTCCGTGACGAAATCTTGGACGGCGAATGGGGGGTTGCGAACGAGACCTCCGAAGATGCCATCCTTCACACCTCGCATCAGGATCCGCAGCTTTTTTTTTTGTCGGTGGCTTGAAGGTCGGCGCCAGCGACCAGGCGCGGAACATCCTCGACGAAACTGGTGATGGTCTCGTTTGCGCCCTGGGTCCTCATTCGAAGCAGGTCCTCCGCCCTCTCCCGTCGACACTGGTTGGTGAAAGTTCGTCTCAGCTCATTCTTGCAGGCGTTCCACGAGATCAACGAAGTCTCGCGATTCTCGAACCAGTGCCTGGCCGTTCCTTCGAGCGCGAAGTAAAGATTCTGCAGGCGCTGGTCGTCCGTCCATCGGTTGTGCTGGGCCATCCGTTCGTACTGTTCAAGCCAGTCCTCGAGGTCTTCATAAGGTTCACCATGGAAGGACACGAGCGTGCGAGGAGCGACGGGTAGGACAACGACGGGTGGAGTGGTCATCGTCGCGGTCTTCTTCCCTGGTTTCTGCGGCAGGGGTCCGAGTCCCGGTGGTTGGTCTTTGGTACGGCGGCTTGCTCGGACGTTGGCGTCTTCTGCGAAGGGTAGTGTTATGAGTCGACGCCCAGCCTGGTCTCTCGGGTAGCATGGCCATCTCGCTGGCGTCCAACCTCTCTCGCGAACAACGTCCCAGCCAGACAGTCGGGAAACAGATTGGGAAAACTTAACAGAACAGAAAACTAGTTTATTTACATGGGTATAATATCGTTTAGCATATTGGCAGAAGGAGCGCGCCGAATGGGCAGCCGAACAGGTCTTTATATAATAAAATTGGGGTTCTGGAGCTGCCGTGCCATTGGTTGGTTAACGCCGCATTCCAATGTTGGCCTCGACGTCAGCCTCCTCCTCTCGGCTCCGATGCTCGGTCGTTGTTCTTCTCCGAATTGAGGGCGACTAGTAGGCGATTGTCTTGCATGCGGTAGACGCAGACACAACAGACTGCCCATCTGTTCAGGGTGGGATTCTGTCTGGCGCTCCCGTGGAATGCAGACGCCTCCGTGGAATGCAGACGCCGTAGACAGAACGCACCGACGGCCACTTCGGTTCTGATGCCCTTGAGCCGAGGCCCGAGAGAAACGCTTCTCCGGTTTCGGTCGAACGTGCAAAAAGGGTTCGGATCGCACGCCAACCGTCTCGACGTTCGCTTGGTCGTCGTCCGCACCAGAATGCAAGGTCAATCCTCACAAGTACAGGGAGATGTAGACGGGTCATAACAGCACCTCCGCCGCCCGAAGTCGATCCTGAGGTGGAGTCGGTCAGCAGCCACTCGGCCGAAGATCGCAGTCGATGACGCTGGGGTGGTGACGCTGTAATCCCAGCCGCTTTAGGTCTTGCATCTGCCGTGTCTTGGGTGGGTTCAACAACGATGATAACCAGGACACCCGCAGTCGACAACCTCAAACCACCCAGTAGGCAAGCGCCCAGCCCATCCCCCGAGACACACCAGGCATAACACCAAAAGGTTCTTAACAAAAGCAAAACAAATTTCGATATTGCTATTGCTTGGAACTAATACGGAGAACGAAAGCATTAAACTCGGACTGCCGTGAAAAGAAACCCCAAAATAACTAACGTAAATGCACAGTTAAGACTCATACAAACTAGCAATACTCCTTAAAACCCAGTATCAATACTTCACTAACAGTTTTGTGGACGCACACATAGACTTTCCGCATAAGGGTAAAATGCGTTACATGGATTTCATCAGCCTAGGAGCAGCGGCTCAAGCTGTCGGCGTTCGTATGCAGTTTACCCCGCTTGTACTTAACGTCAAACGAATATTGCTGCAGCGCGAGGCTCCAGCGGAGCAGACGACCATTTTTGGGCGACATGTTCCTTAGCCAGGTGAGAGGACAACGGTCTGTTTCAATGGTAAACCTCGTCCCGGCAACGTAGCAGACCAGTAATATTCCTGCAACAAGCGTGCCTTCGCCTTTTTGATCCCCAAATGGCCAGACCACGAGCCGCCGTGGGACAGGTGGAGAAGGTATCGTCGGTACCTGCTTGGCACGACAAGTTGACCAAATTGTACCCCTTTGCGGTCTCGATACTTTCGGTACAAGACACCCGATCGCTTGCGGAACATAACGTTCTTCCGAGCTAGGCCTTCCTGGCAACACTCATTCAAGTTTTGGAGCGAATGATCCCCCTCCTGCTCTGCGATCAAAGTTGATCGCTCGACGCTCAAGAGCCTCTGAAAACTAGCTGACGCCAGTGTCAAGGCGATTCCCTCTGGCTCCAGCTCCCCTGCGAGATGCTGAGCGTCTTCCGCCGCGCTTGGCTCAGCCTCCGTGATCTCGGGATCAGTCTCCCTTACAGGTGCCTGAGCACCGTCCGCCTGATCCTTAGTTTTTTCGTCGGTAACTTCTTTACACGCCGTCTCAGCCGAATCCGAGCACTCCAATTCGTACTGAAATTTTGTAGCAAGGTCCCGTGCCTTAGAGCGAGTTAGAGCTTGAACAGAACCCACTGAAAAGCTAAGACCCTTCTCTCGGAGCATCTGATCAGACTTGTTTGAGAAGATGTAGGGGTAATGAAGCGGCAGGCTGCTGGACACCGCAGCCTCGGTGTGGAGCGTACCGAACGGACCCTCTATGCAAACTCGGGCAACCGGGAGGCACACGCTGTGCTCCTCGACTACCTGCCTGATCCACGCATAACCCCCTGTGTACCCGTTGGGGTCTACGTAGGTTGGGTGGATCACGTCCATTGTGGCAGCCGAGTCTCGGAGAACTTTGCACGCCTTCCCGTTCACAGTCAGGTCGCTCAAGTACGGCTCCAGCAGCCGCCGGTTTTCCTCGTTCTCACTTATGTAAGAAAACACGACGTTGGGAGACCTACATCCGGCCGCGATATGCCCCGGTTTTTGACACTTGAAGCACACCATCGGCTTCTTGGCTTCGAACGCCGTCTTTTGTTCAGGCTTTGTGCCCGAACTCTCCTTGATCGCTTGATGTTCCTCATTAGGACGACTCCCCCTTTCGTTACCTTGGGTTTCGGGCGCAGCCTCCTTTGTGAGATTTTCTCGTTCTCCGAATTTTCCTTTTCGTGAATAGCCTTGTGGCTCTGTGTCCCGGCGACCCGAACCATAGCGGTCCTCCTCGCGAAGGTTTCTGCGTACCGCGTACTCCTCCGCCAGCTCTGCTGCCCTCTGGGTTGTTTTTACTTCCCTCTGGTCGAGGATCCAGAGTCGCGTCTGCTCAGGGATGGAGCGGTAAAACTGCTCCAAGCAGAAGCACTCCACCACACTCTCGAGATTGTCGAATACCTCAGCACTCTTTAGCCATTCAATGAGATTGGCCTTTAGGTCATACGCAAACTCGAGGTATGATTCGTCCTTCCCCTTTTTGGCCTGTCGAAAGCGGAGCCGGAACGCCTCCGTGGAAAGACGGTATCTCTTAAGGAGATTCGACTTCACCACGTCGTAGCACTCGGCGTCCTCCTTTGAGAGCCGCGCTACGACGTCGGCTGCTTGACACGGCAACAGGGTTAGCAGTTTCTGCGGCCAGGTATTACGAGCGAACGCTAGCTTCTCGCAAGTCCGCTCGAAATTAACCAGAAACAGGCCAATATCCTCTCCTACCTTATAGGGCTGCATAAGGTTTTTCATCTTGAAGGATATCCTGTCTCCGCCGCCAGAGCCCGCTCCGCTTCCGTCGTCCGATGGAGATTTCTTTAACTCGAGATCTAGTTTCTTGAGCTCTATTTCCTGCTGTTGCCTCTTTAGCTCAAGCTCGAGCTCCTCGCGACGAATGCGGTCGCTTCGCTCCCTCTTTTCGAGCTCCTCTCTTTGTCTGTCCTTAGCTAAGTCCAAACTCTCCGCAAGCTCATCCGCATCTGCTCCCGTGGCTTTGATGGCCTCAATGATGAGCGCCTTCGTTTTGTTTCTCACCCCCTCCACACCCAGTTCCTCGCAAATCAGAATCAGATCCGCCTTGCCTAACGAACCGAGGTTCATGATTGCTCTGAATGTTGGCTCTGTTACTATCCTGACGGCTTCTTTAAAACCCACGCCTCAGAATAATCTCAACCACCCGCTTCGTCTAACAAAACAATTAAATGTAGCGAAAGCCTGGTGTGTCTCTAGGGACAAAAGCCGAACACTCACCCACATGTGTGGTCATCGGTTCGTGGAGTCTGCGGGGGGTCTTGATCCGCGTTGTTCAGCATCCCACCGCTGCCATCCAGCTGTTATGAGTCGACGCCCAGCCTGGTCTCTCGGGTAGCATGGCCATCTCGCTGGCGTCCAACCTCTCTCGCGAACAACGTCCCAGCCAGACAGTCGGGAAACAGATTGGGAAAACTTAACAGAACAGAAAACTAGTTTATTTACATGGGTATATCGTTTAGCATATTGGCCGAAGGAGCGCGCCGAATGGGCAGCCGAACAGGTCTTTATATAATAAAATCGGGGTTCTGGAGCTGCCGTGCCATTGGTTGGTTAACGCCGCATTCCAATGTTGGCCTCGACGTCAGCCTCCTCCTCTCGGCTCCGATGTTCGGTCGTTGTTCTTCTCCGAATTGAGGGCGACTAGTAGGCGATTGTCTTGCATGCGGTAGACGCAGACACAACAGACTGCCCATCTGTTCAGGGTGGGATTCTGTCTGGCGCTCCCGTGGAATGCAGACGCCTCCGTGGAATGCAGACGCCGTAGACAGAACGCACCGACGGCCACTTCGGTTCTGATGCCCTTGAGCCGAGGCCCGAGAGAAACGCTTCTCCGGTTTCGGTCGAACGTGCAAAAAGGGTTCGGATCGCACGCCAACCGTCTCGACGTTCGCTTGGTCGTCGTCCGCACCAGAATGCAAGGTCAATCCTCACAAGTACAGGGAGATGTAGACGGGTCATAACAGTAGCCTTCCGGGGCTGAGCACTTCACTTGGCCGGGATGTCTTCGTAGGTGTACGCTTCATGGGCATAGAAAGCGATACGCCGCACCTCCACCAAAATGTCACGAATGACAAGTGATGATGCAATAATAACTGGAGAAACTAAACGTTTACGAAACATTACTTACGAAACATCGCTTACGAAACATGTCCGTCCTAAACTCGAATATGCTGCTGCGATTTGGAGTCCTCATCAGAAATACCTAACCACGCACGTTGAAAAAGTCCACACTCGAGCAGCACGCTTTATAACATATTCCTATTCATATAGAATGAGTGTCTCTCCTAAAACAACAATGTTCCCTGCCATTGCTCGAAGTGCGTCAAATCATTTTTACTCTGTGCCTAATTCACAAGTTGTATTATAACAATCGTTTTTCAAGCGTTACTTTCCTTAAACCCCCTAATAGATCATCTCATCGAACCACTAAGAGTAAAAGTTTTCAACACCTCACTGGGTCAACCAACGCGTTTATTAACTCAGTTGTACCACGTGGCATCCGCGCATGAAACGACCTTCCCGAATCCATAGTCACCATCGCCGAGACCACACTGTTCCGTTCTAAACTTGAATCTTATTTTCTAAGCAATGCGCTTCCGCTAAATTCTGTTTCTGTCTAACTTGACAACTTTTTATGTCAGTCCAGTTTTTTTTTTCTAAATTTGTACTTAGCTGGGTTTTCATTGTATGCTGTACCTGCATGACAACTTTGTGTGAGACTGTATGTGCGTTTGTTCTATTTTCTTTTGTGAATTTATGTGTATGATACCCCCCCTTACTCAATGCTCTGGAAAAGAGTCTGTAAGGTATTGTGAATAAATAAAAGTTTAATGGGGCGAACAATTGTGCCCAAAAATAATAAAAAAAGAGAACAGAATAAAGCAGAGCGTCGCGGGTGTCGAAGTCAGCGTGACAGCAGAGTCGAACGCTGGGGCGAAACTGACTGCGGCTCGCCACGCGGAGCCCCTAATGTAGTACATGCGTGGGCTTCTGGAATAATCGGCGTAGAATTTTCGACGCGTAGAACATTCGGACTTCGAACAAGCAACAGGTTTCTCGAATTGACCAGAAAACTAAATTGCAGGAATAACAAAAAATGCGTCGCTCCCCGGAATCGAACCCTGGCTTTTCACGTAAGAGGCAGGCACGATAACCCTTAGGGCCACGCGCGCGCTGCCTACTTGGCGAGCTGCGCGCGCGGCAATATTCTTTTTCATCGAGTGACAAATAATTTTTCGCAAGGCGTCGTTCGACATGGCACATCACGAGATCGTCGATTTCCTCCCATGAAAGAACATCTGACAGGTGGCGATTCGACAAGATGCTCGACGAGGGTATCGTGAAGTTGTCGTCGGAGTCGTCGCTCGTCGTGCTTTCTTGGTGATCACGGGCGCTGCTTGGCTTGGCTGCTTGGCCGACCAGGCTAAACTGCGGCCGAGCCAATGTGACTTTTTAATGTTAGATCGTTTTTTTAAGGCGCTAGGTGGCGCTAAGTAACGCTCAAAATCACAGCCGCAGGTTCTGCGATTTTTCTAGTAAGCGGTCGACTTGGTAGCGTTTACGGAACGGAAAGGGGTCTGTGCAGGCTATTTATAGCGTATGCTATACTGTTCCGTATTGCGTACGCTAGCGCCTGCAACGCTATACTAAAACTCTCTATTATCGATTGGTAGCGCAGGTTACTCCCTCGATTTTCAGTTCGTGCAGCCACCGCGTGGTGCCGTCGGTATGTGGAAAAGGTCCATTGAGAGGGAAGCTCCCCGAAAAACATAAATTATAATTTTTTTACGCTAGTAAATGAACTCGGACGATCAAAAGAGTGAACGTGGGGTATGTAATAAAGGATAAAGATTCTCAATAGGCATATGGATCAGAATTTCAGAAAAACGTTTCACAACCCTTTTAAGTAAATTGGTAACACCTGCTACCAAACCAAACCACGGAGCGTACCTAAACTAGCTCGGGACACATGCGCAGTGAAACGGGCACGGCAAACCGCACCTGGCGATACGCAGCGATATTTGTGGATTCAAAAAACACGCTCGCAAACGCCCGTCACGCGACGCGTATAGTTACTGGGTTACGAGCGGAAAAATGCCTGACAGTAATTTGCTCTAAAGTCTATAACTTATGCCGAAACATGATTTTTTTTAAACGAAATGAAAAATTAGGCCTCAACAACTGCACCCGTATTCACCAGGCGCGACTAACTAGCGCCGTTTTAAGGTTAGTAGCACGACTAAGTAGTCGCGAGCTAAACGAGAAATCCGCGACTAACGAGCGATTATGTTATGCGGTATTCATGAGCGCGAAGCGAGCGGGGTACTATCTAGTCAGAACTAACACGCGGAAGTCAGAACTAACACGCATATGCTTACTTAAACGCCACTGCGTAATTGGGTATTTTATCGTATAAAAACTAAACTTTAAATGTTTATCAGGAAAAAAAGTTACAATGAGAGACATATTGTTCGAGACACAGTTTTACAAAGAAAAATTTAAAAAACAACGCCAGGGAGAAACACGGAAGCCGCATTGCCAGCGACATAGACAAATATGGAAGTGCCCGTAAATGCGTTTTTTTCTCGTCGTCCAGCGCCCTGCTGAGATCGATTTAGCGGTATCTCTGACCGCTGAACATGGCTATTTGCACATTATTTGCTCCTCCAATTCTTTCTAGATGTGCCCCCAGCGTTCCGAGACAGTAAGTGCTTCGTTAGCGCGGTGCGGTCAGCGGTGATAGGAGTCGACCATGGCGCTGAGCCGCTAGTCACCCGCTAAACACCGGCTAAACTAGCCCTACTCCTTGGAAACACGACCGGTGAATACCAAGCGTTCACTTAGCGGCGACTATCGCTCGCCTCGTGATCAATTTAGTCGATGACGTCACTAGTCAGTGGTTAAACAGGCGCTCCTCGCGCCTGGTGAATACGGCTGCTGGTGTATATGCTCAAATTTTTCATTATACTATGTTTTCAGACATGACACCGACTACAGCGTACTCCAAAAATGTGTTGGCAATGTTGCCATTTAAACGTTAGCGCGAGAAACCAGAATAGTTTCGCGATTGGGGCTACTTTGCGAACAGGTGTTCTCGTGCTCGGAGTGGAATGGCAACTCAACGAAAGCTACTAGTGCTAAAAAAATGGATCCTTTTTTGGCGCCTTTGCGCAAGCGAAAACTGCGAGGGTAAAAACAAGGTCGCCATTATTGGGTTCGACCGATCTTCCCGCTAAAGCGAGAGGAGAGCAGTCAGTCAGTCAGAGTCTTTAGAGCAAGGAAATCAAAGGAAGTGTTGCTGAGCCGGAAGCTCAATAGAGAGGAGAGCGCGTTTCAAACCTATAACCGCTTTCACCTCAGGAAAAAACCAAGGTTTGCGCATTGTTCAGACGCGGCGCGAAGTAGTTCTTACGAGATTTGGTTATCGAATGAAAAAGCGATACTTTTGGCGTTTGGACGTGCAGGTGTTGATAAGATAACATATAAAGAATCAAACATTCACCTGTATATGTCTTCATTATCTACATAAAAAAGAGAATTAGTAATAATCCGCGAGGAGCCGGACTTGTTTTACTACTTTTTATTTATTTGTTTTTATTTGTTAAAAATATAAAGTGTATAAGTGCATGATGATGTGCCATGACTTTGTGTTTTGAATGTATTTTTCTTTTGCTTTTTTATTCCTCCGGGTGAATCGCTTTTTTGAAGTGTCAGTGCATGATTGTTCTTTTATGTCCTTGTACGTATTACCACTCCTGTAAAAGGCCTTGTAAAAAGCCGACAGTATCAATAAAGAAAAAAAAACAAAAAAAAAAAAACTACTTTTTTGAGGTGAAAACGGGTGAAGTATGTTTCTCGAACTTACTTGATATTGTTAATCAAAACTTTCTGTTCTAGTTCTTAAAATGTAAAAAAAAAAAAAAGTGAGCTGCTACGGGGCAGTTTCGTGATTACAGAGATCACATGCCACCCAAGTAGACCGCTTAAACCTCCCTCTCATTTTTTGTTGTATTTGCGTCATGTTCTTCTTTTTCTTACTCCGGCATTTTTCCTGGCGTTTTATTTTTATTTCTTTGATTTAATTCCTTTTTTTTTTGTCTCTTTCGCTAGATTTTATAGAATCTGGGCTGCGCGCTCAAACAAACCGTGTTATGTGTGTATGCTAACGTCCGGTTGCGAGCGAAGCGCTAAAACTTTCCTTTTGTACTGAAATAAGGGTAATAGCGCAGGTTAACTGGTTAACGGTCAT
The DNA here is from genome assembly GCF_016920785.2 of Ixodes scapularis. Lineage (NCBI taxonomy): Eukaryota > Metazoa > Arthropoda > Arachnida > Ixodida > Ixodidae > Ixodes > Ixodes scapularis. The sequence continues at coordinate 194,450,721 of NW_024609846.1, read as the reverse complement.
GTTTCTTTGTGGTCTAACGTGGTAATTTGTTTAACACAAAGGTACGATTTTGAAACGTACATTTTGCGTACACTCCGCGACACTGTTAGCGCGAACAAGCGATTCCCGGGTTTTCCCGTTTTACTCTTAAAATTGAATGGCTCTTCGGTGTCTGTTTGAATAAAATGCCAAAAAGCGCCGATGGCGTGTTGGCGCTAACAATGTCGCCCAATGTACAACCGTTTTTTACAACGGAGCTATTGAGGTTAGTGGTTAGTGTGATTCTGAACCCTTGGTTAATGTGATTCTGAACCAAGAGATGGCCATTGGACTGCCTTCCAGGTCTGTATGTCAATGCGAGAAATCGTGTGTGGTGGCGCTTCGATACAGTGGGGTGTTTTTCTATACCCTGAATATGACATCCCTGGTCCCTTGCTTGTTTTTCTCTGCGCGAGCTTTCTTTGGAACGCGCACGGTTGCGCCAGTTCTCATGCAAGGGGGCCAGTTACCCACGCTCCGAGCTGACGTCTTCACCAAATCTGGGCAGAACAAAACACGAAAATCGTCCTGAGCCAAATGGCGAGACACATGCACAACAAAACCACCGACGCGTTGAAAAATATAAAATTGCCTGTGCGCCGTTATCGGAGATTTCAGAGGCCAATTACACATATGTATTTCAATGTGGTCATATTTATATTGACACGAATGAAGGTGACGAGCAGACGAACAGTGAACTAAAAAATAAAGTTTTAATCGGGGAACTTGTGCCAAACAAAAAAAGTAAAGAAAGAACTTCGAGGCAGCAGAAAAGCAGGTGGCGATTTGGCAGCGTAACACACAGTGAGAGCGAGACTGACTCGATAAAAATCGCTGGCAGCTGCTTATCTACAGTGCGTCACCATCTCGAAAGTTCGGCAAAGAAGGTTCGAGCGTCGCGCGCTCGGGGCGAGGATGAACTGGCTCTTTCGAGAACAAGAAAGCAGGGCGAAAGTTACGTCTGGGGCAAGAAAGAACGCGAATCTTCCAGAAGTCCGTTACCGAGCATTGCTTTCTCGGCTCTGCGGGCGGCAATATGAAAGGCCGGTCCTTTGGTCGTGCATGTGTTTGGCTCTTTGTGGATTTCCAAAAAAACGTGATGACGTGATAGACTTGGGTTTCCAAAATTCTAGCTTGAGGAATTAACTACCAATAACATAAAATATAAACTATTTTTTGGGCGGTCAGGCGTCTGATTTAGCTTGCTGGGTGTCTATTTTAACCAAAACCACGAGACTGGAAAACACGAAAAATGACACTGAGGTTTAGATGTTGAGTTTCGAAAGCCCAAAGAAGGACTGGTGCGGGAGTCATAATAAAAAAATGTCAAGGTTAAAATTTAACTCGCAGCAATAAATAAGAATTAATTTTAATACGAATTCGGTGATAAATGCAATGACTGGCCAGGCAAAGATTCTGGGTCTGTGGATAGCCCACATAGTTTAAGCAATGTACAGGGTGTCACAAGACAAAACAAAAATTACAGTTCTTTTTTTACCGCAAGAATGAACTAGGCATTGCCGAACGCTCATTCTCCGCCCAAAGGTAGAGCTAGAGGTCACAACCAGATGCCAAAGTTTCAGCCCGATCCGATAACTTTATCAAAAGTTATTAGTGATTTTCTGAAAATTTCAATGGGAACATAGCGGCCTACGGAGTTTTCGAATACATGGGGCTCTATGGCACCAGAAACCGAAATCGGGCAAATATGGGCTCCATTTTCCCACTAAATTTTTCAGAAAATCAGTTATAACTTCTGAAAAAGGTGTCCGTTCGGGATGATGCTTTGCCATCTGGTTGTGACCTACGCTACCTTTGGGCGGAAAATGAGCGTTAGGCGATGCGTAGTTTATTTTTCCCGATAAAAGAAACACTGTATTTTTTTTTTGGCATCCTGTACCAGTTTTAATTTGGTGATTTATGCGCGCAAGGAGTGGTGTGCAGAAATAAAAAAAAAGTATCCAAACGGCTAGAGTCTGACGTTCTATAAAATATAGTGTAATCACGCACATGGTACGCTGATTAAGAATGAAACAGCCCTACATTTTACACTATCGTTGAGCGTATCGAAAGATACGGGGGCATCAAAAGCTAAAGCTCGTATACTTATACTGCTCAGGCCGTTATTTTTGAATGCTCATAGTACTTATTTACCCTCAGATTTGGTGTAAGTTGTCTTCTGATTGCTTGCGACAGAAAGAAGGAAACGTTCTATCTCTGGGTTGATAGAAAAACTCAACCTGCTGACAGCTACCAATCATCTCGGTGCCGATTATGAGTATTCATTGCATGCTAACGGTCGCTTGCTTAGAACGAGTTTTTCCCATATGATTTTATACAATCGCAATTGTTCCTGACAAACAACAATGTTTAGTCAGGCAAGCGGTCATATGTGAAGCTTAAAGTATTTTCTATTGGTTATGGCACACGTAACAAGTTGCATAGTTTTTTTAGTTTTCTTTTTTAGAATCCGCGAAAAAGATTGCTTTTGGGTTACCTTGGCCTCTAATAATTCATGGAGCACACAAAAGAGCACGAACTGAATCGCTGTGGGAAACGAAATCAATAATGATAAACACGCGTGTAATCACGCGAAAACTGAGGGCATTGCACATATACAGAAGGTATGCTTTGTCTCACTAAATACATTACCAATAAAGTATTTGGTTTTATCCTGCGAGCGAAGCGGAACATACAAGTGCGAGCATACTGCCCTGAATTACACTTCCACTGAACACGCGCACCATCCAAAGCATTGAGCTCGCTTTTATAGCTTTTGGTGCGCTCAAACCTTTGAAAACACAATTATAATCAATTCTATTATTTCAAGTATTTTTATTAACTGCGCCTATGTGTGTGTGTGTGTGTGTCTGTGTGTTTTCGGGTCTTTTGCGTTCACGTTCCATTTTCTTAGTTATATTAAAGTTTTCCAGAAGTCCGACAATTATAGTCTGTTTCATCATAAGTAAGAGCCGCATATACAAAAATGTTGACAAAAAAAAAAAAAAAAGAACGCGAACACACATTAAAAATGCAAATATGCAAATCGTTGACTGTAGTTACTACCGTCAACGTTACTGGATCGGAGAAGTTGACAAGCTCCAAGAAAGAAGTAACGCGCTGCCATTCACTGCCGCGTAGCGGGGCTCGTGTCCAAGCCCGCCCGACCCGTTCAGTCTGTCTGGCCTCGGTACTCGTTCATACGCCGTGAAACATCGTTGTTCTGTGGGTTCGTACAAGTATATCACTAAGGACTGTTGCCAGTGTGATAATGTCCGGATTGAGACAACATTTCCCGGGACTCTTGAGGTAAATTTACGCCCGCCGGGCCTTCTTAGTTTCGGCAGCTTTCCGACATTCGGCACCAAGGCAAGCAGCTCGGAGAAATGGCTGCGTCTATCGTTCGTGGTTTCCGGCAAATGGACCGTTCTGACGAAAGTAAACCCTGGAGAAGGGGAACAAGAGGGACAAAGGACAAACATAAAACTCCAAACACAGCTAGGTGACTGGTGAGCGACCGAAAAAATCCGCCTGGTCCGGGTATCGAACCCGGGACCTCTCCATTACAGGTGGAGAGGTCCCGGACCAGGCGGATTTTTTCGGTCGCTCACCAGTCACCTAGCTGTGTTTGGAGATTTATGTTTGTCCTTTGTCCCTCTTGTTCCCCTTCTCCAGGGTTTACTTTCGTCTTTCTTGTCCAGCTCGCTTGCACCTTTGCATTTAATTGCATTATAATTAGGACCGTTCTGGTTTGGTCGTTTGCGGACTAAAATACCGTTAACTTCCCTCTTCTGGTGTTGTGTGTCTGTGTCAGAAGCTCAAGCGTAAACTGCTGCATACACACCAAAACCGCATTAGGAAAGAATGACAATTTGAAGACGTCTTCGTCATTTGAAAGAAGGGGGCTGTTTTTGTATTTGTATTCAGCTACGTCGAGGCCTGCTACTGGTAAAAACAACTGAGTTATTTATCTCCTGTGTTTTTATACGTGTATGGCAACCTCGCTGTCTTGCACGTGCCGTTTTGGAGACGTGTGAGTAAGAACTTCAAAGCATCACTTTCGATCAGCTGATCTGCGCGGATTCGTGTGTATATTTGGAGATTTACGTGTGAACGTGCGATAAATATTAGGACCGTTATTTTACAGTACCTGCCACAGCCTCGCGGCAACAGTGCACGAATTGTGAGACACCCTTATTGAATATGTGAAACGAGTTCATTTGTGTAAGCGTGTGCATGCTCCATGTGCCTGACAGCAACATGCTTGTTGACGTGTTCATAAGCGCGCGTTAATTTGAATTCGTTTTATTTTAACTACTATTTTCTTAACATTGTTGTTGTCCATAAATGATAATGTTGTTTTATTGATCTTGTGACGTTTCTGCGATCTATTTCATGCCAAAATAAAGACATGTTAGCTACACTGAGAATGCGACATAGGGAGGCTGGGGTGCAAAGACCACTATTGAAAACTGCAATGCCTCTTCGTTGTAACGCAAACGCTCTTCTACGCGAGATACATCAGTCGAGAGATGACGGAGAAGATGGCAGTAGCAAACGACGAAGCTCGGGTCCTGTGATCGCCAACTACAGGAATTTTCAGTCTTGGTGTTTTGCATTCGGCTCGCGATTTTTTTCACGCAAAACGAAATAAACGTTGCAGAGTATTCATCTGCAATTTTAGCCCTGCCGAATATTTGTTGTGGTTACAAATAAAAGGCAGAAAACGCATATTGTTCTTTTTCTTGTGACAAGTTCGAGCGTTTATCGAGAACTGCGTATACGGTACAGACAGCGCACGCGAGTGCCTGCTTGTCGATGCTGATCATAGACGAATACGAGAGACATCAACTATGACATAAATCTCGTTATACTTTGGTATTACACGAACATAGAATCGCACTTGGAAGCCAGACCCAAAGTTAGGCACCCATGGTACTATCCGATGAATTATAAAATACGAATAAAAAAAATGGTTAGCGTGCGTAATTACAATCGTGACTGCTGCAGAATCTACTTGCAGGGTCCATTTCTTAAAAAGAAGTGCGCAAAGGCCGCCGACCGCTTGATTTCGGAACGAAAGGCCAGCGTCCCGAGCTTGCCCAGAGCTTGGCCGGCTTTGCGGACCGGGCGGGCTGGGTGGACAGCGCCACCACGCTTGCGCGAACGGAGAGGGCCGGCTTTCCGAAGCGCGGCTAATGCGGAGCTTGTCAACTGAGCTGATCTAGTAACGTTGACTACAGTGTGACTACACTTGGGGTAGTGTTGGGACCGGATCGGCTCGGCAACGGGAGCTCGTGAGAGCGCGTGTATTGACACTTTGTGGCGGCGCTATAGTCGAGTTACCCGGAAAAAATCGTTCAGCCCACGACGTTTGGCGGAAAAAGCGTTTGTAGTCGACGACGTTCATGCTTTTGTTTTTCACTTTGAGCGAAGCGCGTGTTGGTAAGCCGAAATCGATTTTATAGTCCCGTGTGTTTGATCGAAATATGTTTTTAATCTTGTGTGTTCTGATTTTGCGGATGGTGAACGCGTAAGGTTAGCACCGAAATGCTGTCGGCGAAACGGCGATAGAACTCTTGCTGCGCACCTGGACACCTATGTAGCGCTTTTTGGACTCCCACGGCGACTAGGGAGAAGGAAGTGACGTCAACAACGCTCTTTGGGTTGACTGGTGGAGTCGCTGATGACGGTATCTGCAGAAGAAAACAAAGGAAAAGTGAGCGGAAATCGGTGAGCCGGAAGCTCCACCATTAACGGACGTGACGTCTAAATGACATATGGATACTTTGATATTACGTCGCTTCGAAAGAACGATGAAGGATGGGGTGCAACGCGTCCGCGCCGTCCCGTCGAACTATGGACTGCTCTGCGATAATGAAGGGTGAATTCGGGTGGTCGCCTCTCCCCCTTGACCTCGATTCAGCAGAGCGCCCCCTCCTCGCGTCCAGCGCTACTCGGGATCCTTTTCAGCCGATCACAACTGCTGGGTTCAGAGCGCTCTGAGATTCTCAGACCAGTTCCGGAAGTAAAATTTATTGTCATTGGTAATGCATTAAAGGACACATGCAAAGGAAAAAAACATTTTTTTTAGATAGCTTAGATGGAAAAAGGATGTCATAAAACGATTTTGCAACGAAGAAACAAAATTTTTAGAGCTATATTTACGGCGCTATACCAATTTGTAGTTGGCGCTCGCGGGAGCCGCCGCTGGTCACGTGGTAGGCCCGCGCGCCGCCGCGCTGCGTCGCTGCCGCACGCTGAGCGTTGTGCGAACGCCGCTTCAACGCGTTTCTCCACGCCGCCGTCGCCGCCGCCGCCGCACAAGTTCGTCTGCTTCGGGGCGCCGCCGCCGTCGTCTGACCGGCGCACAGGTCTATCACGTCTGCTTGCGCTTTTTCAGGAGTTTCCTTTGGGCTCTAAAAGTTACTTATTCGTCTTGGTTTTTTGTTATACTTCAAACAAAGATGAATAAGTTATTTTTAGAGGCCACAGGAAGCTTCCGAAAGAGCGCAAGCACCACGTGATAAATAAAGACCAGTCACGTGATAAATACGGACCACTTTTCCGCGGTGCCTGCGGGCGCCAACTACAAATTCGTTTTGCGCCGTAAATATAGCTCTAAAATTTTTTTTCTTCGTTGTACAATCGTTTTATGGCGTCCTTTTTCCATCTAAGCCGTTTAAAAAAAATGTTTTTTTCCTTTGCATGTGTCCTTTAAAAACAACACGATCTTACAGCGTACGGTGGACGATTGAGCAAAATTTCCGCCCGCAACGTGATGAAATAACGGTTTTGACGTAAAGGGTTTTACTCATCGGCATGTAAAAAAAAAAAAAAAAAAAGAAAACAGTATGCAAATTGATTTTTGCAGAACGGAACGAAAGCCAACGCTTAGAAACAGATGTCAACTCATCGCGTTCTCGACAGTGAACGCGCTGCGATAGCTTTCATGCGTACGACTGAGCAGGCGAATATAAAATGGTTAATAACCCGCCTTTTTCTCACGGCGAAATATCGTGCAAGCATCGCAATGTGACAGAAATCACAGTGCATTATATTCGGCTCTCCCTTTATTTCAAAACACAAACCTTTGAACGCACTTTTACCAAACCTCAAAAATTTCTTGAAGTGACTACAAAATCCGGTAAAACAGCGGCGAGCTCTACGAGCTGTTTCGTCGTCGGTTAGGCTTAGCGGAGTCACCTCCGTGAGATGAACGATCTTGTGAAAGCACTGGGAACACTTCACACGTCGGCTTTTCCTGTTACGGTCGCAAACGAATGTCGTCCCGTCCGTTGTAATCCTCGCACCGTCGAATGCACAAGCACTTTGTAGAACCACACATCAGTCACCGTCATGCCGGACTCCGCACACCACCACAGACCACTGCCGGCCATCGTCAACAAAACCACGTGATTACCGTCCAGCTACCACGTGACGCCTGCGCCGCTCCGCACTCCGACGTCTACAGACGGAGGGCTAGAGAGCGCTCTGAGAGGGAGAGGCGCCCTCGGAATGAACCACCCCATCAGGCCACAGCACTCTCTTTCAACCACCCGATTTCGCACGCTCTGGAAAGAGCGCTCGAGAGCGCGCAGAAAGAACCACGCGAATTCGCCATGAGTTGTTGTATCTGGCGAACAAGCGCAACCGGAGCCATCGGGATGCTTTTGAACTGTCGGAGCATGCATTTCGGTTGCAGTACCGCCTGGCGAAGACTTTAGTGCGGCGGCTGTGTGACGAACTACGCGAGGAGCCGGAGCTGCAGAGACTGCGTCCGCGAAATACTGTCATGACCGTGGAGGACCAAGTTCTGTGCGCCCTTCAGTTTTACGCTACGGGAAGCTTCCAAGGCATGGTGGCGAGTGACGAGCACATAGCACGGGATCAAGGCAAGGTCAGCATCGCCTTGCGGGCCGTGTCCGTCGCTATTGGGCGGCGTCTGGGGATCCAACATGGCTGGATCCACTTCCCCCAGACGGCAAGCGAGAGGGACGACTTGGAGAGGGGCTTCCAACTACTCGGCAGGATTCCGGGCGTCATCGGGTGCATCGAAGGGACGATGATCAGCATTGTGGGCCCGTCTAAGGACGACCCCACCGTCACGAAGGCTGCGCATTGGTGCAGGAAGCAATACCACGCCCTTAACGTGATGGCGGTATGTAACCTCTGAACGAAACTTATATTGTATGACGATGAGGATGCAGGGTAGGCATAAAGGGCTGCTCATCCTTTTACAACTAAATAAACGTAGGTTTCACCGGGGGGGGGGGGGGGGGGGGGATTTCTGTAGGAGGGAGCGAGCTCGACGGCTCGACACTGCTCCCCCCCCCCCCCCCCCCCCCCTTCCTTTTTTTTTCTTCCCTGCTGTATTATTGCGAACAATATGAGCTGAAACAGCGCTCCGGAAGCCGCACGGTACTACCTGCGCCGCCTGTCACATTGCTACTCACACTCGGCCCCCGGCTGCGCCGTGTTTTGTATAGTGATGCGATAGGCGGCGCAGGTAGTACCGTCCGGCGGCCGGAATGCTGTTTCAGCTCATACTGTTCGCGATTGTACGTACAGTGCGCCACAATATGAAAGACCCACTGGGAGCGCGTAGCCGAGGCGGCAGCTGGCGGGGGCGCTGCGAGCGCTCCGGGAAATTCCCCTCTGCTTCGAGGGGAGGACGCTCACTCGGGACTCAGCGCAAACCGATAAGCGCGTTGCGCTTTAGCTGAGCCTCGAGTCAGCGTCCTCCCCTCGAATTAGAATGGAACGGCCCGGAGCGCTCGCAGCGCTCCCGCCTGCCGCCGCCTCGGCCACGCGCTCCCAGTGGGTCTTTCATATTGCGGCGCACTGTACATACTTTAGTCAGCTAGAGCGAGGCTCATTTTGTGTGTCCAAGCTGACAGTGCCCTGTCATGTATTGTGCACTGTTTCCTACAATCACCTCAGTGGTGGATTTCTTCTTTTTGTGGTTATTAGTTTGCAAATGGAGGTTAAAGGGGGACCAGCAGAAATATTCTTCCGCCTGGCGGAAAGTCCTCCTCGCCCTCTTTTTTTCTTGTATTGTAGCACGGCGAGGCGAGGGGAAAGGTTTCCTTTTGCGCCGGCTTCTTCTGAAAGGATAAGCCGAGAAAATCCCCATTTTGAGCGACGGGCGATGGGTGCGGCAGCAGCGACCTCGTGACTTAGAGGTAGCTTCAGCTCCTATCGCGTAATCTGCCCTATTTTTTGGCGCTCACCAAGCCTAGCCCCTCGGGTGTAGGTTTTACGGAGCTGCAAGGCAGCGCCCGCGCAGTCACCGAATTTTAGCTGTCGAAGGTCTTTGGTTCAGCCCGTGGCAAAGTAAACGGATACCTGAGAGCTGCGATGCATCCCCGCACCCATTGAAAAAACGGGGAGGCGCTCACTTGATCGAATGACGTTTTAGCGAACGCCCACGCTTCACCGAATGACAGTTTAGCGAATAGTCGGACGCCGCGAAGCGGCGTTTTCGGGTGGGCCAAATGGGTTCACATTTTTGTAATGAGCCGCCGTAGACTGTCGCCGCGAAGCGGCGTAAAGCGCAGCGCTGCGGATGGGTTAACGCGCGCCCCGGTTATTCGCTAAAACGTCCATTCGCTAAAACGTCCATTCGCTCAAATGTCGCTGTTCGCTAAAATGTAATTCGCTCATGTGATATAGACCCGAAGGAACGTTTCATTGACATCGACATTTTTACGCAAGGGCCATGCAGAATTTAGTGTATAAGAACAAATTGATGCCTCGTAAGTTGGTGCCCAACGGAAGCACTCTTTACCGAATTGCTTGTTTAAAAATAACAACTTTTCAAACATAAAAATAAAAAAAAAAAAATAACACCACTTTTTTGGGGGCCGCTAAAGTTACTGATTCACTCCGTTAGCGTTGATTGTGCAGCGGTATGCGCACATTACGCGACACTGTTAGCGCAAACACGACATCGGCGCTTTTGGCTATTTTCCCAACAATGTATCGACTCGCACTAATATCTACCGCTTAGGTTGGATACTCGCATTAACAGTTTCCTAAACATCGTTCACTTCTAACAAAAAAAAAAAGTGGGAAACACCGGCGATAGTTTGTGCTAACTGCGTGGCGTAGGGTACCTGAAAGTTTTTTACAATGTTAAATACAATTCTGTGTCACGTAAAAAAAAATTGTCTGCTTTTGCTTTAGTTTCTTTGAGACACCACAAATACTTTGAAGTGGCGGCCCGTGCTATGGTACCGATACAAGCAACGTTGGACCATAACACGACACGCTAGACTCGCCAAAAAGGGTACGGTTATCTAAGTGGCTAAAAGCGACCCACTAAAACTTTCTAAAATTGACATTCACCCTTGATGCCCTCTCACCTCAGGTGACTGTTGAGAATGTATAAATATGAATTTCATACATTTTGCTGGCCATCATGTTCTGCGAGTTAGGCACACAACAGGGCATTTTAGTAAATCGTTTCCAAAGGCCCGCTGCCACTTCAGGCGCGCGCTTCAGAGAATGCATCGAAGTGGCAGCTTCGATGCATTCTGTGCCACTTCAGGCGCGGCCTGAAAACATAGTCTGCTAAAGTTCTCCAATAATTTGTGCTCGCTGCTAGAAAACAGAAACCTTCTAGAAGATGCCCGCGCATGGTACATCGTTTTCTTCTCCATCGATCCCAATTTGAGGCAGGTTTGAGCGTGATAAGCCGCTTTTTTTTTTGAAAATAGAATGTTTTGTGAAGATGTAAGTCATCCTTACATATTCAAGTCACCACTTCCCGCGCATGTGTTTTGAGCTCCTTGATCAACTGAAAATATCTATGAAACGTTCCTTCAATGGGTGCGGGTATGCATCGCAGCTCTCAAGTATGCGTTTACTTTGCCACGGGCTAAACCAAAGACCTTCGACAGCTGAAATTCGGTGACTGCGCGGGCGCAGCCTTGCAGCTTCGTAAAACTTACACCCGAGGGCTAGGCGGCTTGGTGAGGCTTTGAGGCTTGGTGAGCGCCAAAAAAATGGGGCAGATTACGCGATAGGAGCTGAAGCTACCTCTAAGTCACGAGGTCGCTGCTGCCGCACCCATCGCCCGTCGCTCAAAATGGGGATTTTCTCGGCTTATCCTTTCAGAAGAAGCCGGCGCAAAAGGGGACCTTTCCCCTCGCCTCACCGTGCTACAATACAGGAAAGAAAGAGGGCGAGGAGGACTTTCCGCCAGGCGGAAGAATATTTCTGCTGGTCCCCCTTTAAGGCTGGAATGGGCCTTCCCTAACGGTGTCCTTTGCTAGGTCATTCGGGGAAACTACTGAGCAGTGAGTACATATATCCTATGTCTACAACAGTTCTGTGACGCCCACTGCCGGGTAATGTGCATCGACCCATGCTACCCAGGGTCGATGCACGACTCCTTTGCCTGGCGGTTCTCCTGGCTCCGCGACAGCTTCGAGCAATGCCGGCTCATCGAAGATGGCAGGTTTCTGCTTGGTGAGCATGCTTAAATTGCGAAATCTGTGCATGCCGGCTTAGCCCGGATTATAGGCTACAATACCGTATAAACTGATGCTTCTAACATTGTTACTTGTGCATACGCTGTGTACATACCGAGGAAGAAGTTGCTGCACAAGGGTGTCCTTTTTCGGCCTTTGCAGTAGTAATATTAAAAATAACTGGTGGACAAGTTGGTTAAGCATGATGTAAAAAAAGCGCTCTATCCTGTCCCCTTCTTCTCTTCCTAACCATTTGCGGTTCCCAGTAAATAAAACAATATTAAAACATTTCTTTGTCTGACTGCGCAGGAGACAGCAGCTACGCCTTGGAAACTTGGCTCATCACCCCTGTCCCTGGGGCGCACACAACCTCCACCGCCAGCGGCCGGTTTAACAAGGCACATTCCTCGATGAAGTCCGTTGTGGAGCGCTGCATTGGGCTGTTCAAATCCAGATTCCGGTGTCTGCAAAGGCACCGGGCTCTGTATTTCCATCCAACAGAGGTGGCCAAATTACTCATATTTTGTAATTAAATTACATTACTAATTACTTTGCTGAAAAGTGCTCAAATGTAATTAAATTACATTACAAATTACCACAGCCAGAAAGTAATTAATTACCATTACAAATTACTTTTAAAAGTAATGGCATTACTTTCGCATTACTTTTGTATACTTTTACAGGCTGCGCCTACACAGGCGCAGCCTGCGTAGGCGCAGTTTCAAACACTGCTGGTGGCTAAATTCTCGTGTTTTCCCACTGCATTTTGTGTTTCATATTGCATGTATTTTCCCCAGGACATTGGGAAGGATTGTACTACATTTGAAAAAAAAAGCAGCAAACTATTTTTGTTGGGTACGCGCGTGACAGAACGAATGCGACTGGAATGTTAGTTGTTGTTTTTTTGTTTTTTTTTACGGTAAGTTTTTACGGCGCCGTTCGATTAGCCGCGTGTCAAACGACAAAGCGTTTAGCTGTCGAAATAATAAACAACAGAAGATAGCCGAAAGGCATGCATTTTTCACGCTCACAAATAACATGTTTACCGATAGACAGAGGAACGCACGCGACTGATCCGTTTCCCACCCCAACCCGGACAACTATTTTCGGGGATGTTTGAGGACCCTACGCGGATTATCTCTGGGAGGGGGGAGAACAATTGTCATTGTTCGCAAAATCGCGTCGAGGGCCGTTCCACCAGGGGCCTTAGTTCGACCTACTTCCCCTCCTTCGTTTCCCGAGAATGTCGAGCAGAAAAGCTCGAATGGCAGAAACTTACCAGTCCTATTTCTCACAGTGGAAGATAACACAGAGAGGGTACGCAGCATGCATCAGAAAAAGTAAGCGGACACTTTCAAGAGGGGCCAGAAAACGTCGAATGCAAAACCGCAAAACATAGGTAGAGAATCGCGCTGAGCGGGTTTTCAGAGTTCAAGAGAGTGGCAGAAAATAGACAGTTTTAGTATAGCGTTGCTGGCTCTTGCGTACGCAATACGCAATAGTATAGCGTACGCCAAAAATGACCTTTTCGGACCGAATTTAGTTGTGCGTTACGTTTTTGAGTGAACGCCGCGCATGATCTTGGTTAGCGCACACCAGCTCGGAGCACGTGGAGCGAAAGCTCGCGCTGCAGAACCCAGGGATCCTGGGTTCAATCCCCACCCCTGCCCGTTTCGATCTGGATGAGCATCGTACCGGCGTGCGGTCGCGTATCACTACTGCGTGGTGCACGTTGAAGACCCCAGACTAGCGGTTGTACTGCACTGGCTAAATTGCTCATCTACAGCTGGGAGACTCGTCGCCCCTGTGAGGCAGACCAAGTTCTAGGCTGTATAAACATACACACAACCCAATTTTTTTTTTTTTTTTAGATTTGCTAGAGCTGCAGAATTCCGCATGCTTATAGCCCAACCATGCTCCTGGAAAGAAATATTGAAAATGAAAACGTGTCCAATCATTTTATTTCAAATTAAACCAAGCCGCAGCTGCCTCGTCAAGCATGCTTTTCTGCGAGGTACAGAGGCTACGAGCAAAGGCCGGTTCAGACACTTGCGTTTGAGTGCGTTTGACTGCGTTGCATTGAGAACCGAAAGCGAGTCACCGGCACATCTGTGCTTCGTATGAAGCGTGCAATCCAATTCAAAGAATCATCTTAGCACACGATATAAGTAGCAGGGATGTCCTGGTTTCTCGCTGCCGCAACGCAGTCAAACGCAGCCAAACGCAACTGTCTGAACCAGGCTTAAGAGTGCGTAGCCAAATTCGAACACGGAGCCTCCGTCAATCGTCCCGTTGAAACGGTACCTTTTATCAATGCTATCGCGGAATGAAATTCATGACCCTGATGTCCACTGCATACCGAGATCTTCGGCGATTTCTTTTAGAGTCGTTCGTCCGTCGGCGATGAACTGTGCGAATAGGCTTAGCGTTGAGCAGATCGCAGCGTTGTAACATATTCCGAGCGGCGAACATTTTCACTGTGCACTCCTTCAGCTGCACGACGATCTGATTTGACCGCGGTAGGTCCCAGAAAGAATTGCCGAGCTGAACACCACGCAATTTCACGTAACACAGAACTTCGAAAACACCACGTCGCCCTTGCTGCGCCAGTCGAGGTAACCGCCATCTTGAAACTGGCGCTCTCGTTGGGTCCAAGATCTCTCGAGAGCGTCCCGCAAAGCCCGCTAGCCCGCCTCGCAAAATCCCCAGCGTTGCGTGCGTACGCAATACGCTAGCCCTTCTATTGCGTTCTGCGCAAGCGCACTCACGACCCGCAATTTTATTGCATACGCAAGGCTTTAGCGTACGATCTACTAAAACTGTCTAATGTCTAGCTGATAGCGGGCGCGAGAGTCGCACCAGCCGCATTAGCATCAGCAACATAGCGGCGGTCAAAGAGCGTTTTTTGTAAAGGTGTAGAGGAAAAAGAAAAAGTAAAAGAAAAAGAAAAGCGCTCTTGTGTATTGTGGACACAAAAAATATGCCTGGTGCGAAAAAGTAATTAGGTAATTTAATTACAATTACCGTCGCTGGAGTAATTCATTACATTACTAAATTACCTGCCACAAACGTAATGAATTACATTACTAATTACTCGAACAAGTAATTAAATTACTGTAATTTCATTACAGTAATTACATTACTGCCAGCTCTGCCATCCAACAACAGCCACCGCCATTATAACGACGTGTGCAGTGCTCCACAATATATGCCTTGCATCGATGGTGCCAGAACCGGAGCCAGATTCTGACTCTGGCAGTTCAGAGTCGGACTCTGGGTCGAGCTCGGACGGTTCTGAGCCGGGCTCAGCGGGGTTACAGCCAGAAGGTGGCGGGCAGGTTTCTGCCCACCTTCCGGTGCGCCTCTCGGACAGGCGGAAGGCTCTGAGGCAAGTCCTTGTGTCCCAGTTCGAGACCTGCCAAAGCTGTGCCGTCGAGGGGCCCTCTGCAGGCAGCTCTGGCAGTTCCTTACGCCAACAGCGACGGCGCCACCAAGGAGTCCGTCGTGGATCTAGCCTCTGTGGCAGTCCTTCCGTCCAGAGAGGCCAGCGACGACAGGGAGCCCCTCGTCGTCATCGTCGCCACCATGCCGGCAGTTCCACAAGGACTGAGGTACCGTGACACCCAAGGCCCTCGTCAGCAGCCTTGGTGCCAATGGAGCTCCCCGTAGAAGTGCATAAAACTCTTTCCGGTCCACAGACACGGTCTATGAACTGCGCAGTCTCTCGAGCTCCTGCTCCTCACAGTTTTTAGCATAGCCATAGTGCTACCCTCGCAGAAGAATGGTGCTGCTTCTGATATATGTAATTGAGGATTTTAAGTGTGTAATGGTGGTTCCAAATGTGTACCTCTCCATAGGTTAACCTTTTATTTTACAACAGAAATGAGGTAATGAGTATCGTGTGTCCATGATCGTGGTTGATTAGATGAGTTCATATGGCAAACACAGACAGGTCGCCTCTTTTTTCCCGCAGCAAACTCTGTTGTTTTATGTCATGTATTTCCTAATATGTTATTGGATATTGGCCTGTGTAACAGGTATGACTAAGTAACCTAGGATCAAATCATATTGTCTACTTTCAAATGATCTCATTTTTCCCTCTGCTTCTTTCTGCTTTTCCTTTCCAGGTGTGCCACATTTTTATGTATTCTTTATGACTATAGAATTTTTATATATTTTCTTGTTTACAAAGAGGGTACACATGAGTAGATTGTGAAAGACATATTCTTTTAGCAATAAAAATCTTTGCGAACATTGCAAATTTTTTCCTTGCACAAAATGCTTCAACACTTTGCAGTACAAAACTGTATGTGCAAGTAAAAACAAACTTCTGTTTTTTTATGTGAGTGTTCGACGAAGTATGTTATTGTGGCCACTTGAGGCGCTTTCGTATAGAACAGTATATACAAATAACAACAATCTCCAGGGAATATAAGTTGACAGTTCACGAAAGACGTTGCTGCGGCCACTTCAAGCACTGTCGTATAAAAGGATATATACAGATAACAACATACGCCAGAGAACATAGGTCGACAGGTCATGAAAGACTTTGTTGCAGCCTCTTGGGGCATTGTCATTAAATTAATATATACAAAGTAAAAAAAATCTCCTTGGATATGAGGGAAAAAAAAAGAAAAGTAAAGTAGTTCACACTCAGTTGTCGTCCTCCGGAGGAAGTTGGGCCAGGTGCTCGGCCTGGGGCTGGGGCTGGGGCTGGGCCTGGTGCTGGGCCTGGTGCTGACGCTGATGCAGAGCGTGGCTGGATAGCAGGAGGATGACCTCTCGCATAAAGGCAGCGTTTTCCTGCATGGAGAGGACACCCTCCTGGATGTTCTGTGCGATTCGGTTCAGGCTCTGCGTCAGCTGCCCCACGTTCTGCGCCAGCTGGTCCAACCGCTCCACAAGCTGCCCCATGCCGAGCGTGATTTGAAACATGATTTGCAGATTTCTTGACTTCCAACATCTCATACAGGTTACGAAGATTTTGCTGACACCAACTATTGGAAGCTTATGTGTGAAGTAAGTTTGTATTTAATGATGTTGCTGTGCTTCAAAGATTTGTGAACATTACCTGTTCCTGTAATCTCTCATCTCTTGTGTCGCGGCCTTCGTTAGCCTCGAGCAGGCGCCGCTGGTCGGCCACGGCCGAAAAGGTTACCTCGTCCCGCCGCTCCTGTTGAGAGACTCGAGGGACTCGACGAGGCAGCCTTGGTCGAACCGTGGCTTGCTCCTCTCGAGGCTGTGGCATTTCTGCAGGAAAACATAGTTTAGATCAGTAATAATTGTGTCCATGTTCATGTTGCTGACGGTTTCAGCTCCCATTATTCAAGTAAAATATCTTACGCATCGAGGTAGAGGCCTCCCGATCTGCCTCCTCATCCTCCTCGAACGCCTCCCCCGTATCCTGCGAATTTGGGTGCTCCTCTGCCGGGGCGCCCACAGACTGCACCTACATGCATGGGCGTACCAGCCGGGGGGTCAGGGAGGGAGTTCTCAGAGTGGGGGGGGGGGGGGGGGGAGGCTAATGTATTGCCCCTCCCCCCTGAAACAGCCGCCTCTGGATAGGGCAAGCACAGGACGGCGGCGCCCAAGGGATACCAAGGGCACCACCCCCAAAGGCTCTATAAGGGGGGGGGGTCTGGTTTGCCCCCCCACTCAAGAACAAGTTGGTACGCCACTGCCTACATGACACATTTATCGTTACAGGTTTCCACTGCATGCACTGTAACATGTGATATCTTTTACGTTTTTTATAGAGTGAAATGGAGCTACGCTCCAGCTTTAGATTCTACACAGGTTTGCCCCTGTGGTAACTTTTGTAGTTTGCAGTAAAAACAATACTGCAAATGAATGACTTGTGGTAAACCTCTTGTGAGCGCCAAGCAAGTAGCTGCTCCCTGTCGTGTGCGTATTACCCTATAAGAGTTGTACATGTTCCATACTATCGGGAAAAACAGATAAGTAGATGATTCATTGCAGCAGCTGAATGTAGCTGGTAGTGCTGTGGCTGAGATGTACCACTACCATTTACATGTCATTTCAATCACCTTTTAAGTAAACTAACCACCTTACTTCAGCTCTCATCAATGTTTCTAGGTCTAAGCAAAGTCGGGGGCGAACCCAGTAGAAATATTTGGTGGTCCGGGATGAATTTTTAAGCTCAGACTCTCATCCTCCTCTTGATATGGCCCTGAGCCCAGAAACTATTTAGATACATGTCCCATACTTTTTAATAGTTATCACATGTGCGGTCCTTTCAGGGTAAGCCTGTATAGGGACAAATCAATTTGCCCGCTCTACACCCCAGAGGTGGCGTGATTGTGAAAGGGACCGATAAAGAAATTTACCATTTGTTGCTTATATTTATCACTTTAAACAATGACTAGTGTAACTCACCAATAAAACTATCAAAAAATGCTCAGAAAGCTGAACCCACTTTTGGGACCACGTAGGTAACGAGGTACCCAATCCTACTTTCTTCACGTCTTTCTCAGGTAAGTTCATTTAAATTTTCATGCAATGCTTCCATTAATCTTAAAATACAGATTTAAGCGTTCACTTCGTACACTTGCCCCGCCTCCTGGAACTCTGCAGAAATAAGCAATACATGTAGATTGTTGTGCTGTTCCCTGGTCAAGTACGTACCCCCTCCTCTGGAAAATGAGGTACACGAAACCCGGGAGCGCTCAGGGCAGATTCCATCCCGACAATGCACATGATGCGGGAGTACGTCGACGATAGCCGCACTCGGTAGGAGCCAGGGTTGGGCAGTATCGCGATACAAATGTGTCGCGATAGTATTTCAGAAATACATTTGGTATCTGTATTTCTGTATCGCGATACATCTTTTTCACCAGTATCTGTATTCCTGTATCGAAATATATTTGGAATGTTTCTTTGTATCGCGGTACAATCAGTATGAAATGTATTTCGTTACATTTCTTGAAGAAATACTCCCCCCCCCCCCCCCCCAAAAAAAAAAAAAAAAAAAAACCCGAGCGCATTTTTTTTTTTTTTTGAGGGCACCAGGGTCAAGGTGGTGCTGCGGCATTTTTACTATGCTGACCAAAGTTCCTTTCGATTCTGCAGATTATTTTTCTGTACGTCCTCTTCTCTCTTCTGAGACGTGTTGCGTAGTCGGGGACTCGAACCAAGTGGCGTGGAAATGGAGTCACAGGATCTTGTGCCGCAGGTCTTTAGGTAGGGGCTTCTTGAGTCATTGTTTGCTGGCATCCAATGCCCGCTGCTAACCGTCTCTCTTGCCTTAGCGTACACAGTACACCCAGCCGGCAAAGCTGATTCACAGTCCGTTGCAGCACGAGCCTGGTGATGGTTAAGACTTGAAATAGTATGATGACTCGCAGAATGAAGTTCCACACACATTCGAATGTGTCTGCGGCTGCGTTCGTAATATTTCACGGCTCAAGGGTACGTCATCAGCTGACGTGAACGTGACCCGATGCTCTCGTGATCCGAAACCCAGAAAGGAGGCCAGACGTGGCCTCGCTGTTCCGACCCAGACTTCGTACACCTGCGACTCGTCTTGAGCGCGCTGTTTTTTGGAGAGCTCGCACCAGTACGGGGCGATATCAGGTCGAAATCCACGATGTCTCTGTTTGGATTATGTAAAGCGAAACTTGAGGATTGCAATTCATGCGTCGGTGGCGGAGGGTCGGCAGGAAGGACCTTCACAACAGGGATGCCACCGTATGGGTTTTTCAACCGTAACAGAAGATAAGACATGTGTTTCAGAATGCTTCAGGTGGTCCACTATTCTCAAAAATTACAAATGACACTGGCTGCACGATTTTCAACGAGGTAACCTACAATGAAAGTACGTATTGTCCTTTCACTCAGCAGCGTGGTAAAGTTTCATATTCAAGGCCACACCTACAAATAGAGAATACCAGTTCATTCCACCATGACGTCATGTGATCATTCTTGACAGGGTCGGGTGTCCTTATTGAACAGGGGCATGGTGACGTTTTGATGAGATTTAGGATGACAGAATTTATTTAGAGGTCGAAGTATCCCTCGTCAGACAGACAGGATGTCAGGGAAGCGACCGCGGTCAGTCCTTGATGGAACGTTTTTTTTGAGCCCATTCAAGACTCCTCGTCGTCCGAAATCACTACACTCGAGGCAAAGTGCCAAGTCTACGGAAAAGTAATTTCGGGATCAAAAACTTCCACTTCCAACTTCAAGCTTCATCTCGTTTGGCGTCTCAAACAAATTAAAAAAAAATTGTATTGCTGTATTAGTATTTCTGTATTGTATTTCTGCCCTCCCTAAAAAGTATTCCTGTATTTGTATTTCCAAAGACTTTTTGCCTCTATTTAAAATGTATTTCCGATACGTATCGCGACACAGATTTACAGATGTATTTCAGTATCAGTATTTTAGGTACTATTTTGATGTATCCCAGTATTTGTATTTCCAAATACATTTTTGAGTATTCCTGCCCAACCCTGGTAGGAGCCTCCCCCGTTTTGCGACTGTGAATACAAAATATATATTATTAACTCTGTCCCGACTATTTATCTACTGCCTAGCTTCCCTCTCAGCCTCAACGACTGCGTAGCGCTTCCGGGCTTTACTCACTCGGTTGAACCAAGTTCTTTTCTATCGCTCTGTGGTGCGCGGCGGACCGAGGTGGTTGAGGCGGCAGGTTAATTCCGCCCATAACCTTGCCTTGTCATCTCTGGTCAGGTTTGGCGTGGGGTCGGAGGCCCCACGAGCCAGGTCTCGATTTTGATACATAAAATAGGACCGAAGCGCTCAAGTTTCGCCGCTGACTACAGCGCCATTCCAGCCCCTGGCGGGACGCCCGAATCCGAGTGGCTCGTTGTTTCTCGCCTCGCTTCTCCGTCGTAGGCGGTCGGATATGACATTCATTGCGATAGAAACGATATAAAAGCCCCGCTAGCACGAATATTTCGTTGTTGATCGCAACAACAATCTCCGATATTGTTGTAGTCAATCCTTAAAATTCTACCGCTCCCCTGAAAAGCCGTGCGAGACTCGAACGGCGCCAAGCCTGGACCACGTCGGTGCTCCGACAAAAGTAAGTTTCTCGTTCGTTGGAAGATCAGTTTTGCTAAATACGCGGGAAAAACTAAATAGAATTGGTGTCAGAATAGAAACAGAGTCACTACCGAACTCGGGAAAGTCAGTTGGCAGTGCCTGCGTGACAGAATATTTGATTTTCGTGCGCGTCTGTCGCTTCCCTCGAGGTGTTTGACGGGGCTTCGGTCGCGACGTTGGATACCTTTGGCACGAATATTTCAACTACAATCACTGGCAGGGTGAGAACGGCAGGGAGAAGCTTCAGTTCCTCCAGCACTAGCTTCCAACCTTCGACAGGGTTTCTATCTCGCGAGCGTCGAGCGTTCACGTGCAGCCACATCGCAGCGAAGGGTAACGAAGACGTGCTGGAGCTCAGCCGTTCACAAGAGACGCCCTGCCTGCCGTTCTGACTTTGTCAGCATACTTCTAGCTATGGGAGGGGCTTTTGGGGGTTGCGATTGCAGATTTCTTCTGCCGTGTGTGTTTCTTAATCGCTGTTCCCGTTTTTTTTTTAGCTGTTTATAGCCATCATGTACGACGCTATAATATACACGTGCACCCCCCCTCCCAAACAACACACACAAGGAATGCACTTCCCAACAGCCTCAACCAGCCAGCCAGCCCCCCCCCCCCCCCCCTCCTTTTTAAAATAAAAAGAAAGCCTGATTACGTTTGTACTTGCTAGGGACAATAATAGTTTCTATTATTTCGTGTCGATTTTCCGCTGATCACACCAGAGATCTTATATTGATTTATTTTTCAGTGGGGGCGGTTCAGTTTTGATTCCGCCAGCGTCAGCGAGGATCTGCAGCTTGCACTTCGTGAACACCTACAAGGACAACGCTGAGGCTCATCCTGCAACAAGTTGCTAGACGAGATGCCAGCTGAGGTGTTTAATAAAGACTAATTGCAGGCAACCTACCAACCCTGTAATTGCTCGTGAAAGATTCTTAGTTAGTTTAAATTAATTTTCACTCCCTCACTCGAAGATACAGGTGACCTTTCCTCATCTATGTTGCATTCTCTATATGTGTCCGGTTCTTAGTCAGTTAAAAGTATCGTTAGTTGATTGGCAACTTCTGTAGTCTCTTTCGTCTTCGAGTTGCACGTTTTGGTTTAGTCTGTACCCCAAGATTCAATATAGCTTGGATAAATATGGATAATCTTAGGTGACGACTGCTTTCTCACGAACTGGGAGACATCTTTCGTGAGATCTGAAATATCTTGAACAGCTGATCTGCCGTGCAAGATCTCTGAAATAGTCGGGGTTCTCGGCCCTACAATTTCTTGGTCAGTCCTTGCTTCTCGAGACATGTGTACATCATCTGCAAGTGTCCTGCCAGCCATACTTCGAGTCTGCGCCAATGTCACCGTGTTAAGAGCATGAGAAAAGTTTTTATATTGTCACAAGGTTGTGTGTTTACCTACTCGTGGTTGTGACAAAACTCAATAAGAATCTTTTTCAGTCAACAAAACATTTCTGAAAGCGTTGCATTATGCTGCTGTACCATATTTTCCAGACTATAGTCCACAGGGGCAAATTTGGGGTAAAAAATAGATATTGCTTACATTGTACACATACGGTGCATCGTCCGCACCTGGCGCTTAGTTGTCAGGAATATTTTCTCATACACAGCTCACCTTGGGAAATGTCTGCTTTCTTAGCGCAAAAAGAAGCTGGTATTATACATAAATTATCATTAACATACCCTTTCATTCACAAAATCCGTCTCGTCTCGTCATAATCAACGATATTGAAAAACAAAAATCCCGCATAGTCCGCACAGCCTAAAATTTCCACTTTTAAAAGCATAGCCCGGAAAATATGGTACATTCCTAGAAACGCTTGAAAACATGCCACGAACGAAACTGTATTCAGTGAAGCAGCAATGAAACACTGACAGGCATGGATTATTTCTCCAGAAAATAAAAATTGTTGCACTAATGACAACCTATGATGTGTCACTCATGTTTTCTTTGCTACACAACATTTTCCTCCTAAAATGTCCCACACAGTAAAGTATGAATCAAGCCCCCACCCAATATTTGAAAATCTTGCATGTGGACTGGACAACTTGAACCTGAAAGAGAAATGAAGTTTTTTTTATAAATCCATCCAACTGAACATTGTCATGAAAATTCGACTAAAATTATGTGCAGTCATATGCATAGCAGACATTTATGCTGGAGACTTAGTCTAGGCTAGCCTCTTTTCGTTTTCAACTGTTTTGCCCCTCTTTCTGACAGAATCTCGCGGCACATTATTGTTCAAACTCGCAGAAAAAGTACCATTAATCAGCAGGAGCAGGTCCCCAGTAACTGCAACCTACTGCCTCAGTGAAGTGGGACAAAAAAACCTGGTAATAAATCTACGAGGCCTTTGTTCAGGTCGTGCCCTGAGGTTTTAGTTCCCTACTGCTGAGGCAGGCTGATCAGGACGCGTGTTCAACAATACTAATAAAATTACGAGCGTCGGCACAATGCTCGCACCGGTCCGCGACTCCAGCCCAGCGAGGACCTGCAGTCTCAACTGTACGCGGGGGACTTATCTCTTCCCGGAATTATCACCCTATGCCCGCACGATCCCCGACACGTTGATATTTCTTCGATGTGGGCGAGCCCGAAAAGCTATCCAACTCGTTTAAAAATTTAAACAAGTGGCGCTCACCTGTAAAGTTATCTCGTAGACGCCGCACGGCCGCCACGGCCGTACTTGCGAGGCGGACCCGACTCGTTGGCGGGGAAATCAACCGCTTTCTCGGTGGAAGATGCATGTTATTGAAGCTTTTCTATCGTTTCTTGACTCACCATGAGAAATAATTCTCGCACGCTTTCTATCCTTCTCTAAATCTTCACCGTACGCTCGAAATACCTGCGACGCCAATGCAACGCTACGAACACGACCGACACGACACGACCATGTGTTGTACTGCGGTGGCGCTACCATCGCAATTTCGAAGCGCCCTCTGGTTGGGCGAATCGATTCTATTGTCCATTTCTTCCATTTGGGAGGAATTGACTGGCTCGCAGGGCTCTCTCTCGCTTGCCTGATCAGACATGACAGACATGATTGAGGCGGTAAACTGTCGTCTGCTAACAGTTTTCGAAAAAGGCGCGCGTCCGTACCCCGCATTGTTGCCGACAGCTTTTACATCACATAACTTCGGTTTCACTTTTTATTGCAACTAAAGAAAAACGTTCTAATTTCATCAGCATTCAAAGTATTTTTTATTTACGACGCCGTGTAAGATAAATCATGTGACGGTGAGCGTCGCACTCCCTTGTCTACCATCGGCTCGATGCAAGTACAAGAGTCGTTGGCTTGGTTCGCTTGTTTTGCTTCGTGTCTTCACAGCCGTGCATCGGAAGTGTGTCGTTGTTAATTACTGCGATGTCGTCACGGCGTCAGAAGGTGAGTTTTCTGCGATGCATGGTGTTGCTGAGATACGTTAATCCACACCTACGTCACTTCCTTCGCCCTGCTCGCCGTGGGAGTAAAAAGCGCAACATAGCACACCTGGGGACCTATGTTGGACTTTCGAGAAACTAGAAACAAAGCAACAGCGCGCACGGCGAAACCGCCCTCTTTGACGCCGTGACGACATGGCAAGATTGGCGTCTGTGACTCACTTGAGAGGCGTCAAGAGCCAACCCCCGAAGAGCGGAAGTAGCTACCAACACTGGAAACTCCTCGGAAAACCCATAGGAGCGGCGGCGAACGTGACAGTGGCGCCTCTAGCGTACTCGGAGTCTACGGAAGCAGACGACGCAATGGAAAAGTATGCGGAGGGCAAGTTCGTCTGCTTCTTGCGCAGGGGGTAGTGGTGACGTCAGAACGCCGAGCCCTGATTGGCTGATCGCGACCCCCTATCTGAGCGTCGTCTGCTCCTTTGCAACGTCGTCTGCTCGCAACATCGTCTGGGTCTGTCTCACCCTTCCTGCGACTTTTGAAAGTGCAGGACAGATTCACGAAACAATCTTATGCCAAAAATGTGCGTAGGACAAAACTTAAAAACAAATTCGTATTCAGGAAACGAAATTTTCGTAAGTTTTACGCAGGTTATGACGAAATCCTACACGCACTTCTTACGATCAAATCAGCATGGCCGACAGCGTCGCGGTCGCGACGACCGACGGACGTTTATTTTTGTACGTGCGCTTCTCACGCGTCCCGATTTTAAGCAGCAGGAAAAAAGTAAAAAAATACTTGAAACAGACCACGACGAACAAGAACGCTGGATCCACAAACACCCGGGAAAAACTCCAACGGCCACGATTCCACCGAACGCGACCAAGCGAGCTCCGCAGTTAGGCCTAGCAGGCACTCCGCAACTCGGCGACCGTCTGCCCACGGCCGGCTGGCGTGCTGAATGGAATATGCCCGCGCGACCCTTGTGAACCCTTCCCGTATTATACTTTGATCGCTGACCTCAATTTTACATTAAAAGGTCAATTTCTTCCTCTTGTTATCTCTTTGTTTCCCGAGGCAGCGGTGACTCTGGCCGGTGAAAAAGCGGTGAATCTCCGACATACGCAGGAAAGGTAAAGCAGCCATCGCTTTGACTAGCAGACGTAAAGCAGACGACGTTAACTGCGCCAACGCGCCGACGCTGTTAAAGAGTGAGGCGTCATGCCGCATACGAAAGGAGGGAAAAAGGGTTTGGGAGGGAACTTGCGGACGCTAACACGCTTCACCCTCTCGGTTCTTAAACGCGAGGGAGAAATCCCGGGGATTTCTCCCCTGCACGCGAGCATCACGGGATGAAAACGCGAGGCTTTTGCACTTCGCAAAGCCTGACGTTTTCGTCGTGGGATGCGCGTGCCGGGGAGAAATCCCCGGGATTTCTCCCTCGTGTGAATACCCCTTAACAAACAAACCTCGGCACCCCGGGGCACCTCGCCAGTGAGTCCTTTGACTTCCCCCCTTGATGCGCGTCTGCTAGTTGTCAAGCGCCGTTCACACTCTTGCGACCGAGTAAGACCGAGAGAGACCAGACCGGTTTTTAAGCCTCTTGCGACTTCTTAGGACCGGATGCGCAGCAGCGGAGCTGGTCCTAAGAGATCGCAAGAGGTTTAAAATCCGGTCTGGTCTCTCTCGGTCGTGCTCGGTTGCAAGAGTGTGAACGGGCCTTTAGATAAAAACAACGTACCGTTCGAGTTATTTCGTCTGCCCTCTCTGAAAGGCTAAGTCACTTCCGAAAGTCGCAGGAAAGGTAAGACAGACGCAGACGATGTTGCGAGCAGACGACGTTGCAAAGGAGCAGACGACGCACAGATAGGGGGTCGCGATCAGCCAATCAATGCTCGGCATTCTGACGTCACCGCTACTTCCTTTTGATGCGCAGAAGACGAAAATGAGCCCTCTTGCGAGGCGTATACGCCTCGCAAGTGGGCTCATTTTCGTCTTCTGCGCATGAAAAAGGAAGTAGCGGTGATGTCAGAACGCCGAGCCCTGATTGGCTGATCGCGATCTGAGCGTCGTCTGCTCCTTTGCAACGTTGTCTGCTCGCAACGTCGTCTGCGTCTGTCTTACCTTTCCTGCGACTTTCGGAAGTGCAGGTCTTAACGAGCGAGCTCGACTTCGCCTTTTAGAGAGGGCAGACGAAATAAATCGAGCGGTACGTTGTTGATGTCTAACAACTAGCAGACGCGCATCAAGGAGGGAAGTCAAAGGACTCACTGGCGAGGTGTCCTGAGGCGCCGAGGTTTGTTTGCTAAGAACCCTCCCAAATACTTTTTCCCTCCTTTCGTGTGCGGCGAGACCCCTCATTCTTTAACGGTGTCGGCAAGTTGGCGCAGTAAACGCCGTCTGTTTTACGTCTGCTAGTCAAAGCAATGGCTGCTTTACCTTTCCTGCGTCTGTCGGAGATTCACCGCTTTTTCACCGGCGAGAGTCACCGTTGCCTCGGGAAACAAGGAGATAACAAGAGGAAGAAATTGACCTCTTAATCTAAAACTGGGGTCAGCGATCAAAGTATAATACGGGAAGGGTTCACAAGGGTCGCGCGGGCATATTCCATTCAGCACACCAGCCGGTCGGAGTGGCTGCTAGGCCTAACTGCCGTGCTCGCTTCGTCGCGTTCGGTGGAATCGTGGCCGTTGGAGCCTTTCCCGGGTGTTTGTGGATCCAGCGTTCTTGTTCGTCGTGGTCTGTTTCAAGTACTTTTTACTTTTTTTTCTTGCTGCTTGAAGTCGGGACGCGTGAGAAGCGCACATAGAAAAATAAACGTCCGTGGATCGTCGCGACCGCGACGCTGTCGGCCATGCTGATTTGATCGTAAGAAGTGCGTAAGACAGCCTTGGAGCTGTCGTAGGATTTCGTCGTAACCTGTGCAAAACTTACGAAAATTTCGTTTCGTGAATACAAATTTGTTCTTAAGTTATGTCTTACGCACATTTTTGGCGTAAGATCGTTTCGTGAATCTGGCCTCTGCACTTCCGAAAGTCGCACGAAAGGTAAGACAGACGCAGACGACGTTGCGAGCAGACGACGTTGCAAAGGAGCAGACGACGCTCAGGTAGGGGGTCGCGATCAGCCAATCAGGGCTCGGCGTTCTGACGTCACCGCTACCCCCTGCGCAAGAAGCAGACGAACTTGCTCTCCGCATAGGCTCCGCGACGTCCTCGAGCTTTGCGAGACCCGTTTCGTCGCCCCAACACTTGAAACAATTTATTACGGTTTGTCCGCTTGCAAAGCGGAATCCACTGATCGCAACTGCAACGACAATCGAATAACAACGCGCGCAGAAACAAAGATAGAGCAGTTTATTTAGCGGTCTCAAACGCCACCCAGGGGGATCACACGCGTTTGAAGCGCGTCTGTAAAGCAGAAAAAAGACGTTTAGCTACTGGGACTACGTCGTAATCATTAAAGCATGCACAAACGACATGTTACCAGAGCAAGCGCACGAGCTGCGGGAGCATAAAAACAAAAAGTAAGGATAAAATTTTCGTGCAAACACTTACCGAACTTCGCAGAAAAAGTGGTGTCGCCATTCCCGACAAAAATAAAAAGAAACGGGGAAGAGAAGCGAACAACGGCGAGTAAAACAAAGAAGTTAGCAGACGATACAAAGATACCCAGTAAAAAGCTACTTCAACGACGACGATCGTTGCGGCGCTTATAGAAAAAAGAAAGAAAAATGGAAAGCAGCAAATGAATAGCTGGTGGTCACCGCCGGTGTTGAGTTGACAACAACAAAGCGGAAGCAACAGACGAAACTAATGAAAAAAGAAGAAAGCGTCCCTTTTTTTTCAGCTGCTTGTTGTACGTTTGTTTATTTGCTTTCGCGGCGGAGGTACGAACTAAAAACAAAACAGGGAAAATAAATAACGTAGTTCAGCTCACACTGCCCGCTAAAAAAGAGTCGCACAAATGTTTTGGTCGCAGGCAGTAATCTTCTATATGTGCTAGCAGTGTGTAACCTTTCTTGCTTTCGCATTTCTTTTTCCAGTGACTTTGGCGGTTTGTTCGTTCGCTCGCTTGACAAAGCAGTTTAAAAGTACTTTCAAGTACTTATTTACGTACTTGTCCAAACAATCTTGGCACACCGTACCCTTGTTTCCAGTCTCGATCAGCGGCCTCAAGTGTGCCTTCACCTGAACTCTGGTTTGGTGCAGTATGTCGGTGAAATGTGTGTTGAAGGCACGGCTGATGTCTTCGGCTAGGTTACGAGCTAATTCGGAAGGTGGTGTCATTTTCGCATACGAATATGTTTTGTTCTTCAACAGAATGTCTTTTGAGGTGTTCCATGTTTCTGATTGAAGCTGGATTTGGCAAGCATGATGAGATATCTGACTGGCTGCCCACCCGGCTACATAGGACTGGGTGGTCAGTCGTGCATCTGGTCTGTCCATGAGGTTCTCCGCCATCTGCGTTGAGTTGTCATCCTCGTCTGTTAAGACGTCCGTGGCGATTTCGAAACCGGACTAGTATAGCTCTTCCTTCTGCACAAGAAAATCCGCGAAATCTGCTTCGCAGTCGCTGTCTGATGTTGGTTGTAGCAGGTTGTTCGCTATAACTCCCTTCATTCGTGACCTGAAAGATGCTGGGTCAGGGTTTTGATAGTTGACGCCTTTGCTTCGAATGATAGATAAGAGGTTTTCAATACAGTCTTGCGTAAGACGCCGAAGCAGGAGAAACTTGAAACCATATCGGTCTTTCAGTTCGGTCCAGAGCAGCCTCACGGTATGGATGTTCTCCAGCCATCCACGATGACAGGGCGGGTTCCTCTGCTTGTGATTGAGTACTTCAAGGTTTTTTAAGAAAGCCTCCATTTCTTCCCAAAACTGTCGATGTGGAGTCTTGTCGGAAAGCCCTCGCTTTAGCGCTTTCGTGCAATGTAGGCTTGAGGAATTGAACGAATCGAAGAGAGAGTCCATTTTCTCGATGAAGTTTGCTGTGTCCCTAGAGTCTTCCGTTAGGTCCTTCGTCTCGATGTAAAGGCCGGTTCTCACATGCAGCGAAGCGCTGATGTAGCGCTGCTCACGTGCCGTCAGCTACTTATCGTATGCCATGAGCAACAGTTTTGATGGTGCGATACAAAGCTGGTGAACGCTCCCGTTGGCACGTGCTTAGCGCGAGGTGAGCGCTATGCTTGTAGCGCTCCGCTGCATGTGCGAACAGGCCTTTAGTGAACATTCCAGAGCTGACAGAATGGCTGAGAGTTCGTGCCGCAAAACAAACTCTCATTGCAGTGAACGGTGGAAGAGCGAGGTGGACCGCGCGAAGTCGTGGTGCAGCTCTTGGGGTACAGCCTTTGTCTAAGTTGTAGAAGTCTTGAATGTGACGAAACTTGTAGATTTCCGTTCCGTGCTTGAAGTCATACTTTTTGAGGTTGTTCCTAGTATTTTTTAGCCAGTGTGGCGTGTCGTTCATGAAGTACACTTTTTCGTCTGACACCTCGATGAATGGTTTTTCTTCCGTGATACCGAGCTCTGGCTTCATCCTCAAGTTGTTGGGTCCCTGGTCACAAACCACCACTTTTGGGATGAAGCCACTTTCGCGTATTTCTTTCAAAATCTGACGCAGCATTTGGGCCATTTCATCTCCAGGCATCGCATTGTGGGATAAGTAGTATCCAAGCACCTGCTTTTCTCCTTTTTTTAGAGTCTTAATCATCACTGCCAGGGCTCGGTTGGCAAGAAGGTCGGGTCCACTCTCCGTAGTGTATCCCTCAATGTAATCACCTTTCGCGCAGAAGGTGATGCGTTCTTTTAGTGAAACTTCGTCAACAATGACGGCCACCAACCGGTCTTGCGCAGGGAGGTTTGCGTTTTTAAGGGCAAGTATCTTCAACAAGCTTTTGTTGAGGTTTGGTTTAACGGCGAGAGAACTCAGCCATGCCCGGATAGATCTTTCTGATGGCAATGCCAAGATTTTTTCCATGAATCTGTAGCCTGTCGGCGAACAGTAGTGCAAGGCAGCTGCAACGCTTTTGCCATATGATGTAAATCTCCGTCCACGGCGCTTTCGCTTGAGTTGCTTCAATTGGTTCAGGATGAACTGCTTTGCAGGATGACTGTCATCGAGTTCTACCAGCTGTTTGCGACTCTCAAACGCTTTCAATGCTTTTACCTTACCCCGAAGGTTTTCGATCGTCTTTTTCAGCTTTGAGCATTGTTTTTGAGACCGTTGGAGCTTCCTCTTCATATCTTCCATTTGCTGCTCTAGCCCCTTCCGTCGTTTCGGTAGACGAGCATCCGGAGGAAGGGCTGGAAAAGTTGCGGCACGATTAATACCGAATACAAACCCTTTAAAGCACTTATCGCATAATTTCCACTTTAATACTCAGTCTATATATATTTGCTTACGTGTATGTGCTCCACCACTTTATGGTGCAAACCCTTGGTTGGTTTGTTGGTATCTTTTTTTAATTGTGATTAGTAATGAGGGAGGAGGGATACGGAAAATTTCCGTCTAGATCTCGTAAGTAGTTTCCTGTGTCCGCGAGCCATATTCCCTTGACATAGCGCTTTGCCTCGTGGAGATGTTTTTTATTGCGATTTATGGGTTTAACGCGTTTTCGTATTTTTAATTCAGTGCCACTGACTGCTATCACAGTCCCACGAGCGACTGATATTATTTTTAAATAAAAATATAAGAAAAAATTGTGAATGGATATTTTTAAAATGGATCCACGTTTTCGAATATTCTAAATTGGTTATTTTTGTTCATTTTTACTTACATTCGACCATTGGTTTGTCGGGAACGATGTCCTGCTCGGATGCCACTTTTTTGGATTGGCACGCTTTCTTTGGATTGGCACGCCTAGCCTGATCAAAATTGAGCATTTGCGATTGTACACTTCCCAGTTTGAGCCTGTTAAGCAGAAGGTTTAAAAAAATTAGAGAAACCATGAACCGACAACAACCAGACAAAATATGATTTTGCGAGGTTTACTTTCGTTTTGGAGTTTCAGGCGTATCGATATTACTAAGGAATCTGTATTTGGACGGATAATGTAATATTTTCACACTTATTGCATGTATCAGATTTACTACAAATATCAGTGCTAAAAAAACGTCTCACCCGCTGCTCGGTAGTTTTGGATCCTTGAAATCAGATGGCTTAAAGTGATCAGCGCATAGCCGATAGTTTCTTTCATTAAAGTGGGCTGCTCCGTACTGCTTTAGCTTACCATCAAGGTCAGCACGTTTGCAACTGTGCACCCACATACGACAGCTGAAACGCAAAAAAAAAAAAAAAAAAAAAAAATAAGAGCAAGGGAAAAAAAGGTGAACGCTTTGTTTGTTTATTTACACTTTTAACAGTTTAATTTGAATGCTGCATAACTTAGTTAGTCACGTTTGTTCGACCTTCGAGAAGCGGAAGAAAGATTTTCCACCACATCGCAAAAACTTGTTTTTGCATTGGTAGGCAGCACATGGCATGCCTGCCATCTCTAAGTATGCTCTGGTGTATGCTCGAATGCGGCCGGTTGGTCAACAAACGATGACCCGTAGCAGACGTGCCGGCCGGCGTACATAAATAAAATTTGAATAAAAATGCATAACGAGCGTACACTTGTTAATATATTTAATAAATATCAAAGAGCACGTATCACGATTTCGGATTAGAAACTCAATCGAAGGCGAAAATCGGAGGTTATCGCAGACGGCACTGGAAGAAAACATCAACAATAACAAAGTTGCAGACGGCCCTCCAAATGTCCGGGCCTAGCGTAGCGTACGAACCGGGGGTAGTAAGCACCAAAGCGAAGGAAAGAGTAAAAACCAGGGTGTAAGATAGACAGGTGGGGAAACGGCCCATAGAAGCCTACCGCAGCGCCGTGACCGGATTGTGTACTCGTCTGCTTGCGGGTTCCCCCGATTTGCGACAGATGGCGCTGCGGCGAGAGGAAAAAAAGTCGGAATCGGATAAGCGTGGAATTCTATGGAAGAGTGCGCAAAATAAACCAAAAGCAGGACAGTCCTCCATTGAAAATCCACGAGAAACCATCTCTGTCAGTTTCGCTGGTCGCCACCGGTCGCCCACCCGGAGTGAGAGTTCGCGGTTTTCCACATAGATGGCGCCACAGAAAAAGAAAAAAACCGAGGGGGACACAATCCGGTCGCTCATTTGGCTCTTGTTTCGCCACCTGTCTATCTTACACCCTGGTAAAAACTAAGCCTAACAAAGCAAGGATACGCGATGGTTTACACATCGGGCAAAAAAAAAAAAACAGAAAAAAGGAGCAAACAAAAACAAAAAAAATACACAGAAACATAAAAGCAGGAGGAAGAAAGAACGCGGCAGAGTGGCGTCGCCTCAAAAATATAAAAGAAACAAGACTCAAAAATGGAAAGAGTGGAGACGGTTCAACGGGTGTCGGCCTTTATCGTAGAAGAAGCAGCGAAGCAGAAGATGTGAGTCGTCCCCGCGCTGACAATCGGAATTTCTGCACTCTAAATAACGTGACTGAAATCACCTTTTTTTGCGGGGCTACGACGCTCTCCCCTTCCTTCTTTGCAAGCGCGAGAGGTCTGCTTTTTTCGTAACTCCGCTTTTATTAATCTATTATAGCGTCAGATTTGAATAAGCACAACGACTTCTTTCAGAGCATACTGGCATCGCCGTAACGTACGTGGTTCGAAATTGCCTTTTGCTTCTTCATCCGGAGACGATCTTAACGGGATTGGCCACCTCGCGTATTCGACGAAACGGTTTTAAGCAATACATTCATGAAAAAATTGGAATTGCAACAGCAAAACAAATTAACTTATAAGAAAAATTAAGTTGAAACGAAGCTATGTTCTAAATGTTTGTACAATGCCCTTTTTCACGAAACAGCGCGAAGGCATACATTCGTGTTTTGCCTGGCTTACATAAGTTGTGACAGAATGTTTTCTTCGGGAGAACTCCGAAATTGCACCCTACAAGCTGTAACATCTTTCCCACGCGAAGAAACTGTCCTTCACTCATGAGTTGGCACCCGTTTTTTTAACTTTCAAAGCAGCGAATGTCCGTGACAATTTTTTTTTTTTTTTTTTTGTTGGTCACCTTGCACGGAGGTAGGCAAAACCAATGCATTTTGGAGAATTCGTCTCCTAACGGAGACTCCGAGCTCGCCAGGTTCGCTGCAATCACTTTTCGCCCGTTTTCCGCGGGAGTTGCCAGTATTGGCTTCCACGGTATTTGTAGCTACGTTGTCCCCCTACCGTACCGACGCTTTCCCGACGGTACCTATCTGGAACCTAGTCCCTCCGCAAGCGTCCGTTTCTCTGGCAACCGGAGGAGCATTTCCTGCTTTAAGGCTCGAAACACATGTACGACGAAACCGTCCGATCCGACGTCCGACCACGCAATACGGCGGCCCGAGGCGAGGGTTTTCAACGCTCTCCGATGTTACGAAAACCCTCGCCCCCAAGGTCGTTCCG
Source organism: Ixodes scapularis (assembly GCF_016920785.2). Lineage (NCBI taxonomy): Eukaryota > Metazoa > Arthropoda > Arachnida > Ixodida > Ixodidae > Ixodes > Ixodes scapularis. Next base: position 194,417,281 of record NW_024609846.1, on the reverse strand, counting down.
GCAGTCCGCACGTCGGATCGGAAGGTTTCGTCGTACATGTGTTTTGCGCTTAAGTGAAGCGATGGCAGCCAATCCCTTGCGATGGCGACCTTCACATCTCCTCTATTTTAAAGAAACTTGTCAAAAAAAAAATACACGTGTTCTATTGAAATAAACAACTGATTTTGTAGCGGCTCCAGAAAATATTAGATGGAGTAAACTCGCATAAAAGGTTAGAACAACATGCGGGACGCGGATGAGCGCCTAGTTAAAATCACTGTCGCTGATGACGGCTCATGAAACGGAAGGATGTGACCTGTCATGCTCACTCTTCTTTCGTCGTGATTCGTTCATCGGCGTTCTCATCGGCTAATGCGGCTAGCTCATTGGCTACGGAGCGATAATAAAAGGTTCCAGACTTGCAGCACCCTGCGTTACATAAATTGTCAGTGACTATGGTTCAAACAACATGGAGAACGGGAGCAGGCAACGCGTGACCGCGGCCCAGAGGGAGGAACTCGATACATTTATGTTCGAGAACCCCTCTCTGGTACGCGGCGCAACTGAGCTGAGCCCGGCGCTGTCCAGAGACGACAAAGTTCGTCTCTGGACCGAGCTAACCTCCCGGCTCAACTTCCTCGGGCCTCCGAGGAAGGAGCCGGATGGTTGGAAACGCTACTGGGCCGTGCGGGTGTCAAAGCGCAGGCGCGGGCAGCCGAGCAGGCGCGGGCAGCCGAGCTGGCGAAACAGGCGAGGTAATTTGCGTAGTCTACTCATAGTGTGAACCAGGCTATTTGAATTACTTCCTTTACTCGCAGGGGGCGGAGGCGGCCGGGTGCGCTCACTGGCGTCCTCATACGCACGTATTTTGACGCGGGTGGGCGAGGACGAGGCCCTGGGCGCTCCAGGGTTTTCAGTCCTGACTTTTGAGGACGAGGCCGAGGTGAGTGCACACTTGAACATGACATACTATTGCACATGTAGCTGTACAATCCCAATAGGGAGGAGAATATCCGTGCAGGGTTTTGTTATCAGTGAGCTACGATGTACACCGCAATGAAATGTGATAGATATGAACGTGAATATATGCATTAAAGGTGCTGGCACTTTTTATAATTCAGCGAATCGGAGGGCGGATTAATTCGTTCACGTAATGGCAAAATCTAAAACAAAAGCGCTTACGACAAAAAACATATTGATTGCAGTAATACTGGAGTTTCTAAGGCTAAAACAAGTGTAGTTTTTGTATAGTCCTTTTTCTTCTTTTTTTTTGTGGTTGTCGCGACCCTCAGTTGTATTGTGTGCAGGCTGTCGTAAGATTCCATTTCTGTACACAGAGCTACATTTTCATAAAAACAGGGGAAGTGCAATCTTTCGAGCTCTCACTAGACATATTTGGGGAGTCAATCCTTGACATGAATGGCACTACCTCTGAAACAGTCTAATTTTGTTTCCCCTGAATGGAATGCAGCCTCATCAAACCCACTCTCAATATCTAGAAAATGCAGACAAGTCCTGTGTGCGCTCTAGAACTTATAAATTCCCTTCTAGGGGAGACCCGCGGGTGCCCAGGCAGGTCACAGGCAGCAGGCAGCCGAGCCGGTGCCCTCCACCCCACGGGGTGAGATCTCTTATGAGCACAACTAGGATTGTGTGATATGACAGAAGCATTCTTTGTTTCCTGGCAGATGTGAGGCTACCTGCAAGACTCCGTGTGCGGCCCACGGCGCCTCGTGCCACCACCCGGATCTCGAGGCAGGAGCGGCACGACGAGGCTGCCATGTAGGCTGTCGCCAACCAAACTCTCCAGCTGCAGCAGAACGAGACGAGGACGCGCGGGGCGTGGAGTTTCAAGGCCAAGTATTGGCTCAAACATAGAACTCCGTAACATGACTAAATAGGTCCGAGTTTAACAAAGATGCCACTGTGAAAGTGGGACTGCAGCAGAGGGCAATGGAGATCCACAAAAGCATAATGCTAACCGAACTGTGACATATGCAAGGTTTTCACGCCCTCTGGGTTTCTAGAAATATATTACTGCTGCGTATTAAATGCCCCGTCTTTCCAGCTCCTGCGTTCCATCGAGACCCTCAGCCAGCGTATGGAGGCTGTTGTGGAGGCGAACCAGGAGCAAGCTCGCGCCACGCAGGCGGTGACCCTGGAACTCCAAAACACGACCCGTATGCTCGTCGAGGTCGTTCTGCTGCTGACTGCCGAGAGAAGCCAAGCCCAGCGAAGCCAAGACCTGCCGAGCACTGCTCATCCACCCCTCGTCCAGCCCAGAGCCGTATATGCAGAGAGTTTGGCCATTCGTTGGGAAGTATAGGAGACAAATGAAGCGGCGCCATTGGTCGAAAGCGGGCTGGGCGTGTTCCAGGGCGTCTTCAGAAATTGGAATGTGACCAACCAGAAGCCGGAAATAATACCCTGGCGGTGGTCGCGGGAAACAAACCTGATAACTGCATTGGAGTAACTCTCGATGGCTGAAAATATGGTACACGTGATGTTTCAATCACACTCATGCAAAATGATGGTGGAAGAGTGCGACTAGCGGAAAGATCGACATAATCCTTACGCGAAGCGCCGAGGGCCGGGAATCTGCCGTCCGAGCGATCACACTCTGTCCACACAAAACAGAGTTGAGCGGCGCATTGGTTTCTTACATCTTTCTGCATGATCATGATCAAAACAACACGTGCATCCTATTTTCAACCACGAAGAGTTATTACACTTCAATCTTACGCGCTTATTAAAACCATATACGAACATAGACCTTTGATCAGAGCTGCTTCTCGCTACCACCGCTAGGGGATACTTTTCGGTTTCTGGTTGGTCAAGAGAGCATGCCAAGCCCTCTTTCAAGTCTGCCGCACGCCCTGGCTCTGCACGCGCCTCCCATTGACCAAACTCTACATATACGGCTCTGGTCCAGCCCAGCCTAGTCCAGCCCCGCCCCGCCGAGCACACCCAAGCCGAGCCCAGCCGCGCCGAGCCCAGCCGCGCCGAGCCCAGCACCGCCGAGCCCTGCACCGCCGAGCGCAGCACCGCCGAGCGCAGCACGGCCGAGCCAAGTCCCGCCGAGTCCAGCCACGAATAATTTAGTTTAATGGACGATTATTTTATGTGCCAAGTCGATATTTATTTTTTGTTTTTGTTTTGTTCTCCAGGTGGAGACAAGAAATATGTTCTTTTGCGCCACTGGTATGTGGTGCATTTAATGGACAAGTTCCTACGCACACTCGGCTCGCCATACGGTGAATAATACTATGAGTGAGCGACTGCTTAAAGGAAGGCTGATGTCCTGCTGTCTAAACATATTTACAACAATGTTGACATTACGGGAAAGTCCGTCCATACTTTTCAGTGCATATTTTGTTTACAAAGAACTGTGCCTTCTGCGTTTGTTTACTGGAGTCACTATAACCAGTGAAGCAAGTTAGTAACATGCTCTTGGCAACAGTCATGACAGATATATGCTAAAGCTAGCCATCCCTCATGCTTGTAGGACAGCAATATGTAGTGTATGCTTTTTCATCAAAGGTGTCAAGTGGCTTGTGCCATCGGAATTTTATACTTGTAGTTTTCTTCCGCCTAAAACTGGCCTCTGGGTTTGTCATTTTTCTTATATCGCAATGAAGTGGAGATTTGGGCCAGTTGGCCGAAATCTCCAACACAGGGACGCTGACAAAGGGAAACAGGACAAGCCGCATTCTCAACTGAAGTTGAATTTTCAATAAACTTCATTTGAGAGTGCGTCTTGTCCTGTTTCCCTTGGTCTGTGTCCCTGTGGTTTTTTTTTTTTGTTTGTTTTCTTATATCATTGTTGATCTCAACATCATCTACTAAGGAATCTGTCATGCTTCCATGTGTGACAAAACGCAAACGAAATGGCAGTGTGCTGTATTAAGTGAAGTGTGAAATAATGTCTGGGATATATCCTTGATAATGACAAAAAATTTATACGGTTTTTACTAGTCCATGCTCAATTTCACTTTATAGAAAGCATTGCAACCTGTGCTTTCAAACATGTTTATTTTTCACGTTACGGCATTGTTATAAAAAAAGAAAGCACTTTCAAAAGAAACTGCTTGTTCTCTTTTTTATACATTCAAACTGACACAAATCCAATCTGCGATTATCGAGTAATACACCTGGCTCTGTGGTAGCCATAATAGACTGTGTAATGGAGCCTGGCAATGGAAACGTAGAGAAAATGAATCGATGTCCAAACCCGATACAAACAATATATTGCAGTAAAAAAAAGGAAAATGGGTCTCACCAGTAGCCTCATTGAGTTCTCAGTCTCCTGCAAGGGCGAGCCAGATGCCCCCTGTTGGCTAGCTTCATAACCCTACAAAACCTGTTATTGTCCCACACATTTTATGCACCCTGCTTACAAATTAAAAAAAGGCTCTATCAACATCACCGCGATGCACCGAATAGCTTTTCGGAGGTAGTACTACATGTCCGTAAAGGTAGCATGGTGGTTGTGCGACGAACTGCGCATGGCGTTAGAGTTGACACTGTGGATCTTATGGACAGCCATGACTTTGGAACAACAAGTGAAGTACATACTGCCACGGGGAGGGCTTCTCTGGTGGCGAGGGCGCCAGTCGAGGTGAGGACGACGAAGGGTTCGCCGTCGCCAGTGGCGTCCCTGGTGTGCGGGAGTGCCACCGTGGCGAGGACGATGAAGGGCTCCCTGTCGCCGACGGTGACCCTGATGGGTGGGAGCTCCGTTGTGGTGACGGACTCCTTGGCGCTGGTGGTGTCTCTGGTGGGCGGGACTGCCACCGTGGCTTGCGTGGGGCTCCGGGGCGGCACGGCTGTGTCAGGTTTGGAACTGGGCAACAAGGCGGTGCCTCAGAGCCCTCCCCCTGTCCGAGAGGCTGACCCGAGGGTGGGCAGGAGCCGGCCTCTCGTCATCCGCCGCTGACCCCTCCGAGCTCGACTCAGAACCGTCCGATCTCGGTCCAGACTCCAACCTTGGCTCGTCAGGGTCAGAGTCTGGCTCCGCTTCTGGCTCCTTCAATGAAAGGCAGATGTTGTGGAGCACTGCACACGCCCATATAATGACGGTGGCTGTTGTCGGATGATAATACAGAGCCCGGTGCCTTTGCAGACACCGGAATCTGCTTTTCAACAGCTTAATGCAGCACTCCACAACGGACCTCATCAAAGAGTGTGCCTTATTAAACCGGCCGCATGCGGTGGAGGTCGCGTGGAATCCCGGGACAGGGGTGATGAGCCAAGGCTCCGAGGCATAGCCGCTGTCCCCTGCACATTTAGAGAAGGAAATGTATGATAATAATGCTGCTCTCTTTAAAAGAATACTTCAACAAAATTTAAATGTACCCGTCGTGTTCAGAAATAGGCTCAATATGATCCACAATACCCGTAAATGATAATCCCACATTTGTCTTTTGAGCCTTTATGGCTATATTTTTCATTATAAACAGGCCACACTGGCAAGCGCCTCGGAGAGCAGCCAGCAGAGAGCGCGTCACATCCGGTACGATCGTGATCTAGTTTCTCTTGGGATGAGCAAAGCTGCGGCGAGCCAGACAGCGTCAGGATGCCCTAGCTGTGTCGCTTCTGCTGGCCGTTGAACTGTGAAAATGACGTCAGGTTCAAAGCATTATAGTTCTAGGCGAGACAGTTATCGTCACTACCTGTCAAGGTTCCTAGACGGCCATTAAAATCGGCTTTGGCGACATCTAGAAGGTGCTCTTTCCTAATCGCCTAATTTTTTTTAATGCCTTTTTGTTTCTTTTTTAACAAAATATTGATGTGTTTGACGTGATACTGCTCTTTTGAACACGTATAGACCAAAGAATAAGCACCGAAATTTCGTTGTAGAGTCCCTTTCAAATTGTTTACAACTAAGCAGGTAAAGCCGCTGTTTGCAACTTTTCCCCCCATGTACTTGACAGCTGTGTCAGAGCGTTTCCAAGGAGACGGGTCACAGGTATGGCCAGAGCGCATGCCAGTTATTCAAGTTCGGAACAGTATGTGTGATATTGTAGCGTATAAGTGGTGCGGAGCCATCATGTACAGAACAAACAAATGGAGTATGCTTACCGAGCAGAAACCTGCCGTCGTCTATCAGCCGGCCTTGCTCAAAGTTGCTCCGGAGCCACGAGTAGTGCCATGCGAAGGAGTCGTGCACCGACCCAGGAAAGGGTTGATGCTCATCACCCGGCAGTCGGCGTCACACACCTGCAATAGTGAGACATATGTCGACATTAATTCAACTGAATCCACAAACAGTTTATTGCACTTATGGTCATGGGGCCCTGCCAAACACTATTTACATGCTGACGAACACACCACAATAAATTACGTGGTTCACAAACTTAAAATACTAAAACAGCGCAAAAAACGACGGACTGGATGAAGGAGCACATAGAGCGCTGAGCGCCAAAAAAAAAGAAAACGACGGACTGGATGAAGGAGGACACAGACAGAGCGCTGTCTGTGTTACAAAGATCAAAATTATATGATAAATAGCCACTACCTTTGATCCACGCAATAGTTTAGGCAAATTTGTTTTTTTCTTCAAAGGAGAGTTTACACTTTATCGTGCAGGGCAGGAACTAATGCTGAAAAGCTTAACACGATATGAAAACAAACCTCCCTCCGTCCCTCGAACAAAAGCTTGTGCGGAGGATGAACGAGTACTAACAACCCATAACTCTCATTTATAAAATGGTATATCCACACCGCATTAGTGTTAGGCTCTTTTTCAAACCATTCAAAACGGACATTGACCTATAGCTAAAACGCGAGCTAGCTGCTTTGAATAAAGCCCCGGCGGCTGCACGAGCGCTCGTGCAGCGAGTGCTCCAGTCAAGCCGTTCGCGCTTGCACAATCTTCTCGTTAGTTCATGTTAAGGTGAGAGTAGTATATATGTGATGGTACGGAAGACGACGACGACACCGTTCAGGGTAACCCCGTTTTGGCTCTTCCATAATTATACTTCAATAGCCTCTAAATTGTGCTCCTCAGATCAGATTATCACGATCCCCTACGATCCCCTACCACCAGAGAAGCATACGATCCATATGCACAAGGGCCTCCATCGAGGAGGCGAGAACATCTGCAGAAATGTCCGCCGCGGAACCGAAGACACAGATTGCCCTTGAACCAGACAAAGAGCAAGCAAGTCCATGCACGTTTCTGAAAGATGATGATGAAATTCCGCTGATGGGAACCAACTCTGAAGCAATCAACAGCTCCTCATTGACGGTTCTGTCCATTCACAATGATGACGGCATAGAATCTGAGGACGGCGAATATGAGGTCGTACAAGGAAAGAAACGACGAAAGACGAGCAAGAGCGAAGCATCATCTTCCAAGGATGGCTCCAACCTGCAAGTAGGATGCACAGTACTGTTTACCCCTACTGAGAATCACAAAGTAGAGTCACTCAGCAAGTTAAAGCTCACAGACTACCTGAACAACGCTGCACCAACCATGGTCACTGTTGTTCGGATTAAAAAAGCCCGAAACATCGTTGCAGTTGATGTGAAACGACCAGCATTCAAAGCCGAGCTTCTCAAGCTAAACAAGCTCTGCACAGTGCCCGTCAAAGCTTTTATACCGAACGACCGCTCAAATTGTTTTGGAGTCCTACGCGACATTGATCTAGATTGCACAGAGCAAGACGTAAAGGCCCAACTTCAGTCTTCTATCGGCATAGTACAAGTTAAGCGACTTGGCAAAACATCGCCTGTCATACGGGTAGCATTTGCAGGAAAACAGGCACCTCAGCACGTCAAGGTGGGCCTTGTAAGAACCGAGGTCATTCCCTACAGAGCACGCCCCCTGCAATGCTATAAGTGCCACAAGTTCGGCCACATAGCAGCTGCGTGCTCATCAGAATCACAAGTATGCGTTCGATGTGGAGAATGCCATAATGGCATGTGTGAATCCAAACTCTGTTGTGTGAACTGCCAAGGAGACCATGCCTCTAACGCAGCAGAATGTCCGATCAAGGCAAGAGAGACAGAGGTGACAAGATATAAGCTAGAACACAATACGACATTTCGCGAGGCAAAAGAGGCGATACATGCTAGGAAACAAACAAGCAAGCAATCGTCCCCGAAAGAAAAACATCAACAGAACACCAGCATCAAGGCTGTGCCACCAGCAACTGCTGAAGAGTTCCCTCCGCTTGAAAACCGGAACACAACCACTACTCTTGATGATGCCGCAACAGTCACACAAGAAGGTCCCCAAAAATCATTGTTTTGGGAGAAGCAAAACATCAAAGCCATTACTTCACGCACACCTTCAGGTCCAAGTGCGTCGGTATCAACCGAAGCAAGCAGTGGAATAGAGCCAACCTTTCCGTTTAAAGCGATAATCACGCTAGTGTTTACCACTCTCCGCAAAATATTGGCTTCAATATCATCATCATCTACTCTTCATCAGGTGATCAGAGCAATCCTTTCATTAGAGTCTCTTATCTCTATGGTATTCTAAACCATGATAGGGGACACTAATAGAGTAACTACAGTTCGACTTCTACTCCATGCCTGTTTTTCCCTCCAATGCAATTGTAACGGATTGAACACACGACTTCCAGAGTTCTACGACGACATCATGGCTCAGGCAGTCAATGCTGTGGCTAAGCAGGGACTCAGATTGTCAGACATCTTACACATAGTGGGTTACGCCTTCTACTACAACAGGCTTCTACATCCCCAACATGCGCGTTACAGCCGAAAAGTCATGCCCGACTCGGTAGCTTGCAGTCAACGTCCACACACACCCCATGGCAGCCACCAATAAGAAAACTACAGGAAGCAACCAACGCCAAACGCCAGTGTCCATCCTTCAGTGGAACTGCAATGGAATTCGGCAACGTTTACCGGAGCTAAGAAAACACTTGCAAGATAACACCTACGACGCGCTCGCTATTCAGGAACCAAGAATACAACCGAACCTTCTCCGATTATCCGATTACATTTATTACCACGGCACCCATCAAATGGAAGCGATGTACCAAAAACGGCCCTGTTTGTCCATACTTCGCATGCACCGATTGAACTCGATCTCAATGACTTCAACACGGATAATTCTGAATTCGTAGCAGTAGAGATGGAGATTGCCAAAACCAAGTTAACCTTGGTCTGCTGCTATATAAATCCCTCAGGGCATTGGGATCCTACTGTTCTCGTCGCGATACGTGCCCGCACAAAACATGCTATCGTATTCGCGGGGGACTTCAATGCGCATTCGGAAACATGGGGAGACTCTAAAACGGATCAGAGAGGGAAAAACCTGCAACAGACCATTCACAATATGGGACTCAGAAACACGACGGCCGGAACACCGACATTCATTCGCGCCGGGGTACACGGGAGTGTGATCGACCTCACCCTGACATCGCCCAGCTTGCGACTTCCCACCAAACCTGAACTGGACAGCTGGGGGAGTGACAACGTTCCAATCATCATAGGAAAACTTCCAAAGTCCAAGCTCAAAACATGCCACGTTGTTCACTGGGACAAATACCGGGCACTGCTCGATGAGCGACTCATGTCAGGGATCAATCTCACTGAGGACGTCATCTCGAACGCACTTGAAGCGGCAACACAGATTGTACAAGTGCCCAGCTCGAGACCTAACCCGGACCTCAAGTGGCTCGAACTAAGAGCTCAGAGAAGAAGGGCCCAGAGGAGATCCTGGCGCACGGGACGCCCCGAGGACGTTCTGAAGTACCGACGGTTAGACGCAAAGTTTAGGAGACACGGGAAGAAGTTAGCCCGACGCCAGTGGAGGCTCCTCTGCGGTTCACTTCACAAGAGCGCCGGCGGGAGCAAAGCCTGGAAAATGGCAAACGCACTCGCGAGGCGACCATCTCCAAGAACACCAGTGCTCAGCATTGGGCTAGCGCGAAACCTTACACCTCTCAACATCGCAGAGCTATTGGCGGACGCTTTTACCACCGCTCCTACCACACCAATAACAGACCAGGCTCCGCAAAATTGGAGTAGTTTCTGCCAGCCTACGGCACCTCCCATGCAAAGCCCAGACGCTGACTTCAAGCTACACGAGCTGCAAATTGCGCTGCGCTTATCTCCACGGCACCGTTCGTCACCAGGATTGGATGGCATAACCAATCAAGCATTGAAAAACATCGATGAAATGTACCACCCTGCTCTGCTAGAATACATCAACACTATCTGGCGCACAGCACAGCTGCCCGATTCCTGGAAGGAAGCCGTCACAGTACCACTTCTCAAGCAAAACAAGCCTGCCAGGGAGATAACATCCTACAGGCCCATCTCTCTCACATCTTGCTTTGGCAAGCTGATGGAGAGAATGGTCCTGCGTCGCCTCGTTTACCACCTAGAGGCGACGCGAGCGCTTCCCGACTGCTTTGCGGGATTCCGACACCATCGATGTACCGCTGACGCCCTCGGGGACCTGATCAGCGCGCTCGAACAGGCAAAGGCACAAAAATGGTCCGCGGTGATGGTCTTCCTTGACGTAAGTAAGGCTTTTGACGCCGTTCAGCACACAACTATAATCTCAGCCCTAAGAACACTTGGCGTAAGAGGAAGGCCATTCCAGTATGTATGTGCCTTCCTGAGTGGGAGAACAATGCGTGTCCGTGTCGGGAGCCTCCTCAGCGAACCAAGAAAGATCGTCAGGGGAGTCCCACAGGGCAGTGTTATAAGTCCTTTGCTCTTCTCTCTAGCCATATCCTCCCTACCCACAGCAGCCAAAGTAGGCGAAAAACCCAACTACCCAATCAACATGGCGGTATACGCGGATGATGTTGCGCTATGGGCGACGTCCTCAAGTCACCGAAGACAGACAATGGTGCGGGAAGTGCAGCGCGCAATCACGAACACCATCTACAGACTTGCACAACTTGGGCTTAACACATCTGGCGAAAAATCGGTCGCTATCTGTTATGCCCCAAGAAGAATCAACAAGTTCAGGCCAATGCTATTCATTGGCACGAAGCAGATCAATATCGAAACAACAGCAACGTATCTCGGGCTGAAAATTGACCAAAGGCTCACCTGGGGGCCAGCAGTGCAAGATGTCATCCTAGCAATGAAAAAACACACAAACATCCTCCGATCACTAGGAGGCAACACCTGGGGCACGTCACAGGCAATGATGCTCCAGATATATAGAGGACTAATTCTTGCACGGCCTCTCTACGCATTGCCCTTTGTTACACTCCGCCAAACTCAACTCGAAAACATTGAAAGAGTGCAACGGGTGGCACTCCGTGTATGCTTGGGTGTCCCCCGCAGCGCGTCATCCCAACGTACACTAGTAGAGGCCAACATCAACACCGTCGCCAATGCACTACAGCAACAAGCCTTGACACATCTAGTACGAATGAACAACTGCTTCTCGACCACCGCATTGGCGAGAAGAATCGCGGCACGGGAAGATTCGGAAATTGGCAGACAAGCAGCCACACTTGTGGACATCGCGGGCCCACCGCCTATCATCCCCAAGCTCCCAACAGGACACGAAGAACCTGACCCGCTCCTCGTCGATCTCCACATCGAGGACCTGCGAAGCAAGAAAACTGCAGCGACTACCACTGCACGGCAGCTCGCCGAACACCACCTTGAGCGGCATTACGACGGCTGGACGCGCATCTTCACCGATGGCTCTGTACACCCTACCGACAAGACGGCCACCGCGGCCGCGTACTTCCAAACAGAAGCGACCTGGCTCACGGAGAAACTCTTGTTTCACGCCTCATCGACGACCGCTGAGCTAACCGCGATTGGCCTGGCTGTGCGCGGCATTATCGCAAAGAACACCGCAACAAGAAGGTGGGTCATCCTCAGCGACTCCCAGGCTGCACTTGCCCTGCTCGGGAGCCTTCATCGTGCTCCTCCACTTGCGCTGGTCGTGGCGAATAATGCCATAAGGCTCAAACAACTAGGACACACTCTGGCATTCCAGTGGCTACCTAGTCACTGCGGCATCTCTGGAAACGAAATGGCCGACCAGCTTGCATCAGAAGCACACAAGGACCTCACATGCCCGACATCCGCGGTTACTCGCTTTGCAGACGCCAAGCTCCTTATACGGAGGAAGATAACCAGCTTGCACCCAGACCCAGGCATCGCGTCGGGGGAACGCCCAACCAGGATCCCATGTGGCTTAGACAGGGCGACGGTCGCCGTGCTGCACCGTCTCAGGACGGGAAGCGCATTCACCCCGGTTTGGCTGCACCGCCTCAGGAGGCACATCGACCCCAACTGTGAAGAATGCAGTGTACCGGCGGACGCAGCACACCTCCTGGCGCACTGCACGAGGCTGGATGACCAAAGAACAGAGCTCCGTGCAAGGTACACCGCCCTCGGATTACCTTGCAACACTGAGGAAGAAATGCTACGGCCAAGAGGACCCAGAGCAAACAACGAGAGGGCTCTGAGGCACTTTATTACTTTCTTAGGGGTCACTGGCTTACTAAACCTCCTGTAGTGAGATGAAAGGCCGAACAAAAACGAAAGCGCAGCACCATATAAACACAAGATTCTCAGCACACGACTAAGTCATTGTCGCACCCTCCTGCCGGATTTCCGAACCTCCAGAAAACTGCGTTGCCACAGGACACCTAGAGGGCACACGCCACGACATCGGCACAGCTGACCTCTTCCTCTAGGATGAAGATAAATCACGATCATACCACCTTTCCAGCGGCTTGACGTTGAAGTGTTGGCGGTTCTATTGTTTTATTACGTATGGACATTGCACTTCTGAAATTTTTTTTTTTTACCTCTCACATTCTCCACTATACTATCTCTTTCTTACCCCTTCCCCTTCCCTTTGCAGGACGGTGACAAGAATGCGCACACTAGCGTCCTACCAACAGTCCTGCATCCTTTCCAAGAGTAATTAAAATACATTGCCAAACAAACAAAAATATATGTGATCGTACTTACCACCATCACGTTGAGAGCGTAGTATTGCTTGCGGCACCAATACGCCGCCTTCGTGACGGTGGGGTCGTTCTCCGACGGGCCGACAATGGCGATCATCGTTCCGTCGACGCAACCGATGACGCGGGGTATCCTGCCGAGCCGTTGGAAGCCCCCCTCGACGTCGTTTCTCTCGCCGGTTGTCTGGGGAAAGTCGATCCAGCCGCGCCGGATCCCCAGACACTGCACAATAGCGAGGGACATAGCCTGCACAACGATGCTGACTGTAGCCTGATCCCTCGCTATGTGCTCGACGCTCGCCACCATGTCCTGAAAGCTCCCCGTGGCGTAAAAGCGAAGTGCGCTCAACACTTGCTGTTCCACAGTCATCACCGCCCACGAACCTCGCAGCCTCCTCAACTCTGGCTCTTCGCGCAGTTCGTCGCACAGCCAACGGACCACATTCTTGGTGAGATGCTACTGCCTCCAAAAAGACACTTCCGTTAGTTCAAAGGCATCGCGGTGCTGCCGGTAGAGCCTTTCCGGAGAAAAAAGAAAGTTCCACAATAGCAAAGCTGTCGCTCTGCCTCCGAGACGCCGTGTTTCCCATTGCGAAAAAACCATCGACAGACTAGTTCCCTTTCCAGACGAAACACCGAGGAAACGACACGTCAAAGTGTTGTCACTTCCGGTGGGGGCGGTTCCCCGTCTCCGCCCACATTTTCATAGGGAACTTTCGTCATTTGAGCCTCATCCAATCAGACGTGATGTCGTCACTTCCGTTTCTTTTAGGAGAAACGAAACATTTGTCCAACATAGGTCCCCTGGTTTCCAAACGGGCTAAATCCGAGTGAAAGGCGTGACAACGTCGTCCCTTTTCGGCGTTCCAAAGGACAGAGCCAAAAGAGATCTTTGGAAAAAGAATCTGCCACGATCAGACAAGCGTCTTGAAGAAACAAGCGCTGTCTCCGAGCTGCACTTCGAGCCCCGCTTCATCCTTCGAGACGACGTCCACATAATCGGCGGAAAAGAAGTGAGGATTCCTTGTGGACACCCCGCGCTTACGCCAGACGCGGTGCCGACTCTGCTGCCTTGTGTACGCCAGGACCTACGTGGTGACCCTCCCGCAGGACGAGAGGAAAGGATGTGAAGGCAAGTCCACGAGAACCCGTTGTTGCAAAGCGTTCGGGACTCGCTCGGAAAACTGACCCGTTGTCACCAGTGGTGAACAGCGAAGCTCCTGCCGTGACCCTACAAGGCATCGATCGCGACGCACTAAGCTCCCTCAATATGCCAATTCCCTACTGGGCTGTTCACTAGTTCAGCAACTTCGACGGTGTTGCTTATTTGGAGACGGCTCTTGAGCCGAAGTCTAACAAGATCAGCATCGAAAGGGCCGTGCTCATTTGTTTCAAGAACTTACCTGATGTGGTATGCCAAGTATACACGCCTTCACGTACGTCACATGATGACGTCGAACACCGGTATCCGCCATGCTGGTGGTTGACTCGACGGCCTTTCGCAGCGAGAGCAATGAGAAACTGCGCCGCGCTTGACTGTAGCAATTACCTCGTATCCCGACGGTCGTCCGATCGTTTCGTCGGCATGCCCCGTGAGGCAGAGTAGCCGTCAAGACAATGTACGAGCGGCAGGAAAGGGATGTGCCGTGGATTACTGAGTTTGCGGGACGCATTTCATAGCGGCGAGTGACGGCACTTTTCTACCGTTGTTTACGTTCGCACACGCCTTTTCATCGGCTTTTTCTCATTCGTGGTGCATATGGCCTTTGGCCTTCGTTACATAACGACGTTTCCACGCTTCGAGCGCACCTTCAGGCTTCGGGGCTCCCGGCCGAGTGTCGCGCTGCGAGCCCGGCTAGACAGATCGGTCGGCGGCGGCCCCCGTGTTCAAGCTCGCCGAGACGCCGCCGCTGGGTCATCGGTTTGTGCTGTCCGCTAGACGGTAACCGTTGCAAGGAGCGAACGTATGCAGGCGAGTCGGTTAGGAAACATCATAGTATAAACCCTGAGACAATGAGAGTTGTCTTGTTCGTTATTTGATTTCTCCTTGTCTCAAGGTTTTGATTATGACGATAACATTGCGTTGTTTACCAGTATTTCGCAAAATCGTAAAATTTTCTCTACACCCGACTCCTAGAGCCGCTCGTCGAATTTTGGGCCGCAATTAAGCTTTTTCTTTTCTTTTTTTTTTTTGTGACACGACACCCCTCGCGTTAAAACTTCGTCGGCGGCATTTCGAAACTTTCTGCTCGTAGCGCAATCGCAGCAATGCCGAAAACTTTCGCACGTACTGTGGATAAACGTCGTCATCGTAAGCTCAGCACGTTTTTCCAAGTTCAGATGTAACACAACTAGGTACCTTTGTAAAAAATAAGGTGCATGTTAGCGCATGTCCGAGCCATTAGCAGCATCCTATACGCCCTGGTAAGCGCATCCGCGCGGTGTGAAGTCAACCACCAGTATGGTGCGGTGCACCGTCCTTCCCTAGCGCGACGTCACTTGCAAGGCATGTATACTTTCAGGGCCATGTATGAGCTGCACATTGTCACCATGTAAGCGCTGTACATTGTAACCATGTTTTACAACATATATCTTGCCTCCTTTACGTGTGCTATTGTTTCCTGGTCTAAATGATGTGAAATAGTTGCTTGTTTTCTTTTTTGAATCTTATAAAGCATTACTTCTTCAACCCAAGTTGTCTCAGTTTTTGGACTTAAGTTCAATGTTAAAACGCGTGATAAAAATTGTCATTTCTTACAAGTGAACGTCGGGTGGTCCTCGGATGGTCGTGGCAGCCACGAAGAAATATAAAATTCGCATCACTTTCCGACCGTCGCTTCGGTGGTTTGTCGCATTTAAATGAACGCGAAAATGAGTGACAAGTGAAGCGAGCTGATTAAGGTCAAGAAGGAGAAGAAGACGGGCAGACAAAATGACGGAGAAGGTAAACTGGGCTACTTAAAAAAACATACTAAAACAATCTCGGGCTTTAGTAGGTGGCGTTTCGTTCCACCGTAAAATAAAATAGCAAAAAAAAAAAAAATGCTTCCGAGTTTTAGTTATTCCCGAAAATTATCTCATGTTCGGCCTTTTGCAGCCAAGGAAATGGGAATTTTATTTAAAATGCTCACCATTCGACGAACCGAAGTTCGCAGCTAATTCTACGCTGAAACAACTTGCAATCCGCTTCTTTAAAGTCGCAGTTGTTTTAATGTGAAGGCAGAGTAATGACGCCTGTACGGTCCAACACATTGAAGCATCATGTTGCAAACGGTCGTGCCGAAGCGTAATTGATGCCGTGGTACGACCGCTGGCAGGTCGTAGATGCATCATAATGAAAGCGGCACCGAAAATTCATATTTTCGCGACTACGGTCGCGCATGCGCTCACCTACTGGGTAACGCGCCGGTGTCGACACGTCGACACCTTTCACGATCAATTAGGGGCGAGATGTTTTGGTGGCGCCCTCGTATGGTTACCTGTCGTGACGTCAAACCTCGCGAACAACAATTTCGATGGTGTTTGTAATGCACATGGTAGCAGCTTGAAATCATTGCGCTCTGAAACGAACGCTGCCTCAACACCGTAAAAATTGAAGTTCCTCCATTACTCTTATTTCCATCGATGAGAAATCCTTTGCTGACGTCAGAGTCAGTCTTCGGCCAATCGTGGCAGGCCGACCGCAGCGACGCTTTCGATCGCTCCCGTCGCCAATACCGCGCGCCTCAGGCGAGCCGCTCCTAAAGCCCTTCTATTCTGGGAAAAGTGGAGCCATTCATTGTTGTGGAAATGCTCGAGACACGTGCCGCGCTCCACTTCCGGGAAGAACATGGTGTCTGAAATCTAGCTCAGTGCTGCGCTGTGTCGCCATGATCTTCCCAAGGGCTGCACGTTGCACGTGCCCCGTGCATCGACGCACCTTGCGGTACTTTTAAAAGATGAAGGGGCTTTAGCCGCTTCGGTCCCAACACTACCCAAGTATTCTAGTACACTGTAAGGTAACGGCGCATTCAAAATTAGTTGTCAGTTTTTTTTTAGAGAGCAGCAGTTTCGTAGGGCGACATTGTTACCGGTTGAAGGTTATAAAGCGTGCAGTACAGCTGTTAGCTCGGGGTCTTTAACGTGCATTACGCAGTATTTGTGGTACACGATCGCACGACGGTATGATGCAGATGGGCGCCTGAACCCAGCGTACCTGCTAAAGCCCCTTGATAAAGGCGTTTTTTACAAATACCGCCAACCATTGCTGGTGGAAACGCGCAAGACACCTGGGCCCGTTTGCTCGAAGCACTAACCGCGGCTAAAGTTAGCCGCAGTACCTAGGAGAGGGATTTTGAAATCACGTGACTGGCTCGGTAGGGATGCGGGGAAACATGGCGGTGCCCCAGTGAGTGAGCGCCCCTCGCTTTGGAAATAATATGTCGTTGTAGCTTCAATATCGGGCGCGTTAGTCAGCAACGAATGGTGCAGGAAGCTTTCGCTTTGCTTTACCACACTTAAACCGCAAAGCATGGGCAATGACATCGCCGCATTTTTTAGATAGTCTTTCGATTCTGGGCATTCCTAAGCCTAAATGAGCGCGATAATTGTCGGCATGGCAACGTCTTTGGAAAGCGGATTGTTGATAGCACACAAAAGCAGACAGCGTCCCAACAGACCTTTTTTTCTAAATTATCCAAGCACCGAGGTGCATGATACGACTGTAGTTGCACGCGTCGCACGTGCTGGCGTCTGCAGTAGTAACCGTTCTAAAGCAAAAAGTATAAAACAAATTTTGCCTTGCACGCGCGTTCGTTAAAGCCTTATTATGATTTTTTACTACGAATCTTTTATGAGAGGAAGGCCAGCGCGCGTGGACCGTAGAATTACGTTCTCCTCGCGATGCTTGGATAATTTAGAAGAAAGTCTGTTGGGACGCTGTATGCTTTTGTGTGCTATCAATACCCGGCCGATTGAGTCAAGGCAATCCGCTTTCCAAAGACGTTGCCATGCCGACAATTATCGCGTTCATTTAGGCTTAGGAATGCCCAGAATCGAAACACCATCTAAAAAATGCGCCAATGTCATTGCGCATGCTTTGCGGTTTAATTGAGGAAGGGCAAAGCGAAAGCCTCCTGCACCATTCGTTGCTGACTAACGCGCTCGATATTGCAGCTACAACGACTTAATATTCCCAAAGCGAGGGGCGCTCACTCGCTGGGGCGCCGCCATGTTTCCCCGCATCCCTACCGAGCCAGTCACGTGATTTCAAAACCCCTCTCCTAGGTACTGCGGCTAACTTTAGCCGCGGTTAGTGCTTCGAGCAAACGGGCCCAGGGGCCGGTTTTCTCGTAGCGATGGTAAACCCATTTTAGTAAACCACGGTACCTAGGAAGGAAAAAGTACCTAGGTACTATAATAAACGGCTGGATATAAAACCACAATAATTATTTTTGATTGGGCAGTAAGATGCGTCATCTATCGGTGAAACAAGCCAGTCATTTTGTTTATTCTCTTTTTCCGCTGGTTGTTATCGCTCTAGTATGATATTTTAAGTCAAAATATAGTAATGTTGTACTTGAAGAACAATTTATTTGCTTCAGATGCTACGAAGAAATTTTAGCTACCATGCTAGAGTTTGTCGACGAATATTTGAAGACGTAAGAAACATTTCCTTCAATATGTTTCGCCATAAACAACGCATAACTTTCCCCGAGTCCTTTCCAGTCTGGCAACGCGGCTGCTGTAGACTCGTTTTTGTTCCCTGCGACGCACGTTTCTACGATTCCTGCTGATCTCAACTGTTTGCCCTCTCTTCCGTTTGCCCAACCGATCCACCGATTAGCCCACCGACCGACTGCGGACTTAATAACAACTGATTTGCGGACCTATTTGTACTTTGATAACGGAAACGATGTCGAACGGGACGAGGCGTCGACGTCGACGAGACCGCGCGTACGCGCAGTACGCTGTCGTCATGCTGGGACGACAACGTGTGTTCCGGGACCGCCTCGATCCGCTGGAAGAATTCGACGAGGATGCGCTGCAGCAACGATTCCGGTTTGGTCGCGCGGGAATTATGTTTCTCGCGGAGACGCTGCGCCCGGACTTGGAGCGGTCGACGCGTCGCAGCTGCGCCTTGTCCGCAGAGCAGCAGGTGATCGTCGCTCTGCAATTCTACGCCACAGGCAACTTCCTCATCACTGCAGGCGACTACGTCCACGTGCAAGTCTCTAGTGCTTCACGGTCCGTGAGGCAGGTCACCGTAGCTCTGGCACGTCGAGCAAGGGACTTCAAACGGTAAGACTTCATTCGGTAAAGAGTTCCTGAGCGTTCCGAGTCAAAAAAAAAAAAAAGTCAGATTGTGTTAAGTTTGTTTATGAGTAAAGCTATATGCACTCCGTCGTGCACCTCGGCCGGAAAGGGCTATACGCAATACGCGAAACTGCCCTGCAGAGAAGAGGGAAAGAAGGAGCTACCCTCTTATCAGGGTCCTCCTTTGTGCCTCCCGGGTTTGCACAGGCGTTGCTATTCTCCTGGCAGATGATTAGAGAAGATTAACCTGTCACTCAACATTCTTACAAAGGCAGTTTCCCTCTCCTCCTTTTACTTGGTGTTCAAAAGTATGCGATGTGACGTCAGTGCAGGGAGCCTATAACACGAATGGTTACTACGTGTTTTATAAGCGGTGGCATAGCATAGGGTTAAAAAAAAAGAAAAGATGGCATAGCATAGGGGCATACACCGTGCATAGGGGGGTAAGGTGTCTGCTTCATACATAAGTGGACACGGGTTCGATCCGCGGTGTGGGCCCACTTTTTTTTTCTCGAACATTTTGTTTTGTCGAGGCATTTGGCGATATTTACGACATTTCTTTTTTACGATGAACACTGAAGCAGAAAAAAAAAACGAATGTTGTCGGCTAAACTTTGCACAAATGTGCATGCTAGGGTATTGTGCTGTAAATTAACTTGTGAATGTATTGGCAATGCAGGTGGCCTGACGTCGCAGAGAGTGCTGCCTTGCAGGAGCAGTTCTTTGACGTAGCCGGGTTCCCTTGTGTCGTGGGTGCTGTTGATGGCACCCACATTCGAATCCAGGGACCGCGCGTGCACGAGGAGGTGTACGTGAACCGCCACCTGTACCATTCCATCAACGTACAGGTGGTAGTTGACGCGTCCTGCCGCATACGCAATGTGGTTGCGAGATGGCCAGGAAGCACGCACGACTCCAGATTTTCACCGAGAGCACACTATCAGTCAAGCTGGCCGATGGCATCTACGATGGCCTATTGCTCGGCGACAGCGGCTACACCTGCCAGCCGTGGCTGATGACGCCATTCCTTTCGCCATCATCAGCAGCAGAAGTGAGGTACAACACGGCACACACCACGACAAGGAGTATTGTTGAAAGGTAAGACAAAGTCACGCATCGTGGTGGGTTACTGGGCTGCTATATTGAAAAGAATGCCACTAGACAACGTAACATTTTGTTGTCATAGCACAGAAGACACTGTTAATTGTAACGCCCCTACATGCAGTTTTGTGTTCTCTAGACCCAGCAGAAAACAGTAATTGCACGGAACCTAAAGAGAGAAGAAAGAAAATACTATCCCAAGAATATATATTTATTTATTGTACTTTCCAGTGCCCCTATACAGCCCGAGGGCCTGCATAAGGGTGCAACGTAGACACATATATGCTGTGTTGCATAAAAAGCAGACATGCAAAACGCATGCATCGTATCAAAAAACAAAAACGTGAAATATTCTCCAACATATTTTTTGGAGAACATATCACATTGTTCGTTCGTTAAAATATTTTGGTTCAGCCTGGATACAGAAGAGCAAAAAGATACAAATGCAAAGCCGTGTTTTTTTTTTCCGGCCCCACCTTTACAGAAATTACACGCCTACTTGCCATACATTCTAAAATACTCCACACTGCTGGGACTCGCCGTAAAAATGTGACAAATTGCACCGGGCTCGGGTTGCTATAGGGAAGTCGTTGACAGACATCTTCGGACTGCTAATGTTAACGACTGTTTGTATGAAACTGTGTTTCGCTTACACTCAGCTATGAGGAACATTT
Organism: Ixodes scapularis; assembly: GCF_016920785.2. Classification (NCBI taxonomy): domain Eukaryota; kingdom Metazoa; phylum Arthropoda; class Arachnida; order Ixodida; family Ixodidae; genus Ixodes; species Ixodes scapularis. The sequence goes on along the minus strand of NW_024609846.1, from coordinate 194,396,298 downwards.
GTCGAGGGAAGTTTAATATGGTCTACATGTAAACATACTGTTATATATCTTGGCAATGATAAGAAATGATTGCCGGGTTTTCGGTAGGCTACAGCATTCAGAAAGTATGAAATAGTCTCAGCCCTAATATATTAGTGTAATTTAAATAAATAATACTCATTCTGTCCATATGATGCACGCAGGACAATAGGCCAGCTGAAGCGCAGGATCCACTGCCTGCACGCCGAGCTGCGCATGGAGCCAAGCAGATGCTGCGACATCATCGTGGCATGCTGCGTGCTCCACAATCTCGCGAAGAGATACCCCTGCGCGATGCCAGGGACTGCCATCCCGCCTGAGGTTCCTGTGGAGCCCATGGCAGCCGGCCGTGGAGAAAGCAACAAGGCCCGGCGTGCCCTTGTCGACCAGTTCTTCTGTTGAGCGTGGGTATGTGGGTATGTGGTCTCTTCAATTCAAACTGATTTTCTTGAATGCGAGAAACATACAGAGATATTGTCCTCTCTGTGTGTTTACGAGGCTCCGTAAATGGTTGAATGTGGCACGCGATTTCATATAATAAATTTTCTTGAATGCTTCGTGGCATCTTTTGGCTGTGGTTTTACCAGCAGCTGATATAAGGGGCTGAACCAACCCCAGCATATTCCTTGGAGAACATAGATATTTTAATCTTTATTAAGCATTCTTCATGTATCGTTTCAATACGAGGGTAAACAGGCTTTGCGGAATTCACTCGTTGCAAAAGAATGGAAGCATTGGCAGATATTAGAGCAAGCAGATGTTGTGCTGCGACTGCTATCCACCTTTATTTGCAAAAGCGTCGCTTGGAGACGATGCAGCGCCCGTCGTATGCCGCTCAGGCGTCCACCCTCATGTTGAAGACGTCTGTACCCTTTTCTGATTCCGAACATTGTAGCAGAAAGAGTGCCTCAAACATTGCAAACCATATTGTCTCGCAAACCCTCTTCATTGCAGCATGTTTTTTGTTGGTTGCAACAATGACATGCACTTAAGATGTAATGTGGCGGTGTCCAAACAAGGTAACTCTTCTGAACAGCCATGCAGGCACGGATCAGAATCATTCTCGCCTCATCCAGTTTCGGTATGTAGTAACAAATGCCCAAAGATTGATTGACATGTCTTGCAGCGTACCTTGTTATAAAAGGTTAGAGTTGGTCAAGCAGCATAATTGCAACTGCGTTGAACAGTGAAATTGCTGCATGACCCATGGAACCACATGCGCAAAAGTCCTGCAATATATTGCTGTTGTGTGCCTCGGTCAACAGTGCGTGCGGCTTTTGTGCGAAAAGCTTCGGCCCACTTCTGCGTGTTGGTCATTGTGCTTGTCTTCGTACTACAGGCTACGCGAACATCAATGCCCTCAGTGCGAGCAATTATAGGGGTGAGCGAAATAATAGCCTTAAAAATAATACCATTTCATTTTATTGTGCCTCTGTCCTATAAGTTGGTATTATTACCATATTTAAAAGTATTCTACAGGTGAGAGGAGTCAACCTGTATGCGTCACAGTAGTGGTCCGATTATAACAGCCACTAATGGGTCATGTACATAAGAGGAATAATTCTGTCATTGGTTATTTCACTTAGTAAAAGAGTAAAGGGTGTATAAAATCGCTGTCGAACAACGTTGAAGTATGGTAATGCCTGTTTTTTTCGGGAAGTGAACAAAAAGAGTACAGAGTTCCTGAACGGTGTAAATTCCGCGACACACTCTCCTCGAAGAAATCAGGCACACCGAGTGGTCACACCAGTAACCATGCATTTAAACGCATAATCACTGTTTGCGCCGTGCAGGCACTTCCTAGGTTATTTGCTTACTTGCTGTTTTGTTTTGAGCAGGGTCGAATTGTTAAGCTTCTTTCCTTAGTGCCCAACAATGATGTTTTTGACATGTCGACAGGCTTGCGCACATGTATGGAAACTCCGCTGGTTAGATTGTCGCTGGTGTCGGATACCAATGTGGTACTCTGGAATACTGGGGAGGCGATAAAAATATTTCATTATTCGTTAAAATTACTTGCATCATCTTACTGGCTGTCGCATAGGGTCGAGTGTTTTTCTCCAGGGACGACTACCCCATAACGTACTGAGGTTTTCACAAATCCTTGCATTTCAAAACATACTTTTATTATTTCACATCCGCCCTTGCTTCGTCAATCTAAAAAAAAAAAAATATCTTAGAACTTAATGCCCCCCCCCCCCCCTTGGTCTGCCCCCCTTGGTCTGTTCTGATTACTCCTTTCCCAATTGTTTTTTTCAAAAGCTCAATTTGAAGTTCAGCCTGCAAGGTTTGTAGCCTTAGCATTTCAGTGTAATACTGTTTAGCAGCATCTGCTGCAGCGATTTGTGCGTTGGAGGCATCTATGGCTCTTTTTGTTGCCTCCCTATCCAACAGGAGGTTCTCCGCCTCCATCTGCTGCTGGTCCTCAGCTTGCTGCTGATACCTCTGCGCAGCTTCCCGGCACCAACGTCTCGTCTGCAAGACACGGGGAGCTGCTGCCCACTCTTCTGCTGCTGCCACCCTTTGGCCGCTTCCTGACGCCCGAGGCTGCGGCGCTGCCGTTTGCCTCAAGCTATCGCTGTGACAAATGGATATGCAGGAAGTGATTTGCTGTAGTTATTAGGAGTGTGCAGGCAACATACGTATAACATACAGTGTTTGTAACACCGACATGTTGCTGGAATTTTGCCACAGTGCACTTAACTGTAGAACAGAAACTCTCTGATGCTTCAAGCATCTCCGAGTGGACCACACACATGGTGCTCATGCAGAAATCCATGCTCACCGTAATATCCCGAGAAATTGCCCACCCAAAACTGAGAGCACATTAGGTAAAAGTAAGGGGTAGGCTAACATTCGGTGTTCACAAGGTAGCTCAACTTGAGCCATTGAAAAATAGAAAGTCCTGCTACAAATCAGGATGGGCTATCTGTTGGGGATGGGTCGTCTCTCGGGATATTACGGTAATATTCCTTGTACCGGTTGCAACTTTCAGTATTTCATTACCTTTAGCTTTCTTATAAATTTCTTAACCTTGCCATTTATTTCACCTAAGGATGTTGTGAAACCAAACATTCAAGTCTCGTTGTTTACGAAATCCACGATGCTACAAAAGAGTTTTCGCTTGGCTATGTATAGAGTCAATCTTGCTATGGCTTTCTATCCTGCTGTTAAACCGATAACTGATGCCAGCAACGCTACCTCTTTCCTTTTTGCGTTCCGCACTAGTTCGACACAGCATAAACGATGAGTTTGTTCACTCATTCAACAACTAATCAAATATCATGCGTAACAACAGGGTTATACCTTTCTTTTTCAAAGGAAGAATATTGTCTTATTTGTTGCACCTGTTGGTTAAGAGGTTAGAATATCACCACCTTGCATTCCTTCAACCATCAAAAAGTGTACTACAACTCTGCTCGGATATCTGCCTTTGGTACATCGGTAGTTCTGTTGTCTGGGTGTTAGTTATGTTAGTAATGAGCACATTTTGCTACATATCCTTCTGTGTGTGTTTTTTGCAGGTTGCTTGTAGAGCAATTATGCAGCCGTATGAGTAAAATAAAGAGAAATTCACGATTACATGCTTGCCATAAGTGACCCAAAGGCAGTGCAGTATGTCCGCTAGCCTGGGCTCCCTATCCTAACCTGCATCACGCAGTAGTGATACATGAAAGTGCGCTGATTTCCAATTAGATATTGTGTGTATGGCACTATGACAATTTTTACAATCTCCCTGTTCTCACATCAGTTTCTTAGGGTCCCACCATTAATAACAGCTGTTCTGCATGCGCGGCACTCAGTGCTGTTGACTTGTCATACAGACTGATGTAAGAGTAATCCACTCACTCTTCCGTGTCACCCTCAATGACATCGAGCCCACACAGGTTCGGCGAGTCGACGCCGATCACGTCGAGAACTGCCTGAATTAGGGGCGTCAGTTCATGGGGGTTCGGGCCGGCACCTACCAAATGAATGCACATTATTTTCATTCCGTAGTCACCCGGGCCCCAGAGGCATTGCAGAGTGGAGGGGGATCAATAACCAACTACCAAGCTAGAATATAAACAGCAGAAATCCAACAGCATTATGAAGCATCAAATAAAAGCATAGTAATTTATACTGTGTGGCAGAAATGTAACTTCTTAACATTGCAGTGGAGTGATCTCGCAACAGTAACCTTCCAACATGCACATCGCTGCGTGCAATTGTGTTGCAGTCAACTTTGTACATAGCGCTTTCTGTGTGCCTTGAGGGCGCAGTAGTGTAGGGTATTCAGCGACGTGTTCGATGAACAACAATGCCCTAAGTTTTAGGACTGTTTTCTTAAAAACAGCAGAAAAGGCACAGTTTAGGTGGTGTGCTTTCAACATTTTGATCTCCTCTGTCTCAGGTCTACCACACTTTTTGCTGTTTCATGTGTGTCTCGGTTACTAAAACACGGTTAAAGGAAATTTCAATAAAGTGTTTTGAGATGTTGCCTCTTTTGATTTTATTACTGTTTTCGAACAAGGACAGGAATGTAGTGGAAAGTTACACGTCAACACTCACTTTTATATCTGTCATCAGTCATGCCATAAAAAAATTAAATGCAAACACGGCATTATAATCAATGGCAGAAAAGGTTCTGTTTATTTTTTGTGTCCCTGCCCCCCCCCCCCCCCCCCCCCACTCATCTTTAAAGCGAACATTTGAAAACTAGTTTGTTTTTCGAAATATGCAAATTCCTCCGACTCAACTGTGCGCCCTTCATGCTTCTTGTAGGCGCTGTAGACCTTTCTGCATTTTTTCAGGAGGTTTTGCCACGCCTCCTTCAACTGCTTTGCGGTCCTCTGAGCTCCCTGCTCATTCATTGCATCGGCAATGTCGAGCCACGCCTGCTGTCTCGTGTGTGCAGTTACTGCAGGACCGAATTTTCCCATAATTTGTTCCCTTCTTGCCCCAACTTCCCGAATTAACTTCAATCTCTCGTCTAATGTCATAATTTTTTGCCTCTGTTCGCAAGCCCTCGATACTGACGCTTGGTCCATTTTCAACCGACGTTTGCGGTCAGGACACTATCGTCTGCTACCTTGGTTTCTCTACCCGCACACCTGCGTTTTGCTATATATCGCAATAAGACGAAAGATAATCCCAATATGACTTTTAAAAACGAACAAAAAAAGCGAAAGGATGATCTCGTCAACTTTCTTTGTAATAAGTGTTTGTTTATTTCTCGTTTCTGGGACTTCTGCAGATGACATCGGCAAGGTTGATTCGTATACCGCGCTTGTACTATCTTTTCCATTGGTGGATGCATCGACCGACCGTCGCGGTCAGAACCAGACGCAGCGGCACTGCTTCAGCGTAAAGCTAAGGTTCTCGTCACCGTTGAATTGCTGGCCACCGGGGATATGTAGAAACCTCGATGCTGTCGGCATACTGTCGGCGCACTGCGAACAAAAAAAAAAAACGGTACAATGTCTCAGCTGTTCACTCGGAACGAAGACTTTATCGAAGATAACCCCTTTCTCCGCAAAGTAATCGCTGTTCGCGAGTTGGCGTGCACAGTGTAACAAATTAAACCTGTTCGTATACCAACGCTTGTTCGCAAAACATTTTTTACTCACCATAAAAACACTTGCAAGGCTGATGTACCGTCATATGTCCTGGGGGGCTATGTTGCGCTTTTTGCACTACCAGGAGACTAGGGAGAGGGAAGTGACGTCAACGACACAGCAAACGCAGATTGGGTGTTGATTTCGTTTTCTTCTGTCAACACCCAATCTGCGTTTGCTGTGTCGTTGACTTCACTTCCCTCTTCCAAGTCGCCTGGGAGTGCAAAAAGCGCAACATAGCACCCCTGGGTCCCGGACTGGTGAAGAGTGATGCGTTCGCGGAATGCTGCCGTCGGTTAGCTTAGTTGTCCCTCTGAACTACCGCTTTGCTTGACGTGCTACTAGGTTGATGGCGCGTCATTAATATAACAGCCGGATCGAAATGAATGTTCGGCAGAACCAAGCAGAACTATTAGCCCTCATTAAGCGACGTCGCGGCCATTTTGCTTGTAGGTACTGCTTCTCCCTCGGCGCCCCTGCTCGCCCAGTCACGTGACCTAAAATTCCCCGTTCTAGGGACAATAGTTAACTTTAAACCACGGTTTGCGTTCGAGAAAACGGGCCCTGCCAGTCAAGGGCCAGTCATTTTAATGCTGCGCTGCCATTTGCCCCCAAGGACTGCGCGAGACACGGGCCTCGTGCACTGGCATCTTTGAGGTTATTTGAAAGACCAACGCAAACACATCGAGGGGATTAAGGTGCAACCCCACCCCTGGTTAGTGTGATTCTGAACCAACAGATGGCGGTGGGATCGCCTTCCAGGTATGAGGTGGTGAGAGAGATTTGGAAAGGGGTCATGGTGCCTGGCTTGACTTTTGGAAACGCAGTGCTATGCATGAAATCCGAAGTGCATGCGAGACTAGAAATAAAACAGCGCGAAGTAGGTAGACTGGCTTTGGGGGCACATTGCAAAACGCCAAACCAGGGAGTACAAGGAGACATGGGATGGGCATCATTTGAGAGCAGGGAAGCGGTGAGCAAGGTAGAATTTGAGGATAGGTTGAGGCAAATGGACGGGGAGCAATGGGCACGAAAGGTTTTCAGCTATTTATACATGAGGAGTGTAGACACAAAGTGGAGACAGCGCACTAGGAAATTAAGAGGAAAGTTTTTGGGCTATAGCGAAGATACGGAAGAGCAAGTCTCAGTTAAGAAGAAAGTTAAGGCCACAGAAAGAGATTGGTGGCTAGAGGGAATGCAGACAAAGACGGCTCTGGAAAGCTATAGATTAAACAAAAGAGTTATTGCCAAAGAAAGCATTTATGACAATTCTAGGGGAAGCTCATTGCTGTTTGAGGCAAGAACGGGTGTTCTGCGAACCAGAACATACAGAGTGAAGTACCAGGAAATTGATACAGTGTGCACTGCTTGTGGAGAAGAGGACGAGACGGCTGAGCACTTGATACTCTACTGTAAAGGGCTTCACCCTATGCCTACCGAAGACAACATAGATTTAATAAAGTCATTGGGTTTTAGAGACAGCGAAGGGAGAGTGGATTTCAAGACTGTAGAGATTACCAAGCAAAGATTAAGTGAATGGTGGCAGAAATCGAGAGAAAACTAGGTATTTTCTTATCCACTGATGGCAAGGGGGTTTCATAGCCTCACTTTCTTTGCACTGCGAAGTGAATATAGATTTCACATTTAAATATTCTAAGCTTAAATGGTAAAACAAAATGGCTAGGTGGCGTAAGCTACCGCCCGATCCAAAGGGCTCAGCCGTATTCATTCATCCATCCATCCATCCATCCAGGCCTGTACATCAATGCGAGAAATCGTGTGTGTTGGCGCTTCGATACAGTTGGATATTCTTCTATATCCAGAATTTGACACCCCTGGTTCCTTGCTTGGGTTTCCCTGCACGAGCTTTCTTTGGAACGCGCACGGCTGCGCCAGTTCTCGTGCAAGGGGGCCAGTTGCCACGCTCCGAGCTCACGTCTCCAGCAAATGTAGGCAGAACAAAACGCGAATATCGTCCTGAGCCAAATGGCGAGACACATGCACAACAAAACTACCGACGCATTGAAAAATATAAAATTGCCTGTGCGCCGTTATCGGAGATTTCAGAGGCCAATGACACATATTACATTGTGATCAGATTTATACTGATACGAATGAAGGTGACGAGAAGACGAACAGTGAACTGAAAAATAAAGGTTTAATCGGCAAACTTGTTCCAAAAAAAAAAAGTAAACAAAGAGCGTCTAGGCAGCATAAAAGCAGGCGGCGATTCGCCAGCGTAACAAAGAGCGAGAGCGAGACTGACTCGACAAGGTCGATGGCAGCTGCTTATCTAGAGTGCGTCCATCACCATCTCGAAAGTTTAGCAGAGAAGGTTCGAGCGTCGCGCGTTTGGGGCGAGGATGAACTGGCACTTTCGAGCACAAGAAAACAGAGCGAAAGTTCCTTCTGGTGCAAGAATGAACGCGAATCTTCCACAAGTCCGTGACCGACCGTTGCTTTCTCGGCTCTGCGGGCGGCAAAATGACGGGCCGGCCCTTTTATCGTGCATGTGTTTGGATCTTTGTGGATTTCCAGCAAAACGTGATGACATCATAGGCTGGTTTTCAAAATTCTAGCTTGAGGAATTACCTACCTAAAAGAAAAGACTATTTTTTTGGTGGTGAGGTGTCTCATTTAGGTAGCTGGGTGTTTATTTTGACCCAAACCACGAGACTGGAAAACACAAAAAAATTACACTCAGGTTTAGATGTTGAGTTTGGTAAACCCAAAGTAGGACTGGTGCGGGGGTCATAATAAAAAATGCCGAGGTTAAAAATAAACTCACAGCAATAAAGAATAATTATTAATTTTAATACGAATTCGGTGATAAATGCAATGACTGACCATGCAAAGATTCTGGGTCTGTTGATAGCTTTTGCACATACTTTAAGCAACTTGCAGGGTGTCACAAAAGAAAAAATACAGGGTTTCTTTTTACCGCAAGAATAAACTAGGCATCGCCGAACGCTCATTCTCCGCCCATAGGTAGCGCTAGAGGTACAACCAGATGTCAAAGTTTCAGCCCGAATACGATACCTTCTTCAAGATTATAAGTCATTTTCTGAAAAGTTTAATGGGAAAATAGCGGCCGACGGAGTTTTCGAATACATGGGGCTCTATGGGCACGAGAAACAAAAAACAGGCCAAAAATGGGCTCCATTTTTCCCATTGGAATTTTCAAAAAATCACTTATAACTTTTGAATAAGGTGTCCGTTCGGGATAAAACTTTGGCATCTGGTTGTGACCTAGCGCTACCTTTGGGCGGAGAATGAGCGTTAGGCAATGCGTAGTTTATTTTTGCGTTAAAAAAACTAACTTGTAAATTGTTTTTGTGACATCCTGTGCCAGTCTTAATTTGGTGATTCATGCGGGCAAGTAGTGGTGTGCAAAAATGAAAACGATGCAAACGACTAGGCTTTGACGTTGTATAAAATATAGTGTAAGCACGAACATGGTACGCTGGTTAAGAATGAAACATCCCTACGTTTAAGACTAGCGTTGAGCGTGTCGAAAGTTAAGGGTACGTCAAAAGCTAAAGCTTGTACACATATACTGCTCAGGCAATTGTGTTTGAATGCTCATAGTAATTTATTACCCTCAGATTTGGTGTACCTCTTGATTGCTTACAACAGAAAGAAGGAAACATTCTAACTCTGGGTTGGTAGAAAAACTCCACCTGCTGACGGCCACAAATCATCTCGACGCCGATTATGAGTATTCATTGCATGCCAACGGTCGCGTGCTTAGAACGAGTTTTTTCCACGTGATTTCATACGATCCCAATTGTTCTTGACAAACAACAATGTTTAGTCAGGCAAGCGGTCATATGTGAAGCTTAAAGTATTTTCTATTGGTTATGGCACACGTAACAAGTTGCATAGTTTTTTTAGTTTTCTTTTTTAGAATCCGCGAAAAAGATTGCTTTTGGGTTACCTTGGCCTCTAATAATTCATGGAGCACATAAAAGAGCACGAACTGAATCGCTGTGGGAAACGAAATCAATAATGATAAACACGCGTGTAATTACGCGAAAACTGAGGGCATTGCACATATACAGAAGGTATGCTTTGTCTCACTAAATACATTACCAATAAAGTATTTGGTTTTCTCCTGCGAGCGAAGCGGAACATACAAGTGCGAGCATACTGTCCTGAACTACACTTCCAGTGAACAAGCGCACCATCCAAAGCACCGAGCTCGCTTTTAAAGCGTTTGGGGCGCTCAAACCTTTGAAAACACAATTATAATCAATTCTATTATCTCAATTATTTTTATTAAATGCGCCTATGCGTTTTTTTTTTACCTTTACGTTCACGTGCCATTTTCTTAGTTATATAATATTTTTCCAGAAGTCTGACAACTTTAGTCTGTTTCATTATAAGTAAGAGCCACATAAAGATGTAGACAAAAAAAAATAAAAGTAAAAAAAAAACGCGAACACACACTAAAAATGCGATGTAATGGCGCATTCAAAATTAGTTGTTAGTTTTTAAAGAGCAGCAGTTTCGTATTACGACATCGTTACCCGATGAAGGGTATAAAAAGTGCAGTGCAACTGTTAACTCGGGGTCTTTAACGTGCATTACGCAGTATATGTGATACACGATCGCACGACGGTAGGATGCAGATGGGCGACTGAACCCAGGGTCCCTGCTAAAGCCCCTTGATAAAGGCGTTTTTTGCAAGTACCGCCAACCATTATTGTGAAAACGCGCAAGACACGTGCCACGAGCGGGCGCTCCGCCGCCACACTCTAAAAAAAGGCTGTGCGTCTACTTTCCCGCACAACACTCGGAGAGCCAATCACCGCAGCTTACGGAGGCAGCTCAGTGAATGACGATGACGAAACATATGTTTAGGCCAAAAAACGCAGTCTGAGTTGTGACATTAATGCAAGCGTGACGTTTTGCATTGCCTAATGTCACAACTCAGACTGTTTTTCGGTCTAAACATATGTTTCGTCATCGTCATTCACTGAGCTGCCTCCGTAAGCTGCGGTGATTGGCTCTCTGAGTGTTGTGCGGGAAAGTAGACGTACGGACATTTTTTAGAGTGCATTCGCTTTCAAGGGCCAGTCATTATATACCCGTGCCCACGGTACCCGTGCCAACGGGCAACTCGAATTCCATCTACAACGAATGACATTTGATGGATCGGACAATCAGCGCGCGACACTCCGAGCGTGGGGCGTTCCACGCGCGACAGATCGCGAGCCGATTCGTTGATCACATGAATGTCATTCGTTGTAAATGACATTCGGGTTGCCCGTGTGGCACGCGTGCCACACGGGCAACTCGAATGTATGAGTGCTGTGTCTCCATTTGTGTTCAAGGGCCGGTCGAGACACGGGCCTCGTGCACTGGAACCTTTGAGGTTATTTGAAAGACCAACGCAAATACATCGAGGGGATTTAGTCCCTGCACGCTCTGCAGCGGGAGCTCCGTTTTTTGAAAGGAGCTCGCACTCGAGCATTTCTCCACGTGCTCTGCTCTGCGGTGCCACAACCCACTCGGCCAACGATCCCCCACCGCACTTTATTTATCCTGTGAGCTAGACCAAATGAGATACACTTGGAGCATCGGCAATTTTTCCCCTGATATTGTTTTGGGCGCCGCCATCTTGGTGGTTAGTAACAAATCAAATGCAACTGCCGGTCGTCATGATTCAAAAATGCGACTTCCTCAGCAATAGTTTCGGTGTCAGGAAGCTCACATAATATTGCTTTGCTTTGTCGCCAACTGTTTAAACATTTGTGGGGGACGGAAAAGCGTTTCCTGTGATTTCAGATAAAGCTTCAGATAACTGACAACCATAATTTTAAGCATCCATATCTGTATGAAGCGTAGCTTATTTAGTGGGTCTAGTTTAGCCCGACCGCATAGGCACAGAAAGAGAACGAACAGCTTAAAGGGATACTGAACCGAAATTTGAATTTCGCAAAGTAAGGCTGCAGAAGTGTTGAACGGGACGCTACGAACTCCAGAACATCACTCGTACAGCGATATCTCAAACGGATGGCCGTACTTTTGGTAAAGAAGGGCGCGGTCAAGCGAGTTCTTTGATGTAACTGTCCTCCGGGAGAATTTGAGAATGACGAGAAGCGCCCTCGCTTCTCTCCTCCTCGCTTCGGTTCACCAGCTTGACGGGACGTAGCGGGGAGGAGAGAGAATGGGAATGGTGACGTGCCTTGTCTCGTCGGCCTCGTCGGCCGGGCTCAATCGCGCACTTATTTTTAAAAAAATACGGCGATCCGTTAGATATATCGCCGTATGAGTGGTATTTTTTGGTTTTGCAGCATCCCGCCTATTTATTTATTTATTTGAAAATACTGCCAATCCCTTAGGGATTTTCGCAGGAAGGAGTACACAAAAGTAAGTAAGTACACACTCGTTCACATTTCATCAAGTCTACAACCAAAAAATGCAAGTAAATTGTACAATAAACACTGGGATATAAATTGGAGTAGAAATACCTTTAAGATTAATACACATGGGTTAATATACATTTCCAAAGCCAAATTAAACAACCACTGTTCAATCACACGTAAAAAAAAGGCAATTAAAGTCATTCATAATTACACATCACTGTGCAATAAAACATCCAATCGAGATAGAAATGATTTGATGGAGGTGCTGTTAGTAATGACAGGATCCAGTTGATTCCATTCTCTGGTAGCTAAAGGAAAAAAAGAGTAGCGGAAGCAGTCATTTTTAAAGCAGTATTCAGTCAAGGTTTTACCATGTTTGTGTTTGGTCTGTCTAGTATTTGAAAAAGAGACGTACTTGGATTTGTCAATTTTGAAAGCATCATGCAACAAAGAGTACAAGAACTTAAGCCTAAGTCGCTTTGCCCTGTTAGCTAGTGTAAGAAGACCACACTTTTTAAGAAGTTCAGTGGGTGAGTCGGTGCGCCTGTATTTGTTAAAAATAAATCTTACTGCTTTGCGCTGTATATTTTCAAGCTTAGCTATATTATTCTTCGTGTAAGGAAACCAAACGATGTTTGCATATTCTAGTGTTGGTCTAACAAGGCTAGTGTATGCTAAGAGTTTAGTGGGTGTAGCGGCTAGCTTGAGTGTTCTTTTTATGTACATAAGTTTTTTTAATGCCTCTGACGTTACATGATTTACGTGTAGATCCCACCTTAATTCTGAAGTAATAAATAAGCCTAAATATTTACACTGAGTCATCCGTGAAATCGTTACATCATCAAAGCCGTACAGAAATTCAGAGATAGATTTCTTTCTTGTTACAGACATGCAAACAGTTTTGCTCACGTTGAGGGACATCTGCCAATTAGCGCACCATTTATTGATTAGCATGGAGAGAGCTATTTAGTACAAGGTGATCATCCGATGTGTTGATTTCCCGGTATATGATACAATCATCTGCAAATAATCTAATTTTAGCATCAATGTTAGTTGTAATATCATTAATGAAAAGTAGGAAGAGAACTGGCGCAAGGACAGAACCTTGCGGAACGCCGGAGGTAACTCTGACAGTTTCTGAAGCCTCTTGTCCATATTGCACAAACTGGGAACGATTTGATAAGTAGTTTTCAATCCAACTGACTATAGGTCCTTCGCCAATAGCATGTTTTAGCTTGGTGATTAGCTTGGGGTGTAAAACTCTGTCAAATGCTTTCGAGAAATCGAGCAGTAGTATGTCTACTTGCTTTCTGTTGTTAATGCTTAAGCTCACGTCATGCAAAGTTTCAAGGAGTTGGGTGACTGTTGAAAGACCACTTTAAATCCATGTTGTTCAGGAGAAAGAATTTGGTGTGCATCAAGAAATGTTGTAATGTGCTTTAGAATGATGTGTTCAAGTAGTTTACAACAAGTACAGGTGAGAGAAATCGGTCTAAAGTTCGAAGGGTTGGTGATGTCACCTGACTTGTGTATAGGTATGACTTTACATTTTTTCCATTCAACGGGTAGCTGAAACGTGCTAAGAGACTTATTAAAGATTATGTACAAGTATTTGCTCATCCATTCAGCGTATCGTTTTAAGAAGGCGTTAGGAATATTATCAGGACCGCTGCATTTTTTTGTATCTAGGTTAAGGAAGAGGTTTAAAATTCCGTGTTCAGTTATTACTAGAGGCTCCAGAGCAATAGCGTTAGGTTCGAGATTACGGATAGTACCATTATCTTCTGTAAAAACGGACTGAAAGTAACTATTATACTCATTTGCCTTATTTCGGCTCTCCTCAGGGTTTTGACTGGGAGAGTTCGTTTTCTTGGGATTAACATGGGGGGGGGGGGGGGGGGGGGGGGTTCTAGAATTTAGTTGGAGAGTTCTTTAAGAATTCATGAAGAGTCACGTTGTAATACTTTTCTTTTGCTTCTTTTGTTTTATTTTTTAGCACTTTTACCAATTCAGCAAGGGCAAGTCTACCCTCTGGGCATGCTTTTGTTTTCAGTGACTTTCGTTTTCTTTTAATCTTTCGCTTAGCATGGATGATATCGCGGTTGATCCATGGATTGCGTTTTTTTGTTAACTTTTTTCTTGTAGGTATGTATCTAGTAACACTGTAATGAGCTATATCTCTGAACTTTTTCCATAAATCGTTATTGCTGACGTCATCGCTAGAGGCATACTCCGTAAAAAAAGAAAATTCATGGGAAAGATGAGATAGTATGCTCGCGTCGTCGGCGTTATTGAAGTTAAGCACAGATGATGGAGAAGAAAAGCGGATGTTGTCGCGAATTGGGAAAGAACAGACAACAATTTTATGGTCAGATATGCCGTCTATAACATCAACTTGTACTTCACTTTCTGGAAGATGGTCGCTAAAAATACCAGATCAAGAACGTTACTAGTTGTTCCGTCGACACGTGTTGGCTGGTGAACCATTTGCGTGAGGTTGAAACTTAACATAATGTCAAAAAGTGCGTCAGAACAGGTTGTGTCATACTGAAGAGTGGACCAATTGATATCAGGCAGGTTAAAATCGCCAGACAAAATAAGCTTGCAATCTTTAAGATGACTAGACATGTAATCATGCAACGCGGTCAAGCTGTCAAGCTCAGTGCCAGGTTTCCTATAAACTGCACCAACAAATATCGCATTCTTTTCGAATATGACTTTGGAAAAAACGGCCTCAACGTCAGGTACGTCAAGCAAACGTGTAAAAACGATTCCTTTTTTAATGAATATGGCTACGCCACCTCCACGTGACTGCCTGTCTTTCCTTGTGATAACATAGTTCGGTGGTACAACTTCATGATCAAGCACAAACGGTGATAGCGAAGTTTCTGTGACACTGACAATGTCAGGCTCGTGATCAAGAAGTACGCATTCAAAGGGGACAGTTTTATTCAACAAGCTTCTTGCGTTTAGATTGATCAGTTTTAGTTTCGCAGGTTGGTTCCGTGGGAGACTGCTTGCGCTGTCTTGGTCGTTTTTTTGAAGAGGAATCTTATCGTTCTTAATATCGCCCCAAACAAATAGACTGCCATTGATTTTGATTTTGTCGAAGACTAGTTGCACTTTTTCTCTTCTATCTCTATTTTCCTTGGCGCTATTCCAAAGTTTTTTTCTAATTTCCTGTACGGGGCGGGAAAAGTCTTCGCTGATTACATAGATCGTCCCTTTCAACTTGTAGCAGTTTTTGAGTATTTTTGCCTTGTCTCTGAAGTCGAATAGCTTAAAAATGACCGGCCTAGTTTTGTTTTCCATTTTTTTGCCGAGTCTATGTATCCTCTCAAAACCTGCAGATTGAACCTCGAGAATTTCTTTGAGAATTTTTTCGGTAACAAAACTATCAAGTGATTCATTACTTTCGTTTACGATTTCTGGTATTCCATAAACGATCAGGTTTGACCTTCGACTTCGATTTTCAAGATCGTCTATCTTAGCAGAGAGTGTTCTTATAGTACCAGCCACTACGGACATTCGTCCGGCCTTGCTTAGTGAGCTCGAAATTTCGGTTCTGTATCCTTTAACTTCGCGCTCTTGGCGCTGCTTCAGTGGCTTCATCAGCCCGTAACGTCGGTTGCGCTCCGAACTAAAGTAAAGCAAAGCAAATATTCAGATCTTAGGGTTTTACAAGCCAAACCAACAAAAAGCACTTAACACGCCCAAATAAAAAAAAATATTGTGAGTTTATTTTGACTAACTGGAGATCTTTTGACGTGCAACCGAAATCTCAGATTGGCCTCCGTCGGATTGCGGGCACCTCGGCCGATATTTTAACCCGACAAATGTAGATTCATGGGCCAGCGCGTTGGCTGAGAGGAACTGAGACGTTTTAATGTCATTGCCACTTAAGAGCCACCGAGGTGGTTTTTGAGACAAAATATAGTTGAACCATTCCGACAAGCATAGTTTGATATCGTAAATGATTTATGCAAGTGATCAAAACATTAAAATGTTTTCGCATACGTGGCGGAATCAAAAATGGCAGAATGCATTTCATCGCGCCCATTTCATTTGGATCGGGTAGGGCGTGTGTACCGACGCACAGTAGAACGCGCGCAAAAGTAGCTGTGGTGCACCCGCAGCCTCGCGCTTGTTGTTCTCACATCTCTGGCTCGCTCACTGCGGGCATCCAGGCATCTGACACCCTAAAATCTGGCGCTTTTTCCGTCTTTCACGTGGCGTTCCAAGCGGCACACGACGGAAAATGCACATCAAGCTGTTCTTGAACACGTGTCGCCATCTGTACTTTATATTAAGAAACAACAATTCGCCGTAACTGAATGTGAAAAGTTTGAGGTCTTATAACATACTTAACGTGTAATATATCAATATGGAAGTTCTGGAAAATGTAATATCGAAGGATGATTTATAATTTAATGTCTCGTTATTTTGATTAGTTGACGTGATTCCGTTTTTATAGCGCCATAAAATATTACAATTTTAAACATTATTTTTTATTTTAAAATATACATTATCTGTACAGTTCGTTGCTTACTTTTTAATTTTATTACATCTAACCGAACGCTCACGTAAAATATCATGGACGATGGGACGTTATAACTCGAGAAATAATTTTTTCAGTATTAGAGACTGTGGTTTATTAAAAGCCAAATAATTAACTAACTAAAAATAAACGTGATATGAAGACATTAAAGGATTTTTGAGAAACTGCTCTTTAATTTGACACTAACTTTGTAATTGTAAAATACATGGAAAGAAAGGTATAAGCCGTCAAAAAAGCATCAAAACGTCACGCGCGGTGGGGTTGCACCTTAAGTCCCTACAGGTTGTGCAGCGTTAGCTCCGTGTTTTGAACGGAGCTCGCGCTCGAGAATTTCTCCACGTGCCCTGATCTGCGGTGCCACAACACACTAGGCCAAGGATCCCCACCGCACTTGGTTTAGCCTGTGAGCTAAACGAAATGAGCTGCACTTAGAGTTGTGGGGACCCTCTCCCTGGCTCCTCCGCGCTCCGTGACCTCGCCGGTCCCTGCCGCCGTGCTGCCGGGCGCTCCTTCGTTCCCCGTGACCTTCCCGTTTTCCGTCGCCGTCCTGTCGCGGAACGTCCGAGCTCTCCGGGAGGAATGGGGCAAGCGCCCCCTCACCCAGCGCTGACGTCGGAGGGTCGGTCGCAGCAAGGTTCCCGATTGGACGGTCGGCGGGACAAGGACTTGGGAAGGTCTTAAAAGGGGAACGGAGACAAAGGAAGGGGTCTTGTGCTGCCGACTTCGAAAGGGACCGGTCAGGGAGGTCATTGGGACGACAGCGACGAGCGGCTCGCAGACGACGTGAGTTTGAGTAAACTCTTTTGAACACGCACTGTGTGGGTGACTTCTTGGGGAGCGAGCGAGGCACGTCCCGATCGGGCGTCGATCAGGTAGCGACCCACATAATCTGGCGCCCAACGTGGGGCCACCTCCATGGTCGCCGACCTCGGGAGTCGGGCCGCCTCGACCCGGGGCGCCCACCCCGGGTACTTGGGGGAGCATTAGCGCCCCCGTTCTGGCCTGGCGGGCCTCCTGGGAGGGGTCGTCCCCGTCCAGCGCCGGCACGTGCTCGGCGTCCGGCGTCGTTCCAGAAAGGCATTCTGTGGGGAGGAAATTCAGTTAAAAACACAGAAATGGATTAAACCCTGCGCCGCAGATTGTAGTGACGGCAGAAACTCCTGTTAGAAATGAGCTCGCCGACAGTGTCATGCACCGTCCGGCCAGCGCGCTCCATCCGTGCTCCGGACTGCGTCTGCCGTCCGGCCGAGACGGGGCTTTCCCCGTCCTCATCAGCCGCTTCTCGTCCATCGCCGTCCTGGTCGCGAAGGTAGTACACCTTTAAATCGGTCACGTGAACAGGGCCAGACTCCTCGGTTGTGTTCGGCCGAGTGAGTCTGTACGTAAGCCGCGACACTCGCGTACTTACCTCGTAGGGCCCATCCTACTTCGGAGCCAGCGATGCTGCGAATCCGCAAGCTGCATTACTCAGTGGGTGCATTCTCCTCAGAACCAGGTCTCCGACGTTGTACTCCAGGTGGCGATGGTTCTTGTCGTACTGCGCCGCCTGCTCGATCCTTGCGGCATCGAGGTTCTCTCTAGCGTCGTGCAACGCGCCCGTCAAGCGGCTTTTGAGCCCGGCCGCGTACGTAGAGAGTGGGCGACCCGATGCCCCGTCGCTGTTTCTTAACCCGTTCTCCAGTGGAGACGGGAGCTCCTTACCCAGGTTCAGGAACGCTGGTGTAAACCCGGTTGATCGGTTCACTGACGTCCGAATGGCGAAACCCATCTCGACGATGTGTTCGTCCCAGTCCCGGTGTCTCTCCGTCAGCGCGATCAGCATGCTCTTCAGGTTGCGATTCACTCTCTCAGTGATATTGGCCTGAGGATGGTACGGTGTCGTCCTCTTGTGCTTAATATTGAGGGCCAAGCAGGAGTCCACGAAGACTTTACTAGTGAAATAACTAGCATTATCGCTGACTAGACACTTGGGCGTTCCGAAACGCAGGAAAGTGTCTAACAACTTTTCCCAGATTCGCTCCGAGACCAGTTTTCTCAGGGGGTACAGCTCCACCCACTTCGAGAAATGGTCAGTGACCACCAAAAGGTACTGATTTCCCCGAGGACTCCTCGGCAGCGGGCCAACGATGTCGCACGCGACTATCTCCCACGGGTAGTGACTCATCACCGGCTGCATCAACCCCGGAGGTTTCCCGCCTCTCGGTTTCGCCTTCTGGCAAGCTGGACAGCTACGACAGTACCAAAATACGTCCTGCCTCATTCCCGGCCAGGTCGCGACGCGACATAACTTTTGAAAAGTCTTGCTGCCGCTGCCATGACCGGCCAGAGCCGAGTCGTGGAAGTATCTGATAAACTTCCTGCGTAGCTTCCTAGGAATCACCACCCTGAAGGGAGGGTCGTTCCCCTCCTCTTTGTCGATCGCGGGGATATAGCGGAGCAATAACCCATCTTCGCCCAGCAGATACGAATCGAACGGCGCGCCGATTCGTCCGTCAGTGTTCTCGGTGTCAACCGCAATTTCCGCAAGTTTTCCCAACACCCGCTGACAAAATCCATCTGCTCCCTTGGCCTCGACAAGCTCTGCCTTGCTTACCACTTCCCCCCAAGCCACGATCCTTTGCTCCCTCGTAGAGTGACCCACCGCTGCTACGAACTCCGGCTGCTTCCCCTCCCCCAGCCATTCTCTCGCTTTCCCGCGATCGCGGGGGGCTTCTCCCCCGCGCACGGAGGTATTCTCCCTCCTCTCCCGCGCTCTTCGCCCCCCAACGGTCGCGTCTCCTCCTCCCGACCACCGTCCTGGGGCGCCCGAGAGAGCGCGTCCGCAACCTTGTTGCTCGAGCCCTTTCGGTATTCGACAGTGTAGGAGTAGCGCTGCAGGGTCAGAGCCCAGCGAGCCAGCCTTCCCGCTGGCTCCTTCAACCTCTGGATCCATGTTAGGGCAGCGTGATCCGTCTGTATGACAAAAGTCGTACCGTCTAGATAGAGATCGAACTTTTTCAAAGCGAACATGATGGCCAGCCCCTCCTTCTCCGTTACGCTGTAGTTGCGCTCGGGCGGTGTAAGCGCTCGGCTCGCGAAAGCCACAGGGCGCAACTGCCCATCGTGCTCCTGTAGCAACACCGCTCCGACACCGTAGTCGCTCGCGTCCGTCTGTACGACGAAATGCCGGTTTAGATCTGGTAAATGTAAGCTCGCTGTATCAGCTATTGCCTTCGCGAGAGACGCGAAAGCCGCGCCGTGCTCCCTCCCCCAGATCCACCTTGAGTTTTTCCGCAGCAATTGGTTCAATGGCTGTGCTAGCTCCGCGCATCCCGGAATGAACTGCCGATAAAAACCGACCATCCCTAGAAACCTCTGAAGGCTCTTTACGTCACACGGCGCTGGATAATTGAGGATGGCCCCCAACTTATCGTCGTTCGGCTTCAACGTACCGTTGTCAACGATAAAGCCTAAGAGATTAACCCTCGAGGCTGCGAGCTGGGTTGATCGTCAACCCAGCCTCCCACATTCTACTCAGAACGATCTCGAGATGAGTTAGGTGCTCTTCGAACGAGTTCGAGAATACTACGACATCGTCCATGTAAGCCATGGCAAAGTTAAACTTCGCGTTTCCCAGCACGATGTCCATCAGCCGCTGAAAACTAGACGGCGAATTCGATAATCCGAACGGCAGGCGGGTAAACTCAAACAACCCCCTGTGACAAGTGAACGCTGTCTTTTGGACGTCGTCTGGTGCTACCTGGATCTGCAGGAAGCCTCTGCTGCAGTCCAGCGTGGTAAAGACCTTCGCGCTACCCAGCGACTACATGATGGACTCAATAGATGGAAAAGGATACGCGTCCCTTTTGGTCATCTCATTGAGTCGGCGGTAGTCTACGCAAAGACGGGCTGTCCCGTCTTTCTTCGGCGCTAGCACTACCGGAAATGCCCACGGGCTTTGCGACGGCCGTACGGCCCCCGTGTCCAACATTTCATCGAGAGCCTTATCTAGGAGAGCTCGCTTGTGCACACTCAGCGGTCTGGGGTTACAACCCCACGGCCTAGCGTCTCCCGTGTCTATCTCATGTTGTAAAACATGCGTGACTCCCGGCCTCTCAGTAAACATAGCTGCGTGTCTAGACAAAGCGTCCGCTAACGATCGCCTTTGTTCGGCCGGCCCGTCGAAAGAAGCCACGATCTGTTCAACGTTATGTGGTACGGCCCGCGCAGCTAACACCTGCTCCTCGCGCAGCCTAGCGATCGAACATTCCGATCCCTTCCCCAAACTAGGTGGGGCTACAAAGGGGATGAGAGGGGTCAGCGGGTTGTAGTGGTACCCGTTATTCTTTAGGTCTAGAATGATCCCCTCTCGGCAAACGAAGTCCTGTCCCAAAATAACTGGGATTGACATGCCCGGCAGGTAAACAAAGCGCTGCCTCCTTCGCTTGCCGTCGAGGCCGAGGTGAAGGCGAACTGCGCATTGCGCCTCGGCCGATCCCGCCGCTAAACGCAACGGAGTTGCAACTTCGCGCACGCACAGGTTTCTTCTGCGGCGGTCCGTGTACACGGAGTCTCCGATGAGAGAGAGGGTTGAGCCGGTGTCGACTAATGCTAGATAATCTTTACCACCGATCTCTACTCGCACGTACGGACCCCTTTCAGGTGTCGAGTCCTGAGCCCGACATGCCGACGGCGCGAACGCTACCCGATCGCTGCCCGCGACTTCCGCCCCGTCGGCGAACTGACCCGGGGCCTCGGCAGCGGCCGGCAACCTTGATTCGGGCCACCCGATTACTGGCGCCGGCCCCGCGCGTTTTCCGAGTATCCGAATTCGGCCGCTGCCCACGTGCATTGCCGCCTGATGTGCCCAGGCTGGTGGCACCTGAAGCACCTGACTTGGGCGCGGTCGTCGCGTGCTACAGTTGATCTGTCGCTAACGGCACGCGGCGCGCCGCCTCGCCGAGCACTGTTGTCGCCGCCGCGACCGCCGCCACCGCGGTCTCGGACACGCTGCCGCCCCCGCTGGCGCCACTCGCCTGCCCGGCCGAACCCCTCCCGCCTCCGCCTCCGCCCGCCGAGGACACGGTGATGGCGGAGCTGGAGGAGTTCCTGGCCGGGGACCGTCCACCCTCCGCCGACTCGGGCCCCCCGGGGTCCGAGCCTTGAGGGAGGGGAGGTGTGGGGACCCCTCTCCCTGGCTCCTCCGCGCTCCGTGACCTCGCCGGTCCCTGCCGCCGTGCTGCCGGGCGCTCCTTCGTTCCCCGTGACCTTCCCGTTTTCCGTCGCCGTCCTGTCGCGGACGGTCGGCGGGACAAGGACTTGGGAAGGTCTTAAAAGGGGAACGGAGACAAAGGAAGGGGTCTTGGGCTGCCGACTTCGAAAGGGACTGGTCAGGGAGGTCATTGGGACGACAGCGACGAGCGGCTCGCAGACGACGTGAGTTTGAGTAAACTCTTTTGAACACGCACTGTGTGGGTGACTTCTTGGGGAGCGAGCGAGGCACGTCCCGATCGGGCGTCGATCAGGTAGCGACCCACAGAGTATCGACACTTTTTCCCCCGATATTGTTGTGGGCGCCGCCATCTTGGTGGTTAGTAACAAATCAAACGCAAGTGCCGATCGTCATGATTCAAAAGTGCGACTTCCTCAGTATTGGTTTCGGTGTCAGGAATCTCACGCAATATTGCTTTGCTTTGTCGCGAACTGTTTAAACATTTGTGGAGGACGGAAAAGCGTTTCCTGTGATTTCAGATAAAGCTTCAGATAACTGAAAACCATAATTTTAAGCACCAAGATGTGTATGAAGCGTAGCTTATTTAGTGGCTCTAGTTTAGTCCGACCGCATAGGCACAGAAAGAGAACGAACAGTAACGATTGGTGTAATTTGAGCTAGTTGGTTACTCATTATGAAAAAAACCAGCTGAACTAAGGAAAAGGTAGAGATAGAAAGAAAGACACCCGATCGCTGGACTACCAACTGTTTTTAAAACAGTTGGTAGTCCAGCGATCGGGTGTCTTTCTTTCTATCTCTACCTTTTCCTTAGTTCAGCTGGTTTTTTTCATAATGAGAACGAACAGCTTGACCTCGCGCTCTTGGCGCTGCTTCAGTGGCTTCATCAGCCCGTAGTGTTGGCTGCGCTCCGAACTAAGATAAAGCAAAGCAAATATTCAGATATTAGGGTTTCACAAGCCAAACCAACAAAAAGCACTTAACACGGTCCAATAAACAAAACATAAAATAAATTGCGGGTTTATTTTGAGTAACTGGAGATCTTTTGACGTGCAACCGAAATCTCAGATTATCCTCCGTCGGATTGCGGGCACCTCGGCCGATATTTAAACCCGACAAATATGGGTTCATGGGCCAGCGCGTTGGATTCGATCTGGATGAGCATTGTACTGGCGTGCGGTCGTGTATCACTACTGCGTGGTGCACGTTAAAGACCCCAGGCCAGCGGCTGCACCACACTGGCTAAATTGCTCTTCTACAGCTGAGACACCAGACGGCCACTGAGGCAGACTAACTTCCGGCTGTATAAACATACACACAACAATTTACATTTGTAAAGGGATACTGAACCAAAGAATTTAGTGTCCATAATAAGTAGCGCACGTTCTTTCTACGAGCCAGCAGCCGCCGGTGCGCGCGGGCACACGCAACTAAAATGACGTCAAAGACCTCCATTCAAAGGATAATAAAGACAGGCTTTCCATCTCTACAAGTGAAAGGTACGTCCTTGTCAGACCAATCACTCGCTTACCTCTTACACCAGACACCACCGTGTAGATGAAAAACTTGTCTTTATTCTCCTTTGGCCCGAAGCCCATACATTTCACTGTCATTTTAACCGCGAATGTACAGGGTGTCACAAAAGAAAATTTACAAGGTCTTTTTTACCGGAAAAATAAACTAGGCATCGCCGAACGCTCATTCTCCGCCCTAAGGTAGAGTTAGAGGTCACAACCATATGCCAAAGTTTCAGCCCGATCCGATAAATGAATCAAAAGTTATAAGTGATTTTCTGAAATTTTCAATGGGAAAATTGCGGCCGACGAAGTTTTCAGACACATCGGGCTCTATGGCACCAGAAACCGAAAACGGGCAAAAATGGGCTCCATTTTCCCATTGAAATTTTCAGAAAATCACTTATAACTTTCGATTAAGTTACCAGATCCGGCTGAAACTTTGGCATATGGTTGTGACCTCTAGCTCTACCTTTGGGCGGAGAATGAGCGTTCGCCGATGCCTAGTTTATTTTTCCGGTAAAAAAGACCGTGTCAATTTTCTTTTGTGACACCCTGTAGGTCTTCGACGTCTTTTCATTTTTGTTGTGTGTGCTCGCGCACACCAGCGCCTGCTGGCTCGTGGAAAGAACGTGCGCCACTTATTATGGACACTAAATTCCTTGGTTCAGTATTCCTTTAAAAGCCACCGAGGTGGTTTTTGAAACAAAATATAGTCAAACCGTTCCGACAAGCATAGGTTGATTGCGAAAATGATTTTGCAAGTGATAAAAACATTAAAATGTTTTTGCATACTTGGCGGAATTGGAAATGGCGGACTGCATTTCATGGTGCCCATTTCACTTAGATCGCGTTGGGCATGTGTACCGACGCACAGTAGAACGCGCGCAAAAATAGGTGAGGTGCACCCGCAGCCCCACGCTTGTTGTTCTGACATCTCTGGAAGGACGACGACGAAGTACGAGTGTGTGGATGCATTTCACATGGGCTCTGCGATTTTTCGTCGATTTCCGTAGCTTTTCGAAGTTTTTACCCCAGATTTTCGGTGAATCAAGCGGTGGAGTACGCAAGGACCACGAAGGCACAAAATATTGGGCAAGTGGACCACTTCTTCGCCATTTTTCAGCTTTTCGAGATCCGCATCGCATGTGGAGCATCTAAGCCTAACGGGCGCCTCACCGCGCTAAGCCTACTGAGTCGACTGAGTCCGCGGCGGCCCTACCCGGGGTCAATCGGCGCTCGCCGTCGAAGAATTTAAACATGGAGGTCACTGTTGAGGGTGAGCTCATCCGACCCGAGGAGCTGGAAGTGCCAAGCCAATGGTTTACCAGCCGAAAATCGAAGATTGTCCCGTTGGAAAGTATTACGCGGGAAAGTGACCAAAACCGCGCCCCGACAAAGGCAATGGGTAGAAAGATGGCGCTGAAGTCCATAGAGCGCAGGCAGATGCGCATGCCGACGGAGGCGGCGAAGATCGTGCTCAGGCCGCGCGGAGGCCTGACGAAGCTGATCCAATATGGGACGGCCCACCTGGGCGACGTCATCAAAGCCGCAGCCGGGATCGATCCCAAGGAAGAGGGCGACGATATATTCTCGCCGAACTTGAAACAACAGTCCATTCTCGTCGGGACCACGTGCGAGAAGCGAAAGCTTAAGTACGCCTGCATCAAGCAGATAATGCTCGACGGAGAGTGTATCGAAACCTCTGCCTACGTGGCCACCCCGGAGGATTGTGGCAAGGGGGTGATATACGACATCCCACTCTTCTACACGATAGAAGACATCAAGACCAGACTCGACCGCCGCGACAACCCTAAGATTCTGGGAGTCAGAAGATTGGGCAAGGAGTCGAAGGCCGTGATGCTACTGTTAAAAGAGAACACGGTACCAAGATGGATCCTTTTTGGAGGCGTCCCATTGAGATGCCAACTTTATAAGAAGAAATTTGAGATCTGCACCGCCTGCGGACGCCTGGGTCATCGGGACGACGTCTGCCCCGACCCGAAGAACGTCAGGTGCCGCGGGTGCGGTCTCGAAAGGCCACCGAAGGACCACAGCTGCGAGCCCAAGTGTCAACTGTGCGGCAAAGGGCATATACTGGGCGACAAGAAATGCCGGGAGATTTTCCGGACACCCTACGTCGTCAAGAAGAAGCAGTGGGAGCGGAAACAACGTCAGACCGACTCATCGGAACGCCAGAGCCGACCGAGAGAGCCGAAGACGGAGAAGGGCTACAAGGTCCGAGACGAGTCCTTCCCAAGATTGGATACAAGGAATCCGGTGGAACCCAGAGGCCGATCCGGCTCCCGGGCCAACTCCAGGGGAAGAAGCTAGTCCAGGGGGCGTTCCAGCTCCAGAGGCCTGGCCAACCCACGAAAACGAGGTTGGAGCCAGGAGCGTAAGGGCGTGAGCTTCGCAAAGGCGGTTACCCAGGCTAAGGAAGATAAAAGAGCTGACGAGATTGATCAGTTAAAGAAAATGGTTGAAAAATTAAGCGGGATTGTGGAATCTCAAAAGGTGGAGATTCAAAGTTAAAAAAAAAACAGGGGCCACCGACCCCTCCCCCGCCTCAGCCACGGCCCGTGGCCCCGGAGCCGCCGTCAAGCGAGGACAAAATGGTTACCGAGGCGACCCTCCCACCCCCGCTGAAGCGCAAATTTAAGGACGCGGACCCTGGTCAGACGTTAGAAGGTAGAATGATGAAACTGGAAAACACATTAGACGAGTTCATTATTAACATGAATACCCAAGTTCAGGCCATTCTGGGCGCTATCCAGAAGCAGGCAGAGGCTATTCAGAAACAAGCTGAAGAGTCTCAGACATTGCGTACCGAGTTGGTTGCCAATAATATTTGGCAGCAAAATATCGAGCAGGTTGTTTCAAAATTGCAAAATAGCCAGTCGTGCTGAGAACCAAATTTGGCAGTGGAACTGTCGTGGCTTCCGCCGTAAGCGGCCGATTCTGCAGCGATATCTTCCGCTACTGACCATCACGCCACTCGCGATTGCGCTTCAGGAGACGGGGGGACCCGCGAAAATGTCAGGATATCAGGCGTTTCATAGCGACCGGGGCGAGAAATCGACTGTCACGACACTTGGGAAACGAAACATCGCGGTGATAGAACACGAGCTCGATTTGCGGGAGATCGAGAACGTCTTCGTCGAAATTTTAACGGGCGAAAAAAACGGAACCCAGCCTCTTTTTGTTGAATATATACAGCTCGCCTAAACAAAGAAAGATTAGGCTCAGAGCCCTGCTCCGCAAAACTCTCAAAATTAGCGGAAACCGGCCTCTAGTGGTTGTGGGGGATTTCAGCGCGCATCATCAGGCCTGGGGGTACTCTCATCAGTGCCCAAAAGGTAGACAATTGTGGGAGGACATGCAAGACCAGAGGCTTTCGTTACACACTGACCCTGATAGCCCCACGCGAGTGGGCAACAGCGTTAGTGTGGATACGTCTCCAGATCTCACCCTCTCCAAGAACGTCCGCGGCCTCGAATGGCACAATTCAGAGCTAAATTTTGGGAGCGACCACTACATACTGGTATCCCTCCTCAAAGAAGGCCTTAAAACGCGCAGGGCACGCGCGCCAGCCACCGTCGAATGGGACCAGTTTAGAACAATCAGATTCAACCAGGAAGGGAAGCCCATTTGCGACATCGGGGAATGGGCGGAACAGCTAAAATCGAACGTCGGGGAGGTTACCAAAACCTTAGAAGGTGAAGACGCCCCCGAGATTGCCGATAGCCGCCTCCTGCATATGTGGGAGGCTAAGCAAAGTATGGAAAGACGTCTAAGGACACAAAAATGGAACCGCACCCTCCGGAGAAGGTTAGCGCGACACAACAAGGAAATTGAGGATTACTCCTTTAAATTATGTGAACAAAATTGGGGCAACAAATGCGACCAGATGGAAGGCGAGATGAACCTCGCTAGAACGTGGGGTATGCTCCGCCATTTGCTCGACCCCGAAAATTCGAAAACCCAATCGGGAATCAGACTCGCCAAAGCTCGACAGGCTTTTGACGGCGGCGACGACGATTTCATGCAGAAACTAATAGAAAACTACGTAGGTGAGACCCATCAAACTCCCCTTCCAGACTATGATGGTGCGCACAACGAGGCGCTTGATGCCCCCATCACTGAAGCGGAAGTTAGAGCGGAATTAGTTAGGCTCCGCACAAAGTCTGCCCCGGGTCCTGACGGGATTACAAATAAAATGCTCAGGAACTTGGATGATACCTCGATAGGTTACCTAACGGAGTACATGCAAGAATGCTGGGACAAAGGCGAGCTGCCGCAGCAATGGAGAACGGCAAACGTCACCTTAATACCCAAGCCGGGCAAGCCTCCGCAGCTCGGGAATCTCAGGCCCATATCGCTTACCTCGTGCATAGGAAAGCTAATGGAGCACGTCATCCAGACGAGATTAATCGAATACCTGGAAAAGCAGGACCTCTTGCTGCACACAATGATCGGGTTCCGCCCTCATCTGTGCACGCAGGATATCATGCTTCAGATTAAACACGACATTGTCGACTCGCGGTCTAAGGATGCGAAGGTGATCCTAGGGCTAGACCTGAAGAAAGCCTTCGACAACGTAAAGCACGAGTCGATACTTACCGGACTTAGCAATCTAAATGTGGGCACTAAAACTTTCAATTACGTGCGAAACTTCCTTTCCGGCAGGACGGCCTGCGTAAAATTCCAATCTATCGAATCTCCCATTCTTGGGCTGGGCAGCAGGGGCACGCCCCAGGGCTCGGTGTTGTCCCCCCTCCTCTTTAACGTGGCCATGTGCGCGCTCCCGGGGCAGTTGGAACGCATCGAGGGGCTACAATTCAGCCTCTACGCAGATGACATTACCTTATGGGTCAACCAGGGTAGTGACTCGGAGATTGAACAAAGGCTCCAGGCGGCGACCGACACAATCGTGAGGTACGCGGCCGAGCGAGGATTGGCTTGTTCGCCACAAAAATCGGAACTATTCGTCTACAACCCTAAGCATCTCCGGTGTAAGGCACCGTCGGATATTCTAATTCAGGTAGCGGGAGCAGAGGTCCCAAAAGTAGAACAGATACGAATTCTCGGCCTAGTTCTCCAGTCTCACGGCCACAACGGAGAGACTCTAAAGCGATTGGAGAGCCACGTGATGCAGACACTGAGCCTCATCAGGCGGGTTGCGAGCAAAGGGCGAGGATTAAAAGAAAAGAATTTAATGAGGCTGGTACAAGCTTTCATATTCAGCAGAGTTAGCTACTCTACGCCTTATCTCGACTTAAAGTCGGCAGAAAAAATGAAAATTGACGGATTAATACGTAAATGCGTCAAGCGCGCGCTGGGCCTGCCCACGTGCACATCCACGGAGCGACTTTTGGCGCTCGGGATGCACAACACGTGGGTGGAACTGGCGGAAGCGGTGCGCACATCTCAGATTGAGAGATTGTGCGCCACAAAAACGGGCAGGACTATCGTGGCTAAAGTAGGAATCAATCCGCACAGGGGCCAATCCTGAAGGCAGAAATTAAGGAGGGAATCAGAAGCTGGCTAACCATCCCCCCTTTACCTAAGAATATGCATCCCGAGCATAATAAGATCAGAAGAGAGAAGAGAGCAGAGGCCATTAGTCTCCGGTATAGGGAGCTGCCCTCGGAGCAGGTAGCGTATGTGGACGCCGCTTGTGGCCACGACGGACGAGCGGTAGCCGCGGTAGTCGATGGCCGCGGAAGTGCCGTTACGGCAGTCTCCTTAAAGGGGCACTCAAGTGCTTTTTGGAGAAGCTTGTTTTTGGAAGCATATTGTTTGTTGGGCTTCAGTCAATAAAAATGACCAGTTCTAAATGGCAAGGCGCCCTAGTAAACTCACAGCAATAGAAATACACAGGCACTATATCCTCTTGCGGGGTCCATCCCGTGTCTCCACCACCTCCATAGAATTCGACCAATAGAAATAGCGAACTGCGAAAAGATTGCTAAAGGTATTATTATTGCTCTTTTTAGGCACATGCACATTATCTTTTGACAACAACGTCAAATCCTTGGCTGTAGGTGACGTAATACAGCTATTATTGTTTGAAAAAGAGCGAACTACGTTTTCTCCTCGCCTTGTTACGCGGGAGTGATGTGCCCACGCACATCACTCCCGGGTGTGCTACAGGCCAGCTGTAGCACACCCGGATCGAGGCACAGCCCCTCGAAATCCGGGTGGCTTGTCACGCAGCTCTGCCGGCCCTGCTGCTTGCGAACGGCGGCCGGGTAGTCACGGCAGCAGACACACTCTGCGACGGTTTCCATCGGCACGCAGCAACTGCATTGGCACCTTAAAACAGAAATCCAGCATCAGCTATACAAATGAGAGGTATAATAAACAGCTCATCACCTACCAGTTGGTGTTCTTAAGCCGCTGGGTTGCGTCGTCGGTTTCGTCGTCTTCCTCCGGTGTCGACATTGAGCATCGCGAACTGTGGTCCGAGTCCGTCGCGTTCGGGGCATCGGCGTCGCGCGTAGGAGCGGCGTCGTAGGAGATTGAGCTGATATCTGCCGTCCGCCGAAGAATTTCCACCTCCAACGGTGTTAGATTTGGCAGGTCCATCTCCGCACGACGCAAGACCCGAAGTAAACAAAATGAGTCCCAACGAGAATCCATCAAATACGCGCACATTTGGAAGATCACTCCGCCGGTTCGAAGGATCAATCCGCCGGGAAGCCGTCACTCGTGATTGGATGGCGCACGCCCTTCCCTGCTGCCTTCCCGTCCGACAGCGCCCCTGACGGCGTGCGCCTAGGCGCAGAACAGCGATCTTTGATTGGATTTTTAATAGGGAAATCGGCCGCCCTTGAATGTAATTTTGGGATTTCCAGGATGCTTAGAGCCCGCAGATTGAGTTATGACAATAAATAGACGATCTCAGAATCCACTTGAGTGCCCCTTTAAGGACGCGCTCCGCTGCAGTGGCGGAGGAAGTTGCGGTAGCATTGGCTTGCGTCGGCACGGAAACAAATTTCATCATAAGCGACAGTAAAACTGCCATCCAAAATTTTAGTGCAGGCAGAATCTCGCCTGCGGCGGCGAAGATTCTGGATCAGCGACAAATTGCGAGGAAAATTACGTTGATCTGGACACCGGCACATGCCTCCGTCCCCGGCAACGAGGCGGCTCACGAGCTAGCTCGAGGTTTATACCACCGGGCTGGTGAGGAACCCCTCTGGCAAGGGAGCGGTGAACGCATGGTAAAATATGGGGAAATTACTCAACATTACAGATTGGAACGTAGGCTGGTACCCCCACCAGACCCGTCATTAAATAATGCGCAGGCAGTCGCGTGGCGACGACTCCAAACATACACGTACCCACACCCAATCCTGGTGAACCATATGTTCCCGGATATAAGATCAGACGAGTGTGCACACTGCGGGTTGAGAGGGTCCCTCGACCATATAATCTTGGAATGCTCAAATTCTCCTGGGAGGGCGCTAAATATCGCTTCTAAAAAATCCTGGGAGACCCTGCTGCGCAGTTCGGACCCTGAGCTCCAGCTCCGCCTCGTCCGACTGGCTGAAGAGGCCGCCGGGACATAAGACCTCCTGGCCAGCATCTAAAGCGGTGCCTCCCGCCTCCCCGGCCTGGTGCCGAGGGGGGAGGGAGAATGCCAATTCTGTCGGACAATGAATGTTCTTTCCTCCTCCTCCTCTGACATCTCTGGCTCGCTCACTGCGGGCATTCAGGCATTTGACACCCTGGCATCTGGCGCACTTTCTGCCTTTCACGTGGCGTTCTGAGCGGCACACGACGGAAAATACACATCCTGCCGTTCTTGAACACGTGTCGCCATCTGTCTTTATATTAAGAAACTACAATTTGCCGTAACTGAATGGGAACAGTTTGACGTCTCATAACATTCTTAACGTGTAATATATCAATATGGAAGTTCTGGAAAATTTAATATCGCAGGATGCTTCATAATTCAACGTCTCGTTATTTTGCTTAGTTGACGTGATTCCGTTTCTATAGCGCCATTAAATAGTGTAATTTTAAACTATATTTTATTATTTTAAAATATACATTATCTGCACAGTTCGTTGCTTATTTTTTGGATTTACTACATCCAACCGAACGCTCACGTAAAATGGCTGACCAACTACACGCTATATAAATATCCTCACAACCCCAATTATATTATTATAAGTGAAGTCTTCATAGTTATGTCTCTACATGCACCTTCGACATATTGTATTACTATACTATAACCGTGCAATCAAAAGCAGTTCAACCTTGTTGAGATTCTTCACGTACTTTTGAATTATGCACCAAAGGAGAGTTCTGTGGAGTGATCTCGTTTTGAAAAACAACTGTCTCCCTCCCTTTCCCTCTTAAAGACTAAGAAAACAATAACAATAAAAAAGACAATTCAGTGGGCAATGAAACAACAAGAGACTTGGATAGAAAACGAAAGCGTGCTTACGCACGGTACAAAAAGAAAAAAGTCAGCAGTAAACCATGGGAAACTGAAAGAACTGACGACAAAGTACAAAGTCACCGTGAGGAAAGCAAAAGGCGATTACCTACAGCGGCTCGAAGACGGAATGAAAAATAACAATAAACAGTTCTGGAAGTTTATGAAACGTTGCGGAAATGACCAGATGGGAATACCTGACCTATTAGTAAATAACGAACTAATTACAGATGCCCGTCAAAAAGCTTGCATCTTTAATGAATATTTTCAATCGGTATTTTTGCCTGCGAACAATATAACGCCAGTAACGCTTACAAACAGATACGATGATATGCCTCCAGTTGAGGTTGGTGTCGAGGGAGTCCTAAAGCTACTAAAAAATTTAGACGAAACTAAAGCGATTGGCCCTGATCAAATTTCGCCTAGGGTTCTGAAGCGCTGTGCTCACGCCATTGCCCCATATCTTTTTATAATCTTCAACCAGTCTTTGCTTGAAGGGTCATTACCGAATGATTGGAAAGTAGCTCATGTAATACCAATACACAAGAAGGGACCCAAAAAAGATGTTACAAATTACAGGCCGATTTCTTTAACATCAATTTGTTGCAAACTACTTGAGCACATATTGTACAGCCAGATAATGCAACATCTTAGTTACCATAATTTTTTCATAGATTCACAACATGGATTTAGGAGAGGTTATTCTTGTGTCACGCAACTAACCGAGCTCTATCATGATCTTGTCATGTCCGTAGATAAGGGTGAACAGACTGATTGTGTTTTTCTTGATTATAGGAAAGCGTTTGACACAGTGTCGCACTCGTTCTTACTTCACAAATTGAATTGTTTGAGCATAGATATTACCACACTAAAATGGATTCAGTCATACCTGAGTTCGCGTCAGCAATGTGTAATTTTAAACGGCGAGGCGTCTCATTTTGTTGAAGTTACGTCTGGTGTACCACAGGGGTCGGTTCTGGGGCCATTGTTATTCTTAATATTTATCAATGATATTCATGTCAATGTAACTTCCCAGCTGAGATTATTTGCTGATGATTGCGCTGTGTATACGCGTATAAAGAACGGGGAGGGTTCCGGACAACTGCAGGCTGACCTAGATCGAATAGAACAATGGTGCGGTGAAGGGGGATGCAACTTAACGTAAAGAAATGTGTTCATGTTAGCTTCACACGTAAAAAAAATAAATTTGACACACAGTATTATTTAAGCAATGAGCTAGTAACGAATGAGAATAAAGTAAAATACCTCGGAGTCATTTTGTCATCCGACTGCACGTGGGATTCGCAAATTGATGATGTCATTATGAGGGCGGGTCGCGCACTGGGCTTTGTCCAAAGAAACCTAAAAAACGCTACACAAAAAATAAAAGAACTAGCATATCTTGCCTATGTAAGGCCACTTCTAGATTACGCATGCACTGTGTGGGACCCTTCCAAAAAAAATCGCATTGATGGCTTGGAAAAAATACAAAATTGTGCCGCACGCTTCGTCCTGGGCCAGTACGACCGTTTTTCTAGTGTAACTAACATGAAACAATCACTAGGATGGGCGTCATTGGATCTTCGGCGAAAAAATTTACGGTTGAAATTTTTATACAACATTTATCATGAAGCTACTGGTATTAATAGCTCATCATACCTCTTAAAACCAAATTATTTTTCCAAACGTAATGATCATGTGCACAAGATACGCGAATACTGTACTAGGACGGAGCTCTGCAAAAATTCGTTTTTTGTGAGGACGGTCAAGGACTGGAACACTTTACAGGAATGTATAGTTTGTGCTGCAAATGTTGATATGTTCTTTTCGTTATTATTCGCCCCCTGCAATAATGCCTTCTAGGCGCTGCAGGAGTTCCCTGAATAAAGAATAAATAAAGAATAAAGAAACAGCGGGGTGGAAGACCAACGCCACCTAGGGGAGGAAAACCGGGAGGCTCCACGAGTTACACTATTCGGCCTAGGCGAAGACCAAGCGCGCCGCGAAGCAGCCCCCTAGGTTAGGAATTACTCGAGTTTTTCGGCACAGATTTGTTCATTGACTAGTGGGTTATAAATCTCGAACATAACGCTGGTCACTGCGCAATCTAGGATACTCGCATGATTTTTTGTTTTGCTTGCTAATCTTCTTTTGTTTTATTTTTTTTTCCTCGCAACTTTATCGTTGAGTTTGTGGCAAAAACATTATTGAGTCGAAAGTTTATACAACAAACATCACAACACATGCTCCAACATGATCTCTCTCGTGTGTCCTTGTTCACACACATCAAAGTCAGAGAAATCTTCGTTGATCAGCTAGTCCAGTGTGAGGCCCGTGACCAGGTGGTGTTGGGATACTGATCGTCAAGCACCTGCTTCCAAGTTTGCTCAAGAACAGCGTATCTGTGTGTGACGGCATTAACTGCAGTCATTGCTGGGTCTAGGAGGCCTCATCTGAAGATGTCTTCGACGAGGTGGTAGTAGTGATGGCCAGAAGGATGCTGCGATTGCTTGGTGTGTTGTGCGGGCATTTTTGTAGTTCTCGCACTTTAGCTTATTCAGTTTATCTGACCGCATATCCGGTCAGATATGCTAGAGCAAGGACGTTGTCTTTATGTTCTTAAAGTTCTTCGATAACCACTATATTCTAGCTGGGGCACGACGTGTTACCTTGTTTCTTTTTTCATTTCCTTCCATTTCTCGTCCGCGCACCTACAAAAATAAAGGCCCTTGGTATAAATAATAGCGACTCGCCATTGAATGCTACACTTCACAATTATCGCGTATTCACACAATCCTTTTATCACTATTCTGTTGAAACCGCGCAATAGGGAGTTTTAGCAGATCGTTTCGGTATCTCCGATAACAATACCCGATACTCCGCCGACGCCTTTGCGCATGTATCGTATGGTTAGAGAGTTTTAATTAGGGATGTCGCGAACCACCCTAGGTTCGATTTCGAAAGGTTTCGATATTTGCGAAGCGAACTAAGGTTCGATTTCGAAAAATTTCGTTATTTTCGTACCGACCGAGGTTCGATTTCGAAAAATTCGCAACTTTTGTCCACAGCGGAGTTTCGAATTCGAAAATTTCGAAGCTTTCACGGTTTCTAAAATTTCGAATTCGAATATTTCGAATATTTTTTTACTTCAGGGTCGATAAATTCGAAGATTTCGAAATTCTTTGTAAAAAAAATTCGAAAACTTCGAACGCTTCTAATTTTTATTGACATGAAGTTCGAACAATTCGAATATTTCGAATTTCTTTTGGCTTAAAGTTCGAAAAGTTCGAAAGTTTCGATTCTCTTTTAACGCTACATTAAAAAAAAAAAAAAAACAACTTCGAAGATTTTGAATTTTTTTCTAATCCAAGTTTTCAAAGTTTGAAGTCCGATTTTCAAGTTTTTCTACAGTTTCAGTTTGAAATAACGTTTTCACGACTCGCTTGTTTTCACAAAATCAAGTTTAGAAAAGTTAGGGTGTGATACCTAGATTCTGCGAAGTTGGTAAGGCAATTAAATGAGACGACGAGTGTCCCGGACGTGCTAGAATATTTGCCAGTGCAAAATTGTGACCGCCAGCCCCCCCGGGGGGGGGGGGGGGGGGGGGGGGGTCTTTATCACGCAGTAGTGATTGCACGAAAACACTGTTTTACGAGACTCATCCAGTTCGAAACGGCCAGGGGCGAGCAGGAGGTTGAGGCTCAGAAAAACCTTAAAGCGACCTGGCAAACTAGCTCGCCACCCCTTGCACGCTGGTAGTAATCCGATCCGGTGAAGTTTATAATTGTCCTGGAGGTTTATTTTCTGGGACGGAGGAAACGCCTCGCAAAAAGCACAAAAGCCGACACAACTCGAGGTCGAGGAGCGTTCTACCATACAAGTGGCGTCGGAAGAGGAAAAACGGGGGGAAAGAGGGTAGCGGGGGGGGGGGGGGGGGGGGGGGGGGGGGCTTCAGCCTCCTTTTTTTCCTTGCAGGTATTTCGGACTGTTAAAGAAAACAATACGGGAAAAGAGGCCGTGGTCGAGCTTATTTTAATCTGAAATTATTTATGCATATGTATAGCTACTGTCGCTCTTCACTATACATAAAAGGTTGCGTAGATGGTCACTGTTAGAAACTCGTTGTCAGAAGGCACTGCTCGTCACATGCTTAGTGGTTCGGAAGTTCAAAGCTGTCTTTTCGACCTAAACACCTGTGCCGATAGTAACAAAAGAAAAAAAAAAAGAATAAATGCGGGAATAATAAGCAGGAGAAAAAAAAACTATCAAGAATTCGTCGGAAGTGTTCTATTCGTGCATATTCAGAGGTTCAGAACTTCGAAACAAGTTTCTTTTACCAAAATGTGTACAGGCTAAAAGAAACACGCCCCAGGAACGTGAAGCGAAAAAAAAAAAAAGTTTTCTTTTAATGACGTGCTGAACTTGAACACTACTAGAAATCTTCTGCAATGAGTTAATTTATTCCTTAACGTCAAAAAACAATAAATATATTATTTTGTATTCTGCAGATGGCAATGATATGTACTGCCTGTGGTGCTAATTTAAATGCGATACCTCAAACAACTTAGACGAAAATAAATATCAAGTTTAGGTCATAATTGCATGCAGATACATGTTTGGACATTTCTTCGAAACTCACGTTGAATAACAATAATCACATCTTAAGACGGCACTTACCTGTAGCTATACATAGATCATTCTTAAAAAAGTATAACATATCTACCATAAATAGCTCCGGCTGCAGCGTGCTTCAAATCTGGCACAAACGATAATCGTCAAAAACCCGTCGTGTCGTCCGTCCTCGCCCCTTCGGGGATTTATTTCTTTAAACCTAAGCATGCCAGAACATTGAAATAAATGACATTGTCTTTCGTAAGGAACGCAGCACCGCGTGTAAAAGTTGGAGAAAAAAAAAATTACGAATGTACCCCACTCCTTGAAATCAAATGAAACCGGCCGCCGGTCTTTCGAAGTTCGACGAACGTCGAACTTTTACCCTAAAAGTTCGAAGTTCGTCGAACTTCTGACTTTTCAGAATTCGAAAGTTCGAAACTTTTCGAATTTTCTTGATAAATAAGTTCGAAAGTTCGAAATTCATCGAATTTTTTTGGTCAGTCAAGTTCGAAAGTTCGACAAGCATCGAACCTTGCAGCGCAATAAGTTCGAAAGTTCGAAAAATATCGAATTTTTTAGCGTAATAAGTTCGACGGTTCGAAAAGCGTCGAACTTCTTAGCTTAACAAGTTCGAAAATTCGACCCCCGTCGAATTTTACGATATAGACAATTCGAAAAATCGAAATCTTTCGAACCTTTCAAACCGCTTGATTCGATCATCGAAACTTCGATTCGAAAAAAGTTCGCGGCATCCCTAGTTTTAATAGTTCCTTCAGATATCTTCGATAACCATCCCGATAACGATATGATGTATGAGTGTATTGGGTATCGTTATCGGAGATATTGGAAAGATCTAAAACTCTTTTTTAGCTGTTATCGTAATGAAACGTATAAGAACGATCTACTATAGAATTCTCTAATACCACTACGAACACAAGATATAGAATCGAAAATCGAGATTATTTACGTTCGTCCACTGGTAAACAAAGGTATTCTCGAGGAAGGAATATTATCCAAGAATTCCAGAGCACTTCATTGTTAGGAAAATCAAACACGTCCACTATAGGCCCCTTTTTGTAGTTACTAAGAACAGCGAGGCACACAGCATTTGCCAGTCGTGGCTCAATGGGCACTACGTCGCCGAATACAACAACCAGAACACTCACAAGCTGTTGAACGTTTCAGACAACGCGAACGAAAAAAAAAAAAGACGAAGCAAGATCAATTGTGTTTGGAGGGCGTGCTCTGGACACGCCGAAGCACGCCGATGCAGGCCGGCTCAATCTGCTGAGCAGGATCTATCTACAGGTTGTCCCCCCAATAAATTTACAAGGTCTTTTCCATCGCGAAAATTAACTACACGTCGCCGAATGCTCATACTCCACCCAAAAGTAGCGCTAGAGGTCTGAACGAGATGCCAAAGTTTCAACACTGCCTGTTATCTTATTCCAAAGTTATGCAGTGTACTGAAAATTTCAATGGAAAAATGGGGCACATTTTCGCCCGTTTTCGGTAACTGGCTCCATAAAGCTGGGATGCCCATTTCCCAATGAAAATTTAAAAAATCATTTAGCTTCGCATCTGGTACCGGACCTCTACCACTACATTTAGGTGGAGAATCAGCGTTCGACGATGCATAGTTTATTTGCGCGCTGAAATAAACACCTTGTCAAATTTTTTGGGGGGACACCCTGTACAACATAGGCCGAGTGGCGATAACGTGTGCACAGATGATCGCGGGAGCCTCCCGTCCTTCCCGTCTAGGTGGCTTTGGGAGGATGGCCACGATCAAAATAAGAACAAAAACTAGGGAGAGTGCTACGTAGTACGTCACGTGATCTCTGCTATCGCGCGACTGCCCGCACCTGCATGCAGAAAAGGCGCTTTCTCGTGGCGGGGCGCACCGCGCGACGTTTTATGGACCGACCAGGGGCTCTAATCAGGACATTTGGCGAAAAAGTCGGCGAGGAAGTCGCCCGCCGTGATTAGACTTCGCCAAGGTGAAGCGCGGCGCCGGCCAATCACGGCTGTAGGATTCCTCGCCGACTTTTTCGCCTAGTGTCCAGATTAGGACCCCAGATCCGAGCGATGCGGCACCGCGAGGCGCTTACGTCACAGTGACGTAGGGATGCCACTACGTTACAATGCCGTGGGAACACGCCGCGAGGCAGTTGCTTCGACGCCGCGAGGCCAGTGCCTCGCGTCACGTTTCCGTATGCAAAAGGTAATTAAGCTTCATCAGTTCGTGCGATGAATGCAGATCGTTCTGCGGCAATTTTCTTTTTATGGATCGGTCTTTTCCAAGGTATTTTTTCATCAAGTCTGATTGCACTTGGACGATTATCTCGAAAAGAAAGGCGAGGCACTACTGACCCGAAACACAAAATAACACCTCCATTTGCATAGGCATGCCAGCGGTGCTGTGTATGGAGTTTCCTTGTAAAGTGTAACAACTTTAGTTTCGATTTGGCAGAAATATGGGGCACCTAACTGCTTAAGTGAAATAATTTCCATTAGCGTCAAAGTATTTTTGATCTAGGAGAGCAGTAAATATAACGCTTTGTTTAAAATAAAGCTTTATTCAAGGAAAGAGACAACAGTGAAAGCTTACAAGTTGGGAAAAAACACGAAATAAGTTAAGAAACATTATTTTTACAATGCCCACAGGGCACTAGAAAGGCACGTAGATCACCGTCCCATAAATTTGAGTCGACTGGATGTCAACATGTAGTTTAGGAGACGTTACTCTAACTCTTGACCTTCTGTATCTAGGTGCGGTGCGAACCCGCATAAATAGATACAAGAGAGAGCCTCGAGCAGTATCTAATAAATAACTTACCCTAAAGCAAGAGATGTGTAAAAAGTATCTCTGCATTCTGTGACCTTTTCGCATCTGAGCCCGTCGAGTCTGGATCTACCACTTTTAAAATGGCCGGCTCTCTAAACAATGACCACAGTCAAAATAATTACCATAAGATAAACAAAAAAATAAGCATCTCCCTCTGATGCCGAAAGCGACAAATGTCACTGTTTTGCAAAAAGCTAACTTGCTTCTTTGGTACATATTGTACTTTCACATTGTTCTAACGAACTCTGCCTCGCGTAAATAATGTTAAATGTTAAAAAATATGTGACTAAAAAAAGTTACGACCTTTGTACACATATCTCCACAAATGTCGTGTATGCTTGAAAAAAAAATCCTTCGGTGGCGATTTGTATTCTATGCAGGTCCCCACCAACTAACTGCCAAATAAAAAGCAAAATGTGTTCAAAAATAGACGCGCACTCAGAAACCGTTTCAGCGAACAAGTTCAAGTAAGGCAACGAGCACATAAATATACACATGTGTTCTCATCCTAGCCATGAAGTAAGTGGGGAAGGCGAATATATTGGAGGCCTATTCCAGTATTCTTTGCAACAATCTACTGGCTAGTAATTTAAGTAACGTAGCTTAAAAAGTTAAGGACTTCCGTATAGCCCAATAAAATAATTCTTCTATGAAATAAAAATTAAGGAGAACAAAAGAAAAAGCATTTGAAAAACGTAGCCGTTTTCTTCATTTGCGTTGTGCATTTGTCCTACATGTAATCATAACTTATTCATAAATTAAACCGATATTGAACACTGAGGTATCTACATGTTCGCAGATGTTGCATATCTCACGTATCGCAAGCGGAATTTCACATCACATATTAAATGTGGAAGTCAGCTGTATCCGTTACTGTTTTTGCGCATGGTTATTTCGGGGACTAGATTCAGACACCTGTGATATTTTCCCTCCAAACATCACTCGCGGACGGTCCAAGGATGTGCGGTGAAACCAGCAAGGGACCGTGAACGCTTACGACCACGACATAGTCTTGAGTGCTTAAACAACTAAATTCCTTGAAGCTGAACCCTGTCCCTCTTCCGAATAAGCAGCATCTTGATGAACCAGGTGACTGCCAAAATCATGTTGGCAATGCATATCAGGTGGTAGAGGCCTTTGTATGCCCCTTGGTGGTCCCTGAAGTAACCTGAAAGTAAAATGACGGAACTTCACGCTCGGAACACCGATCCTAGGAGACGGAACACACTTATGTGAAAATCCTACGCACACGATAAAGTAATCAAGCGACGGCACTCTTGGGTAAAAAAACTACCGTATACATCTGTTAATATTTGTGTAGCACAAGCTCCGTCAAATGGTCAGATACTTTATTTTAGTGTGCGATGCGTACACCAGTTAGAGTCACGGAGACAATTTTCTGCAACGTCAATTAAACTGCTTTAGCGCTTGCTTCAATTATATTATTAATACGTTGCTATGATAGTATATATTATGCCTGTGTAGTTTTTCGTTCAGTGCAATCTTAAACAAGACGTTGGAGAAGCGTGGACGCATACTACGTAATTCTCTTTTTTTTTAAGTCGAGCAATTAACTTTGTTTGATAACGAAGATGCAGGTACGCTTAAAACGCATGTATGTGGCCTATCAGAGACAAGAGAGTTGCCAGTACTATATAAAATGTATATAACTCCTAACCCAACATTTAAACAAAATGCGAAATGGGAAACAGCCGCAGTTTCTGTGGAGGTCAAGGCGCATTTGGATCTCACGTTTTGCTTCTTTTATTAGTTGTCCTTCATGAAACGTACCCCTTCTGTTGCCCTTCCTACCATATTTCATTTCCCCGTAGAACTGCACGTTAAATGTATTATTGTATACGAATCGCCGTCGATCAAATGTATGGGAATCGTTTTTATTTATCTGGATGGAAGAAATATAGACACCTATTTGACGCTTGTTTTTTGAAGGCCAATTTGTCTCGAAACAGAAGTGTAAAATTATTACAGTCGTGTTTTTATTACTAATGTCGTACTTACGCTATTGGAAATGTGGCGTAATAAACTATGCTCGTTCAACAATGTGTACGTCACTTAAAATAATTTATTCAGGAAAATTGACCAAAATCTGC
Organism: Ixodes scapularis; assembly: GCF_016920785.2. Lineage (NCBI taxonomy): Eukaryota > Metazoa > Arthropoda > Arachnida > Ixodida > Ixodidae > Ixodes > Ixodes scapularis. The sequence continues at coordinate 194,355,006 of NW_024609846.1, read as the reverse complement.
GTAATGATTTTTAATATCAATAATTTTGTACAATTCGAAATAAGCGTCAAAATGTGTAGCGAATATCTTAAAAAAAAAGAAAAGAAAAAAAAAAAACGCTGAGGACTGAAGCGGCTAGCACACGTTGACCAATAGTAGCCAATTATTAAAGTAATTGGCAAACGCTTAATTAAAGAAAGGCTTATACTTACCGATTACGAAGGGCCGTATCAGCGTTAATACGCCACAGATGCAAGTGGACACGCTGAGGTTCACTGAGAGTCCTCGCAATCCAAAACTTCTTGTGAGAAATATTGGCAGCAGAAAGATCCTGGTACCATGGCTCACTCCAATGCCCAGAGTAAGGATGAGCAGATTGAAGTAGCTCTTCATGTAGCACATGCACTCGTACGATATTCCCTGGACCACATAAGCTAGAGCCACAAGAAACTCCAGATGAATCGATCCCCTGTCAGCTATGAGACCAGTGATCACACGAGACAACATGTCACCAACGCAGAAAGACGTCATGAAGTAGACAGCGTCGTGCGCTCCAATTCCGCAATCATTAGCAAAGTCCACAATGGTGATGAGGAACACTCCCAGCCCAAACTGGACCATGAACTGAGACAGGGTCAGATGCCAGAAAGAAATGGTGAGAAATGTCTTCATGGCTTTCCAGAACTTTTGTTTCTTGTTGATGTTGTCGTCTGTGTCCGAGTCTTGGTTCTCTCCGGATGTGTTCTTCACTTGAAAGTGCTTCGAGTACGGCTGCCCTATACTTGAGTCAACTCGCTCGAGGGGTTTACAAAGCGTGTACCCGGTGGGAATGGACATCATAGGAACCACAGTGAGCCTGTTGTCAATAGCAGGGGGCGCCGGAGTGCGAATGAGCAGCTGGTGGGCTTGACGAACCTGACCGAGTCTTTCAGGAGAGTAATCTCTGTCATCCTTGTAGATAACATCTTCCCTCTGGCATTCGATGACGCTGCCTTGGTTCGAGTCCCCTTTACGAGAGAGAACTTCTTCCGAAACTCCGGGACGCAACTTGACCGGCGCTAGACTTGTGCGATGGATGACGGGCATCATCTCCATGTGGGTCTCGCTTTCGGACGTAGTGATACCGCCACCCTCGCTGAAAAAGTATCTCACGGAGCTGGACAAGTGCCTGGACGCCTCTAGATGCCCTTCCTCGTCTGAGGAGTCGCTGTTGTCTTCGCTAAAGTGGGTGATCCAGCTGGCGAGGCCCTTGTTAGCTACGTTAGCGCGCGTGAAGATGCTCTTGCGACGCTTAGAGTAGTCCACCGGATTCACGATGAGCCAACTCGGCGAGCGTACCAGGAAACCAAAGGCCATCGAGTTCAGGATGCAAGCTCCGAGCAGCAGAAACGTCCAGTGTAGGTCGTAGTTTGCGATCCAGAACTCGCAGAGTGGAGGGAAGATGAGGCTGTTGAGGCCCGAGATGGCAGACACGACGCCGGCTGCCGTACCGCGCCGGCGGATGAAGTGCTGATTCACGCAGACCTGGGTCATTAGTACAGCTCCACAGGTGGCTGCACCTGAAAACAAAAACCGAAACAAGATGCGAATGTATAAATTTTAGTTGTCTTTATTTAAATGAACTTGGATCCGCTACACTTGTCCAGATGCTCCCACATAACGCATGTTTAAAAGGAGAAGTAAAGACATGGGCACCGCTCAAACTCGTTAAGGGTCTACCTTGTCACCGAGAGGCAGACAGAGCCATCTTCTTAATATCTGTATAATTATTTAATTTATTGCTTTGAGTTCACTGTCAGTACTCTAGATAAAACCGGAAACGAAGCGGGTGAAGAATATGTCCTCTATTTAAAGACACGGAATGACAAAAATTCACAAAAACAGATTGCAGCCTCGTTGGTGTCGATTACGCAGAACACTTATAATCTACACCAATTTAATGCGTACCATATAGTTTTCTGCGTAAACAAGCGTCGGTATGTTCGAACGTATTCGAAATTTCACGGGTAGTGACGCCACCCAGCAAAGGAAGAAAACAACGTGAAGGAGAGGAACGACAAGCTCCCTCTCGAAGTCTACAGCGAAAACTGACAAAACCCTGCGGTCAAAATGCGAAAATAAAAGAAAGCAGGTGCAAAGGGTTGGAGCTGACAATAGCATATATCGGGTGCATATTTCAGCTCGGTTGTAGTTGCTGTTTGTTTTAGAGCGCAGCTCTTAGGCGCCCGTTTCCGGCTTGAGCGGCATCGCCGTCGGCGTCGGCGTAACCGCGCGCAACCCTTGTAACCCTCGTGAGGGTTACGAGGGTTACTCTCACGAGGGTTACGAGGATTTGTTACCCTCAAAAGGGTTACCCTCACGAGGGCCACGAGGGTTATGAGAGTTACCCTCATGAGGGTCACGAGGGTTACCGTCACAAGGTTTACTAGGGTTACCCTCACGAGGTTTACCCTCACGAGGGTCATGAGGGTTATCCCCCTGAGGTCACGTGACCCCCCTGATGTCACGTGACCCCCCTGAAGTCACCTGACCACAGAGAGTCACCTATCCCTCAGTACCCTTCTATCCTCCTCCTTAAAGCGGCGGTGCGACGATATTCAATCGGAATGTTTTTCACTTTACACGAGCTTACTGGCACTAATGGGACTCAAGGATACTCGCACGCAACGCCACTGACCAAGCAACTCCTTTGTTGCGCCGTAATTTCAAGGATAAAACCGCGTGTTTTCATTCAATCTCTCCTTCGTAAAACCTGATGACGTAGCTGGGCGGTAGCAGTACCGCCCAGTGACGATATTTGAATGCGGCTCATAGGTTGGACCCGAGCATGGCGTGGACATTCGATTTGGGCTCGTGATAATCGATAGCTCGAGAAGCATTCGGGTTGTGCCCTGTGTCCAATCGCTGCAATGACGACAACAGCCGAACCATAACAATGTCTAGAACTCAGCGCGTGTCTTGTGCCTTGCCAACCCCAGCGCGTGGCTATGATCAACATTGGCGGCATATAATCGGCTCCAGATCACGTGGCCGCTTGTTCTGGCTGCGAGTTGAGGGAGTGAACTCTGGTCGTTTTTCTTCATTTTTTTCTGCGACTTCAATTGCGTGTGGTGAAAAACGAACGGGTATTTCACAGGTCACTAACGTCAGGGATCCGTTCTAAGCGGTATTTGCGCGAAATACAAAAATCGTTTCATCGCCCCTTTAAGAGCTGCGCTCGCTCTAATCCGGCGTTACAGGGAGTTGTAAACGGCTTTCATTTTTTCATGGCAGTGATGGGCCGGTTGTATTATTTTTGATTCTATCTTCAAGAAGAGTTATTAGATAAAGGATAAAAAAGATGACAACAAAGCGTGGTATATATAACGTTGTTATTGACATTATATACAAAATATTAATAATGTATCTACACAACTTTATATCTAATGGTGTATAATAGCCAGGAATGACTGTATGTTTTCGAAGGAGTCATATTTGAAGCCCAAAAAGTTGGGAGAAAGCCCTCTCGTCCATAAACGTAAAAGCGATGAAAGGAATTCAATTAGGGTTTCCTGTGGCAGATGCGTTCTGTAACAAGGAACTCAAGCAAGTGTAAACCAGGAAGGGATTGAAGTGGGGAACTTTCGAATAGCAGCAACGTTTAGTGTAGAGCCTGAGAATACTTTAATATTTATGGCATTCTGACAACAGCTCGAACAAAAACGACAGCCTTATGAAAATGGTCCGTGCACTATCGCGAGAAAATATTTTATCATTGATCTACAATAAAAACAACAAAGAACTTTTTTTTTTCACGGCGCCGTTTGGGTTGACAAGCGAGAGAGAGAGAGGTGCGTTCCCCTCTTCGGCTTTCTGAGACGCAACTACTGCTGCCAGATGCACGACGCGCTGAAAATAACACGAGCATTTTATCTGGGGTCATTCTTGTACCCCGCCACTGTACACGGGGGCTCTGTTTACGTTTGACTAACTGCTGTTGTTCGGCTAAGGCAAACAGTGTTCGATAACGGGAGTGATTGCGGTGGCTGTCGCACTCTGCAGAACCGTGTAGATTATTTTCGAGCTGTGGAAGAGAAAGCATACGGCTTACGATACCGGCGATTTCCCACGTTACCTTATCCAAAATTTGTTCAGCCATCTTAGCACTACAGCAAGCTGTCAATACTCGCAAGCGCGATCGAACAATGTCTGGAAACTATTTTTAAGCGATCTGAAATAGCTAGAATTTGTCCCGCGCCTCATTACGCATCGTTTGAAAGGCTCCCTGAAGAATACGAGAGTGGAGTTACGTCCGAGCATCGACTGTAACTGAATACGTTACGTGCGGAACCATAAAAATGATGACTTATATTAGAACCTTCTCCAAACATGCATAGATACGTTGATGTTACATAATTGGTTCCTTAAGCTAGTTTACAGGACACCACTGACTTGAGGGGTGTAAGAACTGATAATTGCGCAGCCGGAGTTGCTATTATTACTGTGGCGGCATGTTGCCAGCATTTCAATAAACTACGAGACAACGCCCGTGTAAGTTTGCTTGGACGTTTGTTTGTGTGAAACAAAGTTTCATCAGAATTTGTACGGAGTAAACGCTTGATCGTGATGCCTACAGGAATCTAGCAAATTTGCTTGCGGAAAACGACGATTTCAGGCGGGTACTAAGGCATTTTTCGTTCATCTCTTGATACTAATTAGAGCCCTATAACAAAACGAAGCAAAATTATACATAATTTAAAATCCAATTAATTTCTTGAAACTGGCGTATGCAATCCATGATTTGTGAGTAATGAACATCTATTGATGGATTTTCTCTCTTAGCAATACATGAAAACGTGATTCAGTTGCAATTATACGTGCCTTCGTCTAGAAGTGGTTATTTGCAATTATAATGACCAGATAACAAAACGGAAGTCATTAGAAATATGCGTTGCTTTAATAAAGTACTGAAAATTACCTTTTATTTCTTTATTTATTTAATGCGCCTTAAAGTACCCTTATATGGCATTGTATAAATGCAAAATGACTCTTCTTTGAGAACTACCTCATTTTATTAATGCCCAAGTGACAGCATATTTCTGCAGGGAGAGGCGTTGGCCACTCAATGTCTGTCGTGCATTCATTTACAGCGTTACATTTGCCACATTAAACTGTCAAAATGCATGTCAGAATATGACAACAAAGTTTTGAGTATGATACGAGTAAATTGTATTATTGGGCAACACAGTAGTGTTGTTTATGAGCTTTCTTATTATTATTTTGTTAATATGTATTTTTTTGTTAATGTTCAGTGATACTATTCTATTGTTCGAAACATTGCGCACCCTTCCCCCATTTATGTAGTGGCAAAACCGAGACCCTAAGGGCGAAATAAAAAAAAATATTGGTGATAGTATAGGAAATGGTACAATTTATTAAAATATCAAACTTTCAATTATTCTGAAAATGGCAAACACGAGTGGTGGTATCATATTCAGTAGACACAATATAATACACATTCTTTTTTCTCTCTCTTGGCAGTGTAAGACACTCCTGCTTTAGACGGGGCACTCTGTGCGCTCATCTGCGGGGCTATGGCTTTGACAGCTGTCCATTTGCGCGCCCGTGGTTGGCGGGTCTGGTGTAGTCTCGGCTCTTTCAAGACAGGCACTCAGTGAATTCTTTGCCTTTAAGTGACCTATGTGACCTTATAAAACGAAACTTGAGCGTTACAAGAATTAAAAAGAGTAGCGGTAATTACAATTAAATCTTTGCAATTACTAAATCTAACAAGAAACTACAAGTACAATTTCCTTCAGACGTACGTAACAGAATTACAGTCACTCGGCTTCAATAATGTAATAAACAGTAATTCAATTTCTGTTATTGATTTAGTGCTCAGGCAAGGGGATTAAAAAAAAAACTTCCAGTGACCTGCGCAGATACGTGTTTGCACTATTTAATCGAAATATTGCTGCGCACGTATAAATTTGCTGCTGCGTTATGTACTGAAGCAGCCATTTATTCCACTCGCTTTGCTCAAATATAAAACAAAAACACAATCTTACAATTGTAATAATAGCCTTTTTCAAAGTCGATGCGCCGTAAATTGCCAGTGAGTGTTTCTACACCCTTCAAATTTTTATTTGTTTTCGTTTAATGGCACCGCTTTCATACTTTTGCATAATTTAACTTTTTTATCTTGCCAGATTTACATTCGCAATATGCTACAAACGATGCGGCTGAAATTCTTCGGTGTACTCTTCCCACCTGTCGCCGCCAATATTGTATGCAAACCTTAGCAGTTTTTGACCTAGGAACCCATGTAGCCGAGGGAAAATATTATAGAGTGGATAGCTCCTTCCCCCCAAAATTACTTTTTCGTTTCGTTTTTTTCTTTCTCCGTTTCTCCTTTTCTCTTTGCCGATCTCGCGTTTCAGAAGAGAACGAAGTAAACGTAAAAAGTATGCCACGAGACAGGTGTAGCCATCTGAAGGAGTGGGCATCCTGTGTCGTCACGAGAGCAGAGAGGTGACAAAACTAAAATGGAGCTATAAGAGCTCACACCGAGGGTTGCTTTACAACGGAATATTGACCCTTTCCCGGTGCCGTTGCGTGACTACCTGTCACGCTGAACTTTACGCAAACTTTCTGATCCTTGCAAAATAGCGACCTGATTTTCTTCGCTCTCGGGTCTACATTTTGCACAAGCGAAACGTGGACGTCGATAGACATGGGTGCCAAAGTTTCCGTGGCGAAGCTCTGAAGTACCGCTCAGTACCAAGTTCTCTGCAAGCTTTATCTTTAATCTGAAACGAACGTCCGAATTTTGCTCCTCAAAACTAAAACCTCTTTCCTCTTCGCTCTTCCTTCAAGCTGAAGATCGGGGGATTTTTCATCTTTCTCTGGTGCAGGAGCGCGAGAAAACGTGAAGTTGGGAAGTCAGTTTTTATAAAACGCGTCACTCACCGTGGATGACTCCGAAGAGTAGAGATATGTAGAAAACGTCGCTGACGAAGTAGCAGAGGGCCACGGATAAAGAAGAAATGGCCGAGGACAAGAGGATGATGTTTCGGATGGGGAAGAACTTAGAGAGGAATCCGAAAGCCGGGGCTGCAAGACGAATGAGAACAGGTACGTAAGCAATATTTTTTTATTAATTTACTGGAATAAAAAACAAAATGAATTAGCTCTTAGAAGAATGCTGCAGTTTTTAAAAAAACGAAAAGCATCCTGACGTTAGGGAGCCCAGATTGGTGCGTCGGTGTCAAATTTGAAGCCTTATTGCCAGACGAATTTATCATTTAATTTCATTTATTTACCCTCTGAAGATAAAACATTATAGAGGGAGAATGGCTCGTCTGCCGTCGAACTGCGTCGTGTACTGCCTGTGGGGTGCCCAAATTCATCTGCTTGTTTTGCAGGCGTTGTGGTGACGTCAGAACGACGAGCTCTGATTGGAACTCACTAAAGCATAGAAGGTAGACTTTAAAGCAATCTGCTTTAAGGTGTACCCACTATCCTTCAAGCCGAGCCAATCCGAGCTCGGTGTTCTGACGTCACCACAACGCCTGCAAAACAAGCAGACGAACTTGCGCTCCGCATAAGCTCAAGAACTGCCGACGTGAAATTCAACAATAATGGCCAACGTTAAGTGAGAGATTGTCGTCTCGTTATACCCAGGTACTTGTGAAATAAAAGACAAAAGAGCGCCTGAGCACTGGGTGCAAACCACACAACCGTGCAAAAAGCATGCCATATGTTTTTAGCCTTTACCCCTGCACACGTCAAGTTGGAATGACGAAGATATTTAATATGTTTATGCTTGGTAATACTTTGCTAAAACGGCTTGTCTTAACGGTAAAGAAATAGTATTATAGATTTTTTAAGAGCCACGAGGAATACTGCTCCAAGCGGAAACGAAGGCAAATCTCAGAGTTAAGAAAGTTATCTCAATTTGCAACTGCGAAGATACCATACATTACTATTCAGATCAAAAGTGCGAGCATTATTTGCATGCAACGTTTCGCCGGGCATACGGTGATGAGCACCACTCTTTCCTCCAAAAAGCGAATGCAAAACAAACCATAAAAAAAAAAAAAATCTTGAAGAGCGGTATAATGTTTTGGATGAAGATGCAGAATTAATGCCTCGCATAGATTTGATTGCGTTATGTACACGTTTGGACCATTGCACAGAAAGCGTATGTTCACAACACACACAAAGAAGCAACAACAAATCTAACACATGTATTTATAGAGCCAAGAGCGCAAAGATGCCTACACAAATCAAATTATACGTGATAATATTTTGGGGTGACTTCGCTTTTGCTCGGATATTCATAATATCAGTACCTTTACACAGTTTTAGGGAGCAAAAGAGCATATGAATTGTGATATTCACTGAGCCTGCCTGATTCAGAGTATAGGGAGTATTCACTGGCGGCCATATCCGTGGGCGCTGCTGCTGAGCGCGTGCTTACGGCGAGCTTCAGCAGTCCCTTTGGAGCGTGCATTTTGCACCATCAAGGTTGCCGGTCTTAGCAGGCTATTAATGTGAGCTCGTTCCGAGCATGCGCTCTAAACATCGCCCTCAAATATGGCGTCCAGTGAATACCTCCTATTGACGCTTTAAAGGGTGTCGAGTTTTGCTCCTGCGCTTACGGCGCGTAGGCGTAGAGCAAGCGCACGTGATCACTCGCAGATACCGCGTGCTTCTGTCGGCGATGGCAGCGTAGCGGCACTGCGCCTAAACATTTACATCACAAGCAAACCGACAGAGCGTTGGGGCCAACAGATAAATCACGTCGTCGGTGCTGTTCGCGAATGCGGGTTTCTCTATCTGCTGAATGGGACAATGAGCGCGAGACGAGTCTGGGAAAAAACGACGTCGGCACTCGTGTTGTTCGCAACATACAACTGTCGAGCGAGGCGTCCTGCCGATCTGATTAATTCTTCACGCCGACGTTCATTAGTCCTCCGCCAAAATACGTCTACGCGCAGGCAGAGGCACCGCAAGGGGTCACGCAGAAATACTGCCATTGTCAACGAGTTAACGTACGTTTTAAATCTGAAACTGTCTCGATGATGTAGTTAGGTACTACATAAACAGTAATGAATAAAGAGATACCGTATTTAAAAAAAAGCTAACACCGCACCTTAAAAAAATAAAAAATATATGAGTACTTTCTCCTGTGAAACATAAAGACGGACAATCACGGCGAGCAATAAAGAGATGCCATCGAAGCTTAGAATAGTATTGGACCAGAAAAATGCCATGTGCGCAGTGGCAATGTACGTGATGTTTTACCTGCTCGTTGTCCCTGTGCACGTTGCATTTTTCAGCTAGCTCTAATCGTATTCTGAGCTCCGTCATTGACTGGGGTCCTAATGTTCTTCTGTGAATGGCTGCATGCGTGTTCTACAGGAAGGTTAACTCTCGTACTTTTCATGGTGTATGGTCCCTAGAGCTTGAATAGGCATGGCGTGGCCTATTCTTTTCAGGCTCCTTGGTTTGTGAGTGGTTCTTTGTCGTTCTTATCGGCTGATACCTGAATCTCATTGGCTGAAGAGGGATCAAGAACTGCCCAGGATTCGCCACTTATGCGTTTCCTAAACTGTCATTAACTGTACTCTAACTTGTTAAAAATGATCCAATGACTCTTGTTTATACGGTTTCAGTAAATCTTAAAATCACATTTCCTCGGAGAAACGTTTAAAACAAAATCATCGATGCAAAAAAAAAAAAGCACAGTGCAACTCAATATCATACGTATTAGAAGAAAACTGTGTGCTGATAATGAAATACTCCGAAACTAGTGCATTTAGCTTTGATGGCGACATTACATATTTAGAATATATAGACGTAAAGGAGACATGCTTGTAGTATAAATACCGGTTTTGTCGCCTAATATTTATCCTAGAACAAAATAAAAACAAAAAAAGCAGCGAAAACGCACGTGCCCCGTAAAACTAAGAGAGCGTGATTCCGGCGTGCTGCTTCATGTGCAGCCTCGTTCGCGGCGGAAAAGCGAGGATAACTGAATTATGCCCCGCACATGGCGTATCAGCTAGACGACGCGATCGCCGTTCCATCACACGGATTAAGATAGCGAGGTGTTTACCTTTTTCTTTCAACCATGTGCAGTGTACACCAGCTCGTTTGCGCCCTTACATTTTTTTATCTTTGTTGACGTTATTTATGGTGTATGAAATTCACGTACCTTATTAGCTCGAGCAATCGTCGCGCTGTTTATGATTAAAACCTGTGGGTCTGCTTTCCGGCGGAGCAGGGGAATAGCGAATCACGGCGACCGGCAGAAGTATGGCAGCGATTTACGGGGCAGAGGTAACGTCTTCACGCGAAAATGCGATCTGCTCAGATTGCAATTTCACGGATAATCGTGTTCTTGATCTCGTTATTCATGCGAAAGCATTAAGTGTCCCATACAGCGAAGCTGGCGTTGTCTTTAACCGTCCGTAGCCGCTAAACGGCAGTTAAATTCCCATTGGACAAAAGTACAGCAACAAAGATGCTTCGTCATGGAAGCCGGCGGGCGCTCAAGGTCAAAGGGAACGCGCCTCAGAAATAAAACACAAAGAAAAGCACTGCAACGCAGATGCATCGTCACGGAAGCCGTGGAGCCGGCGGTGTTTGCCGCGCATGCGCACTGGGGGAGCGTGACGCCACCGCCGCAGCGCCATGCGAAAAAAGACCTCACGCGCTGCTTGTAGGACTGCACTGCATGTAAGAATGCCCTCGCATTCCTACTCGTAAGCAGACGTAAGTGTCATTAGTGCGCGCTATAACTTTTTCGATGCGTTTCTTATGCATATTGCAAAGTAAACGCAGGGGCCTTGTTCATAAGAAGTGCGGCTATTACTCGAGCAAATACGGTAATTACACAGACTTCCGTGATAAGCTATACCTGAGCACGACAGTTTAAGGGAAAGCTAAGCGGTTATGTATTAGAGAAGAAACACTTAAATCGTCTCCCTTCGGCCTTTTGGGATCATGAATACCAAAATCGTCATCCAGATTGATGCGCCAATTATCAACAACAGCGCTTTCACATTAGCACTGAAGCCCCTCTCCAAGCAGCACGGATATTGGTCAAGTAATGGCCAATGTCTGGCGATGGTCTTTTGGCCAGTGGCCAGAGAGTGGCCATTCATTGGCCAATGCTTGGCCGATGGCTGATGGCCATTGGCCAATGGCCAGATAAAGGCCAGTCACCGGCCAGTCTCTGGCCACTGTCTGGCCACTTGGCCAAGGAGCATTGCCAGCCATTGGCCGATGACTGGCCAACTCTGTGCTGCTTGGGTCTACCGAAAGCCTTACCCGAGCTGTCAACAACGCTGCACGCGTTCTCTGTCAAGCGGCACGCCCAAGGCAGTTGAAACCTCTGGCTATGACTTCAAAACCAGAGGTTGGTTTTGCGGTTTCTCTCGCTTATATTGATACTTTCGGGTAAAATGCCCGTGATATTCAAATTCGCAAGACAAACACGCTAGAATTCACTTCTAATTCGTGTTTCTTGAAGTAGCTCTGTAGGTTCCCTTGAAGTAGCTCTGTAGGTTCCCGTCGTAAGTAGGAAATAGCACCTGCCAGGCAGCCACAAAACTAACATGGAGCTAGTCACGCAAAACATTAAAACGAAAGTTAAAAAAAAAAAAAGAAGACTTATTTGGCGATTTCGGCGCGACGTATTTATATCTCATGTCGGCATCATATGGCCCGGGCAGTTATAAGTGTTTTTTATTAATTGAGTTGTGGAACTTTGCCTCAGCGAGAAAGTTCTATCTTCTTGAGTACTTCATGGTTTGCTACCCTGCAAACTATACGAACAGAGACTGAGGAAGAGAAGGAAGCGAGAGGTGGCGGGGGCGTCCGAGCACCGAGGTCGGAGTGCAAGGGAGCTGGGCAGAGGCAAAGAATAGCTGCCTTTGTCTCTACTGCGGTGACTAGAACACGTGCCCGAATGGTGCGTTTACCCCGTCCAAAAACGCAGCCCCTCTATTTCCGCTTGATGACGTCATACAAGTGTCATGCTGTCGCCGTGGCTACCCTGGCGGCGTCCCATCAGCTGCGGTGTATATGGCAGACGCCTGTTCTGCTCCAGGTCGCTCTCCAGCTTGACAGGCCGCGGAAGCTTCTGCAGCCAAAAGTTCGGACGCTGTGACGACAGCGACACTCATGTTCGCTCTTGCTTTTTGCCAGCATTTCAAAAACCCACCACCAGGATCGCGACATCCAATAGCATGACGCTGCAGCTTCTGTGATGTCATTTTTTGCCACTTCGAGGCCACATTCGATGTACGGGCAGCATAGTGCGCTAAACATACCGATCGGAGACACACGCCAAGCGCCTAGTGTCTCGCACCAATCAGAGCGAACGAGAGCGATCATCTACTCCTTGCGCAGGGTCTGGCGTTCGGGGTCCGATGTAGGAACGAAACACCTGGCGTTTGGCCTTCAGCGTTCCAACGTCAAACGCCACCTTCAGTTTCTTGATGTATAAGGACGCCGACCATGCATGTCATTATGGTTAGGGCTTCAACGCTACCTCTCGTGGCGTATGAACACAAAATTTGGGGTTTCCAGTCCTCTCTTGGATTACTCGAAGTTTACCAAATAATGCTTCGTAGACGTCTTTTGGACCTTCCCCGGGCATAATTTTTTTAGTGATTTATGTCTTTGCATAGATAGATTCAATTTACATAAGTTTGCTAAGATTCAAATGGACCCTTGGATTCAGTTGCGTGCGAATTGTGAGCTATACCTTTAAGGGTGGCCTCGGTATTCTTTCTTCTTATATGGTCACTACAGCTTAAGAAAGGGGGGGGGGGGGGGGGGGGGTGTCATGTCTTGATCATATTATTATCGCTCTGCAACTAAGGAGATCTCCGCATGAGCCGATAAGAAAGCCAATGGCCGAATCACGAAGCACGGAAGTGCTGCCAATAACTGTATTAATCCGTGCTTCGTCAATGTCGAAAGGTAAACAGCACTTGTCCTCTCTTTAATCGGGGAAGTTTGCGCTTACACTTTTGTATAAAGTTAACGACGGCTTGTCAAGTTGAGCAAACTAGCTCTGAGAACTGGGAGCATGTGCAGTGCGCCAATACTAAAGTTCTCAATTCCCCTTCTCTTTATATTTTCCTGTCCTGGCATAAATCGACGTTGTTTTTTTTTTTTGTTTTTTTTTTTTAAGATCAACGGAGCTGATATTGGGTTTACGTCTTTATTGCACGCTCGAAACTTAAATGGCTCGTTTGGTAATACGAAGCTGTTTTGAACGATTTGCATCTTTTACCCTTAGACACGTTTGGGAGTTATAGATGCGCACTGTGCATACAACCGTAATTATGGTAACCAGACATTTCCAGCGGCAAGCCCAAGTCTCGACTTGATATTTTCAATATTGAATTTCATACTCTACGGGACCGACGTGGCTTTTGCGATTTTGTACTCTTACACCCTTGCGTGCGTATAGACTAAGTTTTTCTATGCACTTTGTTTGCTTCCCGTTCCTTAAATTAAGACTCAGACCGAAAGCGTTTGCAACACCTATGTCTAGCTCCCACTACCACGTGCACCAAGAACGTATCTTTTTATCTTTTGAACTTTTAAAGGCCTTTCACGCACTTTGGTCTGACAACGACCGACTTCGACACGACCGGTTTTTAAGCCTCTTATAACGGCTCACGACCGGCTGGGCTGCTACAGAAATGATGTATGCCGCCACGAAAGATGTAAAAACTTGTCTTTAGCCTCTTAAGTCGCGAGTGTGTAAGCGGGGCTTTAGTATGGCGATTTCAACGCTGACGTAACTCTTGGAGGCACAATTGTTCCTGAGTTGTACTAGGGCTTCGAGTTTTGGTTACTTGGTTTACTTTGGGGCGTCACAGTGGATACGTCTTGGAGTATAGTGCAAAAATCAATAAAACAATAAAGAAGTGTCGCACGAACTTAAATAAACTTCTGTATTTACGAGTGTTATTTTTATAAAAAAAAAACATAAATCATCTTAGAGCACGACGTTCTGGCCCTTGCAAGCCATGTCATCGCTCTGCGAGAATAACCTATGTTTATTATTCTCCTTCCTATTATTTCTCAAAGTATTTCCGATTTTAAGGCACTGCTAGGTGGCGACTATGATGTTTGCGAAAGTCCCGTGGCCCAGAAGCTCGTGCCAGATTAAATTACAGACTGCAGTATTAATTAGATTGTTGCATATTTCCCATAAAAAAAAAATGTCAACTCAAAGCCCCGAGAATCACACCTCTCGTGTCTCTGGGTGAAATTAAAGTGTTTATGCATAAACACTTTACTTTTAGACGTATTCCGCAACAATGTATTCATACTTGCGACCCTTTGTGGATAATCAAATAACAAACATAAAAATAATTACAAATTATTTCGCTTATTACTCATATTCGCATTAAAGGGAAAATGTAAACAAACGGTTCCTTGGTACCTAGATTCACCTTTCAGATTTTGTAAAGTGTGACGTTGGTTGGAAAGAAAATAATTTAGGAATCGGCAATTATTAAACGAGGAAATATTATCAGATGCTTCTGTTGTTTGCCATCATAATTAAAAAGAACAACATTGAGACAAAGGAAACAGAAAGGAGAACTTACACACAACCTTTTCATAAGTCCTCCTTTATGTTTCCTTTGTCTCAAAGCTTTTTAAATATGATTGTGGCACCAGCTCCGCTGCGTTCTGACTCTTATTACAGCTCTGTTTTTTGACTAATTTATTACACTAATCATACTGCCGTCATTTTTACCACCTTTGCGGCGCTTTGCCGTTAGCAAAGCGATACTTCGCTGGGCCCAGTGCGCCTAGATTTGACAGTGCGTCCAACTGCTTGATTGGGGTCACGTGGTTTGAGGGACGCGGTGTCAATAAAATGCGCGAGTCGGTGGTGAAAAAGTCAAACGACCCTACGCGTTCCCTCCATGCACCATGCTTCGCCTATGCGTTCGCTATCCCCTACTGCTTTTGACAACGCACGCACACGCACATGCAACCAACCTGCGCAGGAGTCGGCCGCATTAATTGTGAAAGCCCTTCACGGTGTGGGTTGCTTCCTCTCTTAAATCCAGGCTCTCGAGCTGGACCCGTTACATTCTGAGAGTTTGTGCTGTTCGCAACTTTACAGAGGCTTATTGCATTGTTTGAGGTCCTGCAGTTTAGAAATCTTTAGCACCGCAAAGGTTTACAGGTAGCTTAAAAACTCTCGTTCTCGCCCGCAAGCTGGAGTTCTGTTTGGCGCGCAATCCTCCGAATTTCGATTTTATTTTAGTTTCAATGATGCGAGACCTTCGGGGCCGGAAAACAAGTCCCATTTTGTCGTTTTGGAGAGTCGTCGAGGCGACCTGCCAGCGCCTCTACGTCGGGGAGAAAAGGCTCCCTGGTGTGCCCTCTCGCAATTCTTTTGTTTCGGGTTCCTGCCCAACTCCGCCATCCTTCAAGCAAGAGTGCGTTTCTTCAAAAGTGACAGCTTTCAGTCGTTTGGTTCGCAACTGAGAAGTTTTCAAAAATACGATGAGCTAAAAATGGAGACGCACATATCTGACGCGTGTAGCAGTTAAGGCTTAGTTTGAGGTTAAACTGTCCTCGGAGACCCACATATGTTGTCAGCTAGGAGGTTTTATTTTTTATTTTTATGAAACTTGGGGGGGGGGGGGGGGGGGGAAGCTCTTGCGGCTCTCATCTTGTCCCTGCAGGTTGCCCGACTCCCTCACTAGCTTTCATGTTTTCTACCGCGTGTAGGCAAGAGCTGCAGGCCGCGTGCTCCTCGCGCGCGCCGCCTTGATAAGGCACGACGGGGCGGCGGGCAGTCAGTTGGCGGCTAACGGCCAAGCCGTAAAGTAATTGTTACTCGCTTCGTCACTTTCCTCATAAATGTAGTTTTTTATTGTTAAAAAAAAACCAATGCTCCGTATTATTCTCGCGGGCCCGGTACGTAGCAAGGCGAACAGACCACTAGCTCGGATACGAATTGTGAAAAATAAAAGAGCCGAATCGGTAAGCAACTTACACTGGAAGGGTTGAAAGTAGCTGGCTTCTGCAAAAGTTTATAAAAATGTCGTTATATTCAAGAGTGCTCTGGAATACTTTAGGACATAAGGATTGGTGCATGCATTGTTAATATGACTACCTCTTCATTGTCGCGATAGCATTTTTCAAACTGAAGTTTAGTGTTACGTGTCATGGGGAACTATTTCAATGCACCATGTTAGAATTTATACCTGTGATTTTTTATCTGTACTGTTAATAGACGAAATACAATGCTGGAGAAAATTTATCGGGATAAAATCGTACAGTTTATAAAATAAAATGGCGAGCGGAGTCAATTTGCTCCCACGTCGACGTTATTTCGCGGTGGAAAAAAAACTAGCGAGAGGTAAAATGCAAAATATGGAGTCGAGAATTGGCATTTTGCCCGTGTCATGGTAATGACCCCGAATATGAATACGGGCATAAGTTTTGTAACTTGTCATTTAAAAATAGACGAGTGGAACGTGTTTTATTTACCACAGTTGGTAGGATTTCGTCCCTTGTGCTAGTAAGAGTGTGTTGTAACTCTAGACTGGTGAGAGGCGGCTGCGGCATATTATGCGGCATTCAACGTGAAATCTCCATCGTTACTCATTTCTCGCTTTCTGCCAGATATTAGTGCAGTCATGCAAGCAACACATTGCTGTCAGCGTACTTTCACTGCCGGCCCAAGTGCTGGCCCAGTTTTCGTTTTATCCAAAAATCTCTTGCGGTTGTTCTTTCTTCAAAAGTAGAACAAATAGGGTGTTTCGGGCCCAGAAGTATATTTTATAAAACACTGTTCAGATTTATCACCTGGTCAACGCGGTTCAATCCTCACAGAGGACACTGTGTTCCTCTCACATTAAGCAAAATCCGGTCACGATGTCTTCCACCACGTAAAACATAAAGCTAAACAGTTTATATCCTGACCAATAAAAATCCAATGTTCGACGGAACCAAAAAACCATCTCCTAGCCTTTGAGTTACCTATAAATCCTTCGTCATATGACAGACTCTCGAGGAAAAGTTTGCAAGGAAAAGTTAGGGAATCGGGCTGTACTCATTCATTCTCATTGGCTGCCAGTATGAAATGCATATTTTCATTTTGAAATTCCTAAGGTTGAAACAAAGGAAACTAGAATAAGATCAATTAAAGTTTACGATAAAATAGGCGGAAAAGAGAAGGGAGGAAGCCGACTTCAGTGCACGCCTCCCCCCCTCCCCCTGGCATCATATGCAGTATATGGACATATACGCACAAACGCCTTCTTTTAAGAATAAGGCAGATGAGGAGTGCTGCTGAACAGTGACGTAAGTGATAGTCTAAAGCAAAGCTGAGGTAACATCATAGTCGCAATATCTTTTATTTACTATAACGTCTGTAAGTGTAAATTATATATGAAAGAGCGATTCCGGACCAACATACATTCTTCTCGTGAACCACAATTAGAAACCAATTCCAAGCTATGTGACCAGACGAAAGAAACTGCATCGAAGGCCAACTTCTGAAGATCACACCTTTTTGTTACATGGACGCTCTCAACTATCGTAAAGTTGCTTAAAGCTTAATAGAGCTCGTATTAGCTCAGCTTCTTTGATGTGAACTCAAGCATCGCTCCGGAGAAACGCCTAACTTGACCCGCGTTTGCCAATTCTAGGTGCCGAACTTGAGCCTAATAAGTATTTGCCCCAAGGTGTCTGTGCTAAAGTATTTTTCTTTGGCATTTCTATGGATTTTCTTTAGTTCGCCACATAATTACCAAAGTACCAGACATGAGTCAGAAATACCATGGGTCAACCGAACAACACGCATTGTGCCCTGATTTAGGCACTTGTTTGGCAATTTAGGCCCACATTTGCCAGGCAAAAACACAGTAACGAGACCTGCAGCGAAATTTCAGCATTTCCCCGGGAACTTAGACCCAAAGGAGATAAGTTAGAACCGAACAACCAGGCAATGAAGCCTAACTCTGGCACCTCTTTGACAATGAGGGCTAGCATACTCAGACCTTGGAAAAGAATACTAATTTTCATTATACCTTGGCGTTTTTGTGCTTTTGAGGACCCTACATTTCCAGATAAAACCAAATTTTCGGCCTGAAAACCGTGCTACTCGGGAAAGGCCGAATTCGTGTTATAATTACGGAAAACAGCGAGATATGTTTAAAAAGTTTTCATGACATCATTTCAATCTGTTTTGGCCAAATAACTTTGTTGTGGCGACTAAATGGGTAGTTTGCAAACAGCGATACGACTGCTACGGATGTGGCCCTTAAAAGAGGGGGTAGAGCTCTTGGGACTGGAGTGCAAACACGGCATACATTAATGAGTCTGAGCTGGCCACGGGCCGATGGTGGTTCATAGGGCACTCATAATATCCCTGCACCTAGTCATGTTTCTCCTCGCTACAGAACCACCGAAGGTTCGTACTGAGGAAAACATAACTAAGTGGGTATTTTGCACAATTTGTTTTTTCTTTGTACAAAAAGGGCTATTCAAAACAGGAAGACTTAAGATGCTTACTTCAGACAAGCTATAGAAGGCAGAAAAAGATTCAGCACATCACTTGATGGAGGAAGGTTCGAAGCTTTTTGGAAGATTGCTCACATATGTCTGCTGCTCTTCATGGTACGAGACATTGAATTGTGGAAGATGTGACCAGTCGACTCGTGTGCGGCAGATATGAACTATGTTTTTGTTGTCTCGCGCATGCGTGGTACTCTTGCTGACTGCAAAGAAAATTAAGAACCTTACAACTTTGATCTTTAAACAATTCTCTATTTATTGATGGGTAGAATGTGTTTCTGTCTTTTAGAGCTTCTTTGAAATCTGCTTCGTTTTTAGTGAATACCGCTGTGCGTCTATTTTTGCGAGCTCACTTCGCTTTCGCTACGGTCGTGAAAATGTGTGTCGCATCGCGGTCATGGAGCCTTCTTCGCTATCAGGCAAGCTCTGCACTGACCCACAGAACTAAGACTTTCAGTAGCCCTTAGTTCTTGTTCGAGATAACCGCCTTTTAGAGCTCTCCTCGATAATGTGTGCTTATCGGAAAGTGACTAAGAGATTCCTTGGATGTTTCGGCCGTTATCTGAAGGAACCTGAGTGAGCTACGCACGAAATCGTCTTCTCTCCTTCCCTCAGCAAAGAAGAAACAAACCAATCTGGGCTACTAGTATGTGATTACAGAAAAAAAAAAGCTGGTCCAGATTTGTTGCTTTAATCAATGTGACGAGTAACTTATCCTACCAATTGTAGGCAACACGATGAGTGTGCCTTTGCATACATACTGCACGACTCGGAGGTTTTAAATGGGTCTCACGTGATTGCAATGCCGAGAAAAGTAGTGACATAGCCTCCTATATATTGACAAAACCTGGCAAATAGCCACGAGAAGTGGCCGCCGAAATGGAAAAGGTGGAGGGGCAGACAACGGTCGAGAGGAGAGTCACGTGACTGGTGCCCAGCTGCGGCGAGACGCCGAAGCGCACTTTTCCCGAGTGAACTAGTGGGTTTCTGGTCCTCGCCGCTGCAAAAGCTGTGCGCTGACGTTCAGGTTTCCAGAGAAATGCCTCTGATGCTCTGTGCTACCAGATCCTCGCGCTCCAAATCTGCGACCGGGCGCTCTGTGGCTCCGTAGTCAAACTGCCGGGCTTTGTGAGTATAAAGGAGGCTATGGCAGTGATTAACTGAATGGCTTACGGATTCGTATTTCAGAATAAATGTTCCAAGTAAATATACTTATCCTGATCCCTCTCGCTTTACAGCAAACGCACCCCACTTCCTTAACCGAACAGCTATGTAAGTTTAGGCCAGGCGCCCTAAACGCATGCCTTCCACGCATCGTCAATTGCACCGATTACGTTTTGCAGAAATTGCTTCCATACGGTGTAGCGGTACAGCGCACGGGGCTTTCTTAATATTAATATGTAACTTACGTTCACTTCGACGCGAATATTATTACAAAGTCACAAAGAAAACTTCCAAACCGCTATATGCAATTTGTTGGGGAGGGAGATGGGGTGGGGTTATTAACTTATCATATGGATAACATCTTCGAAACCTTCACTGCTTTGCACGTCTTATCCTCTTATTACACACACTTTTTGAGAAAAAATACTTGCACATCATTTACGGCATTCGAGCATTTTCAGCTTTGAACGTAAGAATACGGGATTATCTTCAAAGCGGAGGACGAGGATGAGGAAAAGCTCTAGTTTACAGTCGCACTCTGGTAATAACAATCGGTACACCTTCCATAGGAAGGTGCACGGCCTGGATATGTGAAGACTCAATTCCAGCTTTATAAACAGGAAATCCCAATAACCAGACATAAATGGCTGCACCCCATAATTTTTCCTTTCGAACATTTGCCACCAAAGACAACGAGGCAGAGGAGCTTTGACAGCTGTCGGCGCGGAAAGCAGACGACGAGTAGATGGCGAACAGATCACGCGACGTATGTACTCGATTTGATCCGACGTTAGCCCCCGATCGAGGAGGTTAGCGTGAGTAATATTTACTCCGGAGTAAACGATCCGCTTCTGGAATGACAGTTATGACATCATTGAGTAAGCGCGAGTAAGTTTTTGAGACTCCACGGTACTTTACTTCGGAGTCAGATCGAGTAAGTTTTGCAACACACCTTATATATATATATATATATATATATATATATATATATATATATATATATATATATATATATTATATATATATATATATATATTATATATACATATATATAGGCTTCTTTACTGCTGAGGTCTCGCAAGAACTGGTGTTCCATTAGTTAATTCTATTTACACGCAGTTACGAACATGCGCACACGCTACTTCAGTTACTGACAGGATGACAACAACAGGACGTATTTTTCCAATGCCGGGCCTCCAGAACTCGCTCGCTGCCTTCCGCCGTACCTTGTCTGCGCGTGCACGCACGTGGCTTAGGAGACGCCAATCAGTTATGCGCAGAGCAAGTTCGCCTGCTTCTTGCGAAGGAGTTGCGGTTACGTCCGAAAAACTCCAAGCTCTGATTGACTCTTAAGCTGCCTTTAGGTCTACGCACTGTCTCAGCAATCAGAGCTCGGCGTCTTTTTGACGTCAACGCAACTCCTGCGCAAGAAGCAGAAGAACTTGCACTCCGCATTGAAGGTAGATAGCTGACTGGAGGCACGACAGCGGGAGGTCCTATCTACCGCTCTAGAGGCCCGTTCACACACTTGCGACTCCTGAGGACATCGTGCCTGAAAAGCTCTCAGAACCTCTTACGACCAGAGAACTCACTGGCGGCACCTATCGGGTAGCCGTGGAACCCTCAGCAGTCCTCCATATTTCCTATTTTATTTTTGTCGAGCATCATTCTATCTTTCTTGGCTCGAAAAGCGTTTGTCAATGTTAAAAAATGTCCATCCCTCATAGGTAGCACGTCCATTTAATTTGGCTACTACGGCGAAACATTTGCATTAGTGAAAGGCAGTTCCGGGGTCCCTGCATACAAGGCGCTAGCGGGCAGGTGCCTTCTCTGCCGTAATGGATTTGAAGGGGTTGTAAGGCGCACGGTCCTAAGAAGCCGCAAGCGTGTGAACGTGCATTAATTCAATCAGTAATTATACCTTACGTCTGGCAACAGCCACGACGCTCCGAGCTTTCGTCGCGCAGACAGCAAATCTATCTTCCAGTGCATTCTAGTGGGGCAAGTGAAACTATGATTCATCTGCCAGACCATGACACACAGCCAAGGCTATGTTCGCGACGTAGGTATTGTTAACGGAAATTATGCTTGCGCGGTAGGCCGTACAGACTGCAAAGAAGCTCCAAAATGACTGCGGCCCATATCTATCCTGTGTAGTTTATCAATCGCTGTAGAACCTTGACCTGATGTACGGGGACGAGACAATCTGTGCTCCGTAGATAGACCAAGTCACATGCCACCAACCCGTTGCGCTCTGGGTCAATAAGCTGTAATACAGTTTGGGAGCATGTTAAAAAAAAATGGGTGGGACCAGCCTCCGCTCCGGTCATTTTCGGAAAGTTTAGTTGGCAACGGAGCGTGGTCATCACGTATAATTGTGACTCTTTGTTCTGCCCAATATGAATACGTCTCGTCTTAAAAGATACTCAAACACAGGGCACTTTATGTCGATTGTCGATTAACTCATTGAGTAAGCTGTTATAATTAGCCGTGATCGTTAAGATAATTTTCCTTTTTCGCGAAAGAAGGCATTATTTACCGGCCTTAAATACTCCCTAGCTGCTTTAGATTGCTAGAAATCTTGAAACATTATTCGGAATGGATTTGGCAAAGTGATTTGTCACTGTCAGAAGGAGACAAATATTGTGTAAAAGTAACACAAATCTATGACCCGAATTGTAACTCAACAGATAGCGTAAATTACCTTTTTAAGTTGCAAACACACGCGAGGGATATCGTTCATGATATACGCATGACTACGGAAGGAGTTAGGTGCGCAGGCAAGGGACTAAAAAAGAAAGTTCGACACTTACTCACAACAGCGTATACGGCCGCCGGAAATATTATCAAAATATTTAAAAAAGGCATGAAGCGTCTTCTCCGGTTTAAGCGAGCAAACTACATTGCTTCGGGAATACATTCTATCACGAACGAACGAAAGCGTTGCGCTGTCTGGTCCTCACCAGTGATGGAGACTTTGTTTACGATTAGATACGAAGAGACACAACAGAAGCTCCGATATCAACTGGACTAAAAGCTTCTGTTGGCGACTCCTGCTCTTTCAAACAAACTAGAACCACGTTATGTTTACGCGATTTTGCGCACGTGCGTCATCGCTTTCGTAGGCTAGAAGACGTGTGCACGAACTCAAGAGCTTTTCTTCAAGTTCGCGGCCAAATTTGAATAGTTAGTGATTTCCCCCAAGACTGGTTCGACAGATGAATAGACAGATCCGAACTAGTCTCCCAAGTTACGAGTCACAATTATTTTTTAAGAAGTTCATTTTATTTTTATATTTTGTCTAAGAGGCTGAGAGACTCTTGTGGCAACACTAGAAACGTGACGTCAAATGTATAAAGGGCGCAGCACGGCTTGCTTCCAACGGGTTGCGAGAGTTTGGTGT